>NC_045749.1:1789048-1792085 GCF_008692095.1 Etheostoma spectabile | reverse complement strand
TTTAGAATGATTATTTTGTTTTAAAGTGATTCATTGGAAAATGACAGTAATTAAAACTATTTTGTGAGTGGGCCAAACCTGTAGTTTATGTTTTCTATAATTTCGACAGCTCCCGAAGAGACTTAGAGAAGCAAGAAGAAGGAGCCCCGATGTTCTACATTTTCCCTCCTCAATAGTTTTTAAACCGTCAGAACTAAGAACTATGTAAAGGCGTGTTAGCAGTGTGACTACATACTCCGGCAAAAGCTCATTAGCTGGAACATTTTAGGCCATGTTAATTTAACAAGTATTCCTCCCAATCTAACTCGGCTCTTTTAACTCCGTCTCCTTGTGCTCTTCTCATATGACGACATCTTCCCTTTTGATACCAGCAGTGGGAGTATTTACACGAGTTAAAGCTCTGCAATGAAACCCCAAAGTAATTCCACTAATGACTGCGGTTATGCTGACTGACCTGGGTTCAAGAGGGAGAATGGGAAGAGGAGAAGTGTGTGTGTGGGGGGGGGGGTTGTTCAATAAAGAGCCCACAAAAATATGTAGGTGTTTGTGATGAGGAGGGCTTCTACAGCACATCCAAAGGGATGCGACGTTACATCAGATTTTATTTTGGGGATCTGGGGCAAGCCAGTCAACATTTATGAACAAGAACACATCTCTTTCATAAAGGCAGTAGAGACAAAATCAGAAGAGAAGATGTGAGACCCAGACAAATTCTCTGTGGGTATAAAGATGTTTTCTGTTTTCATGCACACTTTTTAAAAATAATTTCAGCTTCATAGACATCGTCTGTCTTTTTTTTCTTTGTACACTTTGTTCTTTAACTAGTACTTCTATTCATGCTGCTGCAATGACCCAGTTTCCACTTGGAAAGCCTTTCTCATCTGAACATGTGAAAAAAATGTACGGGGTGGGGGTATGTTGTGGGTCAACATGGTGACTGAAATGACTCTTTCGGCCTTTATACTTTAGCAGTCCAATAAAGGAGGATGAAGTAAAATGTAGTACCCAACAACAGAAAAGGGGAGGGAATAAGGTTTGAAACAAAGTTGGAAGGTGAGCTTTACAACCAAGAGAGGATTGGGCCAAAATGAATTGAGGAAATAGTGCTGAGGGATGTGGAGTCAGCAGCACAGAAAGAATAAATTGAGAGAGACTAGGTTAAGGGTGAGAGACGGAGGAAATGCCAGCCAGGAAGGAAGAAAGTATAATGAAACAAAGCTCGGAGGAAGTACATATAGAGGAAGACAGCAGAGGGAAAACAGTAGAGAGGAGAGAAGGATGGAAAGAAGAGACGGGGAAGATGAAAGTGGCTGGCAAGCAGAGATGGGTGGTTGAGAGATTAGGGAGGAGGTTAGATGTCAAGATGACAGAGGAGGGATTGTGGGTAGATTGGTTGAAAAGGAGCAGAAACCATAAAAGGCAATGGATGATGGTGAAAAGTTGGAGAAGCTGTCAAAGCGGTGACAGCTGGCTGCTGAGAGATTTTACATCTGCACAGAGTCTAACTGCACAGCATGTGCTTAATGTTCACATCTATTAGCACAGCATATCTTCCATGTTCTCGCTTTATCACAGTCACATCTTGTGTTGTATGTATCGCGAAACCCAGCAAATCAGACAATATAGCCTATAATGAACTCTCAGACACATGATGCAAGGGTTTGTTACCTTAGGAAAAATAAAAAGAATGCACTAATTAACTTATAAAATGCTTAGGTGCAAACCCAACAAACACAATAGTGCACTTAAACTTATTGCTTATTTCCACACTATAGAAAACCTTACAAAATCTAAAGTCTGCAGATATGTTGTATGCGTGCGTCATTGCATGCATTTAAAAAACAACAACACAGTCACATGTAATTGATCACAGCTAGCTGTCCCTGTCCCCCCTCCCACTTCAGTTACACAGCCTGTAATAGAAACTTTCTAGTTCCATCACAAAACTCCTACCAACTGCGTCAATCATCGTCCCAGAATCTCATTGGAGTAATAACTTTATGGAAATAACCGCTAAACGTATACTGTAACAGCCAGGCAGGACAAAACAGTTATTCTTATGGCTTAAGATCTACCCAAGGAGGTCTTGTATTTGAAAATTTGGCTTGCGTCACTAGTTGTGGAGTGTTTTGACGGAATAAGAATCCATCCTGACAGCTTGCCAAAAATAACAAAAAAACAGTGTTCACTTTTTTTACTACTATTTTACTTTTAACTGTCCAACGTTTAACTGTCATATTTTAGAAAAGAACATGCATTTAATTTGCCTTTAGTACCAGGACATTTTGAAATCTCCATTAAGTGATATTAATATTAGGATAGATTTGACTGTGATGCGTGAGGGTTATTCAGACTCCAGAAACCCTGATGAATAACTCAACAGCATGCAAATAAAGAGATAAACTGGTAAAGGAGCTGCTAAATAGTCAGATATTTTCCCGGGAGTTGGTGGAGACCAAACCAGAGCTAAGAGGAGCGTAAATGTTAGACTTAGGTTGATCATATGGACACAAACATAATTCCAAATTAATGATAATGCAACTTTATGTTTACTGGGTGTGTACATAGTCAGTTGTTAGCAGGTTAATAAATACAGCTTGAGAGGATGATGATGTACCAGGGCTGTGTCTGCATTTGTATTTCTGCCCCCTAGCTTAAGGCAGCTGTAGGATTTGCAAAGGTCAGAATCTGCATACTATTACAAATATTGTGTTTGTGGAAGACCCTGAGTTTACTAAAATATGGATTTTCCCCCACTATGTAAAAAAACAACCATGGCTTGGATTAAGAACCACAGGAATTATCCCCCCTCCTCTTAAAATAAATAATTAAATGTCATTTTTATTTAGTTATTTTGAAAACGAGAATTTGTACAACATGTTTGTTATATAAGCTATTCAAAGCCAATGCTGCTTTAGGGTAAGAGACATGCAGTGTGTTCGCCAGTGGGGCCTTTTAGATCATCTGAAAATGACTGGTACAGAATATCTCATGCTTTACTCTCTCTCTCTCTCTCTCTCTCTCTCTCTCTCTCTCT
>NC_045749.1:1785379-1789038 GCF_008692095.1 Etheostoma spectabile | reverse complement strand
TCTCTCTCTCTCTCTCTCTCTCTCTCTCTCTCTCTCTCTCTCTGGATCTGTCTGCCAGCAGGATCTTGGCCTATCCTTGATCCTGCCGAGAGTCGGCTGGAGCACAGGCAGAGAGCAGGTTCACTGATGATTAATGGGGCAACATAATAGGGCCTCACAGATGTCAGGGAGAGAGGGAGAGAGGGAGAACACACACAGACAAACAGTGAAGTCCTCAAAACCTTTTATCCAGTTTTGTAGAATAGTGTTTTAATTTTATTTTTTATTTTTTTTAAGTGTAGCCAACTTAAAGCAGCAACCATCCATCTCACTCAGCTTCGCTCTTTAGCCATCATTAATTGGATAAAGTAGCTGAGCATTTATGGTGCTTTAGTTTCTGTTTGGCTGTGCTCGTGATGCATTAACGCAAATGTGGAAAGGGGAAAGTCATCAGAGTATAACACATTAAATAAACTTGTCTTAATCAGATTTTCTTCAGTACCTTTGACTAAGCAAGTTACATCTGGAAATTGTTGGTTTTGTTTGCTGCTGCATCAGTGATTCTTCAAAGAGTATAAGTTCATATTTTCTAGACAGCTGGTCATCACACATTAATTAAGAACTTAAAAAAAAGAAGAAAAATAATCCATGTGAGATATGTGAAGGAAAAATTCCATCTGCTGCAGATAAATGCGCTTTCACATCCAAACAATTTATTCCTGACATTCTCATATACGTATGAATGTACATTTGTAGGATAGCTCTCATACATTTTAGTACTTGGATTCAGACAGGCCCTTTCTGCTCTGTCTAGTGACGCTAACTCAGTAGGGGTTTGACATTTGACTGAGGTAATTGATCCCGTGGTTTTGAGGTCACAAGTGTCTTATGACATCGACACTGTTCAGCACTTTGGTCAACTGTTGTTGTTTTTAATGTCCTATAGAAATAAAATTGACATTGACATTTTTAGTAAAATTGGGAAACTAAAAGGTGTCTTACACAGATTGTCATTTTCTTCCCCTGAAACCTGTGGTAGGTTAAATTTCTACACCTGCTGGTGAGTTATAATGTACAGTATGTGCAGGTCTACACGTAGGGATAGACAGAACATTAGTTCCACATCACAACTGGCAATTGGTTGATGTCTATGAGGGGGCAGTTCCTGGGAGTCCAAACGTTGCTGGTACAGAAACGCATAAGGAAATGAGCAGTGGGAAAGCGTAGGGTTTTGTGGTTATCCAACAGTGGCGTTCAATAAGATATTAATGGTAAGTTGTTGTTTGGACTTATTCATTTATGGGTTTAGGTTTACTTTTTAATCTCTCAATAGTTTTTCAGCGAGTAGTTATTGTTAGAGTGAGGCTAATTTTGTATTGGATAACATCACATTGTAAGGTGTTTTCATTTTGTCCGCTCCATGGGTGCACAATATAATCATGGCCTCAACACTACAATACAGAATATGACCTCATAGTCTAAGGTACTTAACTGCTGTACCTTTTCTGTACAAATACTCTCTTCAGCACTTTTGTAGAATATTTGCAAAAGTCTTGTGACCTCAGAAGCCACATACCTTAATGCTTCTGGATCCCACACCAGCACTTTGAAACACAATTTAGGTAATTCAAACGATGCTCCCACTGCTTCCATTTGGGTTATATATGGGTTTCATTCTTTCGGTATGTTCCTCTTGAAACTTTTAGTGGCTTTGCCACTGAAGGAAAGTCTGTGATTTCAAAATATACCCTCTGTAAACAACACAAAATGTTTACAGTAATATGGATCTTCAAACACACACAGTCTAATGGTTTTAAACATTGAACACAAATGCAGCAGGGAGTCGTGGGGCTCTTGGCGTCTAACAGCTTGATAAATAGAGTCTGCTGTACACCATGGTGATACCAGTGGCACTTTGTATCCTATCCCATCAGGACCTGAACTCTATACATTTTTAATGCTTTCTTTCCTGTTCCTTTCCATCTTGTTAGTGTCTCAGTATGTCACGACAAACTCAAAATCTAACTGAAAAGATAGTTATTGTTTAATTAGTGTGTACCATTTATACATTACAGGTTTGTTTTTAACCAAGTTCTTTCTTTTCTAAAGTCTTACATTTTCAGAAGGAGTAAACGACGACCAACACAAAAGGTATATATTTTTCTTTTACAGAACCGCATCATGTTTTAACCCTTCCATACTCATAAGCATACAACAAAACATTCCTCATTTTTCATCATCATTATCCACATTAGTATAGTTTAAACCGGATGGCTTACCCATCATGACTAAGTCACATTATTTGGTTAAGGATTTAATACAGAAAGTTCAAGGCTGCAGGCCTGAACCCTAACTTTCCTCACAAATCCAGCAGAGAATACTCAGAAAACCTTTCACGCAGGATAGTTGTTGTCCTTTAACAGTGTTTTCACCTCCAGTTCCTTCATTGGCTGCTAGCCAACCGTAGATGCAAGAATGAATAAAGGTGAGGATATGATCCATGAAACTGCTGTTGTTCATCCAACCTTCATCCAACCACTGCAACAGTAGAGATTTGAAAACAGATGGTGTAAACTACCATGCTCTCTCTCTGGAGTTGAGAGAGAGAGAGAGAGAGAAAGAGAGAGGGAGACTAAATTTACGTGCACATAATTTGATTATGGCCAATAAGGCATCACATCAATGAGAATGTTTATATGGGTTGCTTGTTAATGTGCCATTAATTTACTCATTTCCATGTTAAAGAGCAAAGTGACTTAATGCCTGAAGACGCTCCCTTCACATTTTTCCTCAATGTCACGGATTCCGTCCAGCATTCACCCTCAAAAACCAACCTCTCCCATGATGCCTCTGTGGTACAGTGTAGAGCTGGTCTCCAGTCTTAGTTTTCTTCTATAGGATGGGGGAAATTACTTTTAAAGAGAATGTTGCAGAACTTTGGATCTATTCTTTCAGCTTATAGATTGATTTGGGTTGCAAAACATGAACAGTTGCTTCATAGTTGGTTAGTGTTATAGTGTTATAATGATATTCAGTCATGCAACTAAATTAGGAATATGTTACTCATTAACACTCTGCCAGCTTTTTGATTTCACCCCGCAGCTCGGTCTGGAAACCTACACGTTTAATTCTCTGTAAACAGATTTTCTTTCTTTATTTTCACCAAGTGGACCAGAGGGTGTTTGGGCGGGTGAAGTGGAGCTTTGGTCTGCGTGCTGCTGTTGCCACAAACTCTTATGTCTTTGAGGGAGGATACAATCTAGCTGTAGCCTGTTCCTCCCTTCTACAGGGAGGTCAGAGTGTGAGGCTGAGCAACAGGGCTGCGCTCCTGGAAATTGGTTGGATTCAGTTCCTTGTTCAAGGACGCTTCAGCGGATAACTCTGTGGCAAAGTTCTAAATTATTATTACGGGGTCGCTTGTATGACCACAAGCCCACACTGCTCGCTGCTGAGTGGGCAGTTGCTACTTAAATCCCTTCATCCTGTACTACTGCATTTACAGAAAGTGTCCTTGCCGAGAACAACTTAATCAAATGTATTAATTTTGGGGCTTCACAGTCCAAGCTAAACACCACTGGGTATTACAGCAAAGATTCTCTATAAATAAAGATTATAAGAAAGCATTACACGCTGCCCCAATCAAAATGTTGGTAGTTTGATCCCTGGCCCTGCAGTCCCAT
>NC_045749.1:1785107-1785369 GCF_008692095.1 Etheostoma spectabile | reverse complement strand
TCCTTGGGCAAGACACTGAACCCCAAGATGCTGCGCCATCGGAGTGTGAATGTGTGTGAGTTTTTATCTGATGAGCAGGTGCACCATGTACAGCAGCCTTGGCCACAGTGTGTGATGTGTGTGAGTGGTTCCTGTACTATGTAAATGAGCTTTGAGTAGTTGTTAAGACTAGAAAAGCGCTATATAGAAATAGCCCATTCACATATAACAGATTTTATTTGTGTGTGTATATATATATATATATATATATATATATATATAT
>NC_045749.1:1780413-1785097 GCF_008692095.1 Etheostoma spectabile | reverse complement strand
ATATATATATATATATATATATATATATATATATATATTTTCCTTAACATTAGATATTTACACAGTTAAACGCAATATTTAGCCTTGAAAAAAATGAGGACGTTGGTTGATGTTGGCTTATCTGTGTTGCCAGATCTCGTGATAGTTTGTATGCTGAAGAAACAGGTCTCAAACAAAGTTACTTTTTGCCTAATTTGTCTGAAAAATGCTGTTTTAGTGTCGTAATGTTCTGGAGATATGTGCCTGATGAAAAATGGGTGCAATATTACTTTGGTGACACGGTGCAAAGGAATCGGTCATAATATGTGTTCATGTTACCACTCCCAATGGAATCAAAACAGTCAGGACCTGCCTCTAGTTTCCGAAAGTGAAAGAATGGCTGTGGTTGCTCGCAGGGTCGCGGAGCATCCGAAGCGCAGAGGTGCTTGGTGGAAAATAGGGGTTAGACTGGTAGCTTTCTCAGGGAGAAAACTGGGACCTTCACAGCTTTTGCCTTATGACATTGTTGATATCATACAGTGGTGCTCAAAAGTTTACATACACATGCTTAAGTTGACTAAAAAGAGGAATAAAAAAACATGTTTGGAAATTTTTTTTAATACCTAAATTAAAAAATGAGGTAAAATCCAACCTTTAAGGACACCAATTTTCTTTGTGAATGAATAACGTATTGTAAATAAATAAATGTTCTTATTTAAAATACAGGGGTCATAGTATACATACCCCTAGGTTAAATTCCCATAAGGCAGGCAGATTTTTATTATTAAAGGCCAGTTATTTCCTGGATTCAGGATATTATGCATCCTGATAAAGTTCCCTTGGCCTTTAGAATTAAAATAGCCCCACATCCTCACATACCTTTCACCATGCTTAGAGATAGGCATGGGATCTTTCTATAAATCATCTCTCAATGCAATCAAACCAGGTATTAGTCTAACTGAAATAAAACCATGCCTATCTCTAAGCATGGTGAAGAGTATGTGATGATGTGGGGCTATTTTATTCTAAAGGCCAAGGGAACTTTATCAATGCATAATATCCTGATCCAGGAAATAACTGGCCTTATATAAAAACTGCCTGCCTCTATGGGAATTTAACATAGGGGTATGTATACTTATGACCCCTGTATTTTAAATAAGAACATTTATTTATTTACAATACGTTATTCATTCACAAAGAAAATTGGTGTCCTTAAAGGTTGGTTTTACCTCATTTTTTAATTTAGGTATTAAAATAAATTTCCAAAACATGATTTTTTTATTCCTCTTTTTAGTCAACTTAAGCATGTGTATGTAAACTTTTGAGCACCACTGTAATTGCATTCATCCAAGTGTCCCATGTCAACGTTACAGTAAGTGCCAACATTTATCAAATGGTTGTGCATCATTTGTATGTTTTTCCTTATTACAAGATTCATGTTGTACTTGTGGTTTTCTAATGAATTAATCATAAGTTACGAGTATTATTTTCCTATCCTTGTCACATAAGTGTTTCTCATTCTGCTTCCTGCTTTAAAACATTGTTACAGTAAATGCAAAGTAGATTCATTCAATCTCCATGCCACTTGTTTTTGGAAGTAATTATATGTCAGAATCAGTGGAATAATGTAAATATAATTGCTCCCTCTTAAATAGAGTGCTTGTACTTCATCTATGTGACACCCAGGCAGGGAGTTGAATGGTAAAGTGGATTCTTATCAGATGAGTTTGACATCTGTAGGCAGCGACCCAGCAGCGATACAGCCTGTCATCCGTCATCCACACTTCTGCACTATTCAATTTTTCTTCGAGATAATAGTGTCGGCAGGCTGGAACATGTAAACTGGCAAAATGTGAACACACACAAGCAAATAAACTGCTTCAGATTTTACTCTTGGCACACAATCATTTTCTCTTCAGTCCTGATCATTTTTCTCTCTCGCTCCTCTCGTCTTTCTGTCCTTGAACTTCTTTCAGTCATTCCTCCACTCTCGGTCTCTCCTGATGCTTCATCTCTTCCAGCCAGCCACGTCTGTCTATTCAGAAGATGAGCTCTTAATGATTTATGGATGATGTTATGCCTCTTATTTAGAGGAGACGTCGCCCCGTCCCAGAAAAGCTTTCTGAATTTTTAGAAAGACATTTGAAGATACTGGATTATTGTTAGTGTGGCCCTGTCACCGGAGGTGCACCGTGGAGTCGATCAGTTATACACACTAATATACTGTTTACTATATAAATGTTTCTTAGAGTACAGCTTGTAGTCTTTTCCCCCCTTTCTATTCTGTTCTCACCGCCTGTATTCTAGTCCTATAAATCACTGTGTTTAATGACTCGGTCATCAAAGTCTGCACCTAGTCATTTCAATGTATTCCTAAAGATGCATGTATATTTGGAGGATTCTCTTTTGCACTGTTGTCTGTATGAATGCAACCACTAATATTTAGGCTGTTTTTTGTTTGACATTTTTGGAATCATTAATGCGTGACCATCGAAGGGCTTGTGTCATGTGGACAGTTTGTGCTGACAGTTTTGTTGTCATTACTTAGAATTCCTCAAGGGGGAGACAGAAACTACGCACTATAGCTTTAACATGAAACTTCTTACATGTCAAATGCAGACGCGTTTCACCTAAAACTACTGTTTATATTCATACGATTTGAGGAGAGGAAGTACAAAATTGAAAATAAATTGAATGACGACACAATTATATATACATGTATTTTCTTTATATATTAAACACCCCTTTTCTAATTTTGGGAAACACTGGGGAATAACAATAGAATCTGCTCTTCCAAATCTGGCAAGAAAACAATCTACTTGCAGCACATCTCTGCTTCCCACTATCTTCTCTGCATCTTTCTTTGTCCCCAGATTCACATTATCTCACGTCTCATTTACTTTCTTCACATGCTCCCTCTATAATCTCATCTCCCTCGCTCTCTCTCTCTCTATCATCTCATCTCTCTCGCTCTCTCTCTCTCTCTCTCTTTCTCTTTTTCTCACACACACACACATACTTCATCTTGTTTACTTTATCCCTACGGTTTATCTCTATCACTTATCACTGCACTACTAATCTGTATCTTTCCACTTGTTTCTTCCTCACGCTCTCACATGTGCAGACACACACTCTCTCTCCAACTCCTTTATGTACATTTTTCTATTTTTTTTATCTCTACTTTCATACTTTCTTTCTCTCGTTCTTCCTTTCTTCCTCAGATTATTTTTAAAAGCGTACTCCGAGTCACTGATGACTTCATGTGTTTCAAGCCTTTTTTTTGCTTTTCATAGTGGAGCATTTTTATGGCTTCCACCACGGTGAGCCACCCTCTCAGGTCAGCATGTCCCCGGCTAGTTGTGAGTCCGAATTGCATTTCCTAGTACCAAAATATATCCAAGGATTTGTTGATGCAGGAATATACAGACATATCGCATCTTATCGCACCTGAGTACCGCTAGGGATAATTACGACTTGGTGAAATGGTCGATGAACCACAAAAAGAAATATTTCTTTTTTGGCAGGCTATTGACTGAAGCGATAAGACCCAGGAATCAGACAAACGAACTAGAAGCCTAAGCTCGTCAAGAAAATACCAAAAGGTTAAGCACATTCATTTGAGTCTTCTGTCAAGAAATAGTTTGACTGTTGCCGGTGAAAGTAGAAAAATACGCAGGAGTGTAAAGATTTTTTTCTGTAGTTTCCCGGTACATTTTGACACGATCAGTTAGGGCTTTTTTGTGTAATTAACCATGTTTATCCAGTTTAATTTGAGGCTTCAACCTTATCACGTTATCCAGCAAATGTAAAGGTTAAATCATGTTTAGTGTTTCTACCGGGTACTGAATGTTTTAAATGACACCACAGTAGACAGAAAAAACAGTGGTTGCGATAAAAAGGTTCACTTGTCAGCAAAAGAATGTCCTTCTTATCTTTCTTGACAAATCATTCTTTGTACTTCCCAACGGCTGGAAACAAAAAGGGTGCAGTTGTGTAATAGTCCCATTTTATTGGTGGAATAACACTTAAGCTTCAGTAGAGCACTCCCATTCAAATGGACACATAAGACACAATCTGCAAAGCTCCAAATTTAGGCTTTTATGAAATCCTTCTCCTTGAACTCATATGCCATCATGTCATTCAACTCATTACCTCTCCGACAGCAGAACAGGGAGACAATTGTCACACGCTTCACTTGATGAAAAAAAAAAAACCCTGTAGGCAACATAGTTATCCTTGGCATACCTGGGATATAAATAGAAAGAAGAAAATGTTAAAGGTTGTCCTTTGCTTTCTTCCTGAAAGCAGAAGTCTTCTCTCTGAACTTGTGTTCAACTGCAAAATACATCATAGACCCACATATTTGTTTTCTTCTAGTCTTAATGAAAGGTTTTCTACGTAAGGTGGTGCCCGTCACTGACATCAAAATCTTGTTTGTAAGTAAACTGAAGTTCGATCGAGTGTTTCTGAGACTCTTCAAGCCCCTGTGGCAGGTAAATGAAACTAAATTGGAGCATGTTTTTCGCTCTTTGAAAAATGATTCCGGACAGTAAAATGGTATAAGTGCATTTGAACTTTGACGACCGCTGAGGCTGGTGCACAAAGTGTCTGAATGTTTTTCTACTGACGTCTACCTCATATTACCGTCTGGCCCCATCTCAACCAGTCAGTCCTCTCACGTCATTATGAAATATTTTGTGTTTTT
>NC_045749.1:1779618-1780403 GCF_008692095.1 Etheostoma spectabile | reverse complement strand
TTTTTTTTTTTTTAAACCCTTTCTGCCCATCAACCTCTTACTATTCCTCTGGTACAGATGACTCCGTACACACTCTGGATTGTTTGTCTTCATTGTATATTGCCTTGTGTGTTTACAGGAGGAGGTGGAGGCTGAGAACAGAAGGAACACGCGGACCAAACTGATGCCAAAGCTGACCCCACACAAAGAGGAGGTGATAACCAAACACAAACGCGTACAGACACATGCATAACCATGACACTGTGTTCATGTGAATGTATTAATAAATAATACAGTTAACACCTCGATGTAGAAAACTTGGTAGAATACTAATTCATCACACAGCAGGTCATCGTACTCAGAAGGATGTCACATTTGTTTTGCATAAGGTCTTCTGTTTTCCTCGGCTGGCTGTCATTGTGATTCATACTTTAATATTTCATTTTTTACCCTAATTGCTTAGAGGGTTGCTAAGGTCAAAGTCATTACGGTGAACAACAAATGGCCTCTGCTTTGTAGGGTTGGGTACCAAAACCTGGTGCCAATATGGCATCCCTTCCTAAATGACCGGTATCTACCAGATGAGAGCGTAGATTTCGGTGCCAGTTAAATGCCTGCGCTACTCTCAGTTGCTCCAAAACCGACAACACAGGCAACAGAAGCATGACTGCACGCAGCGCTTGTTAAGGTTGCACTTGGCAGCACGTAACTTGAGCCTACCGTTAGCTAGCAGCTGGCTTTAACCCTCATGTTGCCCTATATCACAGTTCTTTTTAACTACCCAATTGTAATTACCCAAAATAACA
>NC_045749.1:1776874-1779608 GCF_008692095.1 Etheostoma spectabile | reverse complement strand
GATTGATTCCACACAACGCTCTCTGGCAAGTACAAATCTCTACTTTCATTAATTTTGGGGTGTCGTATTCAATGTTATAGCATTTTCAACAACAAAAAAAGGAAGAGGTTTCAAAAAATGATTGAGTAAAATACTCCAGTCTGTGATTATCCATCAACATCCATTCCTTCAATTTTAGTCTAAATAATTCCTAATATCTCTAATTTTGACACAAGGGTTAACACGGTTAAAATGTTAAAAGCTCTAAAAGGTCTGTATGTCCCTGTGAATTCCAAGGATTCAATACGATAAAGATAATGGAACAGTGACTCTAAATAGTAGTTGTAGTAGATCATGGCACAGCTGAGCACCGCAGGGTGCCACAGGATGTAGCATGGCATAGCAGGGCGCGGCAGGTCACCGCATAGCGGGGCGTGCAGCAGGACCACGGCGATAGCTGCTATCATGGTTTTGGTCAAAAAACATAAGGACTCCGGGGGGTAAACTCTCCAGCGCTAGGTACCAGATTCCGACACCGGGACGTCCAGCAGTCGGCAGCTAAAGACAGTGTAAGCTTGCGTCACTTTTCCAGTCACCATGGCCACTGCCAGATTTGTCACTCTCAAGAAACTTGAGCTGTTTTTGTACCCTTCTGCCATTTAGTGTGTTTTTCTTTTTGTTGTTTAACAATAATTTACTGGTGAAATACGTTATTACATTTTAAATAAATCTTTAAAATCATTATTTAAATTGGACCATGTGTCCTTAATAGCAATTAACTAGCTTTTCTTTATCGTTGCCAATTGTCATTTTATGCTTTTTTCTACTTCTGAATTATCGGTACAGGCACCGTTTTTAAAGAATCGTTTTAGCACTGTTATTGAGAAGAAGAAAAAAATATATATATCATTTTTTTATATATAGCGATATCCAACCCTACGTGGGTTAGTTCAAAGGTGAACCATGAGGTAGTTCCACAAAAGCTTATGGACAGTTTGTCAGTTGGTGATCTGTGGTTTAGATCATTGGGTTACACTGGACTCTCTCACCAGTTGTGTTGTCCGTACGCTTGTACTGTAAGCAACATGGAGCTTTTCCCGCTGTACACGCTGACAGAATAACCACTGTTCGCTGTCATCTGTGATCAGATCTCTTCTCCATCGAGCCGCAGTGACTCCCAGAGCAGCATCCGCAGCAGAAAGGAAGGAACTCTGCAGAAGATCGGAGACTTCCTGCAGAGCTCCCCCACGCTGTTTGGCTCTAAAGGTCAGTGTGTCAATATATATGTATATATACAGGATATGTCCTCCCCAGTGCATTGTGCTGCATAATACTCCTTCACCTTCAGTCGCTTACTGATCACAGACAATCACCCGGCCCAAGTGAGTTTTTTTTAGAATTTTTGAATTTCACAAATAAAAACTTGCATGCAGCAACACAACGTAGGACACACTGACAGACCTCAGCGTTCCTGCCGGAGTCATTTGGAAGGATAAGGCAGGTTTGACACAGCAGCCGGACAAGGGCGGCCGAGTTTGAGACACTAATGATGGCTAAGAGGAGGAAGCAAAGACATTGAACATATTGGAATCAACCTGAGTCATCTGCGAGTTTTATCCTCGGGGATTGGCATTTTCACTCGGTCAATTGATTATCGCCCCTCCCTCGGGTTCCATCTCATCCCCTCTCTCTCTCTCTCTCTGTTTTCTGCTGCCTGCTGCTCATCCTCTTTTGTTGTTATTTATTCCTCCAACACCTCACTCTTTTCTTTCTCATTTATTCTCCATTTCTCTCCATTGCTCATTCCTTCTCTCCCTCCACTGTTCCCGCTCTTCCCCACCTCCCGCTCCCATCTCTTTCTCTTCCTCTCATCCTTTCTTTCCTACTGCATACCCTGCAGTCTCTCCCACTGATTGTTTTCTCTTCTTTCTTTTTTTTACCTGAACAATAAATAACAACCATGCCAGTGTTGACTTTACAGATGCTAGAAGTTTTTTAAGATGAGTATGTCATTGACATTATTTTAAATTTTTTGTATTTCACTGACTAGACTAAAAATAACAATATTTCCTGCCAGCGAGTTTTACTGTGAATCAGAGTGAAATGAACATGCAGAGCACATTAAATATGATCAAATGGGTCGCCGACATAAATATAACCAATCAATTAAAATAGATCTTAATCTCTCTAAAGTATCTAATTCAGCAGGTTCCTCTAAAATTCCTCCGTCTCTGCAGCCAAGAAGATGATGAGTCTGGTGAGCGGCCGGGCCGATGCAGACTCATCAGCCCCCTCCACCTCCTCTTCATCCCTCACTCTGAGAGCCAAGAAGAACAAAAAGAAGCTCTACCGGCCTGAGATCTCCTCCCCCATGGACATGCCCTCACACCCGGTAAGGGGCATCATTAGGGCTGTAACATGAAACAGAAATTGCGACACTCCGATCCACAAATCTGTGTCGTGGGGTGAGAAGGCCGAATTCAGACTCAAGTCTGAATAAAACCCTTCATTATATTATAATGACTGTAAAAGTGTTAAACTACAACCCGGAGTTGTTTTAATGGCAGAACTGTGGTCAGGCTGCGGCGTAGCGTTAGCGTGCAGAGTTGATGCTTTCTCTGCGGGGTGCAGACTGATTTCCTCTCGCGAGTCACATGACCAAATTGCAGCCTTTGCAATTAGGAAATAGCGTTGTAACATATCGCGATAAGTCAAGTCAAGTTTATTTCATCCATAAAAATGGAAATTACAGTGC
>NC_045749.1:1776769-1776864 GCF_008692095.1 Etheostoma spectabile | reverse complement strand
TCGCCATCTTACCCATAAAAACTAGAGTATAAATACAATACCATAAATACAATGAAAAAATTAAAATAAAAACTTATAAAAATGTACGTTTAAAG
>NC_045749.1:1776597-1776759 GCF_008692095.1 Etheostoma spectabile | reverse complement strand
GCTGTCTAATAGCCTGAGGTATAAAAGAAAGAGCCTACCGCTTCGTTTGTGTCACAGGAGGTCTTAGCCTACCACTAAGCTCTATGACCCTACCGGTCAGATAACCATGAAGAGGGGGACCCGGGTCCCTCGTTATTTTCTGTGTCATTTTTACCAGATGAT
>NC_045749.1:1772866-1776584 GCF_008692095.1 Etheostoma spectabile | reverse complement strand
GATCCACTGTATTTAACTCTCCCACCATTTTCCCAGCCCTTTTAGTCACTCCATCAATTCTGGCCTTCTCAGTTAACCCAGCACAATTATTATATTATATTATATTATTGCCAATGCATATAATCGTTGAGCCCTAATATGTACAGACTATTACTCTGTTGCTTTTATTCAATTCATAAATTTATTTCCACTTTGCAGTACTTTCCTACTCAGCATTTCTTTGTACCTTTATGTTGTGACATAGGTCTTAGAATAGAATTCATAATGGTCTTTTAAAAAGTCTTAAATGTGACTTGTTGAAACCTGCAGAAACCCTACACACACACAAACACACACACACACACACACACACACACACACACGGTAAGCCTGCACTACAGCTCAATACTTTATTACTTATCAATACTTTTTACTATTTTGGTACAGGCATGGCAGCAGGGTACGGAAGGACTCATTTTCTGATCAGATTGTTGCTGATTTATTTCACAATTTCTAGGGCCATTTTCACACATGTAGCTCATTTACTTTAAGATTCTATGGGTAAAATGATACAATTGATGCATTTTACCCTCGGTTCTTTCAACGTTCAACAGCAGCCCAAAGTTATGAACAAAGAGCGAAAGAAAACTGTTATCTCATTGGTCAGAAATCTTACCAGAAGAATTCGCCTAAGGGCAGATTTCTTCGAAAAAACGAGAAAAGAAAATGCATTTCACTTGGCTGCTCCAGGTCAACTTGCAACTAATTTTGATTGGTTCCTAGCCAAAACAGTGGGCTGTCAATCAACCCTGTCCTCACGGAGGTGTGTTCTGACTCGATAAGCACTCGGATCAGTTAATCAGCCACTAACCTAAATTGTCGATCTTCTGATTGGTTGTTAAAAGATGGATCTGTGCCTCTCTAAGTACAAGCCTACAGTCATAAACAGAAACACACACGTTTTTAACTTTGTTCTTTTCTTGTTGTAGATGATCAGCAGAGAGCCAGAGGAGAGAGAGAGTGACCATTCGATCATTAAGAGGCGCCTTCGCTCCAGAGTGGTGAAATAGTGAACCTACTTACATTAACTCAACATCGTATTAACACTATTTTCACAAAATGAAGGATCATTTAGCTGCCCAACACCTTTTTCTCTATTTCATAGTGGCTGGAAAGTCTTAAAACTTGCCTTCTAAGTTATCTTACTTAATCTAAAAATCTGTAGATTAATACTGTTTTCCGAATAGAGCAAAGTCACAAATGTACAGCTGACTACGTGGCAAAGTGGCAGTATTAGAAAGGGGTCAACATTTTAGATAAGTGATTGGTGTTGGTTGATGTTGTTTTTTTTAGACATGTTTCCAAAAATGTTGAACTCTTCCTTCACAACACTAATCAACGTTTGGCTGCTAGAGTATTTTCTCTTTTGCTATTTTGTCCACATCTATCATCAATTGACTCCTGTCTCTGCGGATACTCTTATTAAATAGTAAGTACTCTGAAGTTGTACATCTTTTACACCTTATAGACAAAAAGATGCTGACTTTTTTATCTACTTTAAAGTGCAATTTTCTATCGGCATGTTTGGGCTGTGCTGGAGAATGGTTATTGTATTTTTTTTAATATAATGTGAGGAAGCTGCAACACTTATGTGTCATTTTTCAGACGTTCCCATGTTGTCCTGTTTGTGAAAGGCGGTAAAGCGCCAGCTCGCTGATATCTAAGCTGCTTTTAGAGCGTTTTTGATTTGTCTCGCGTTGTTCTAACCAACTATTCATCTCATTTTCATAAATGTTTGGATAGGAAGTCAGGTATTTAATGCCTCTGTCGTTCACTTTGTATTCACTTCTCACTCTCGACTGCACTTTATCTCTTCTCTTGGAACAAACCTGTGATGGCACACTAAAGCTAGATAATGCAGAATAAAAGTAGGAATGGTTCTACTGTGTACTTGTTACCGAAACAGCTCCACGCAGACTTCTAATAATCAGGGTTGGTGCTCTGAGGGCTAAAGGAGGCCGAAGGACCGCTGGAGGATGATCTCTGTAGATCTGCTGAGCGTTCTCTTTTGTTCAGGATTTTTTTTTATAAAGCTGCCTGAGTTAAAAAGAAAAAAGGTTTGGTTCATTCCTGATGTTTATTTTCTAAAATTGTGCACTTTTCAGTATTTTCACTCACTTTTGAAAAACCTATTGAATAGTTTTCTGTCATACCATCATGTATTTTCTCTACTTTCATTCTATAGCCTTGGTCTTATTTACCAATTAAAAATATAAAACTGTTTCTTAAATGTGGAGAACTGCTTTTTTCTTTGATTTGTCTTTTTTTTTTTTTACATTGGCCAAAGAAAAGTTGCTTTTTAAAGCCATCCCTTTGGGGCTAGGGCTAAAAAGTCAAACATTTTAAAATCAAAATGTTAGGCCTTAATAAGTATTGTGTTCTAGGTCTTGAATCAATTTAACGCAACATCTAATTCCTTAAAATGTTTAACACTTTTTAATTTAGAATTTTCTCACCATACTAGCCAACAATGTGCCCAGCATGCAGCTGATATTCCAGCCAGTCTAGACACCAGTCCTACGATGGCAATGGCGGAATCGGGGAATTGTTTCAGACAATGTTTCCGGACTCTGAAATCTGACTTTTATTTTGATGTTGTGATATAGCTCTTTCATTTCCTTCATTAAGATCTTAAAAAGTCTCAAATTTGACCTTGTGAAACCTGAAGAAACTTGTAGTCGATTAGTAGTAGTCAAAATTATTTTAGAAATTATTGTCCAGATCTGTAAAAACTGAGATTCTCCACAAAGGATCCTACAAAATCTAAATCTAAACCTAAATCTTGTGTTTAGCAGAGATGTGCTCAGAAATGTTTTGGAAATAAGTCATTCAGCATGAAAAAAGCATTATAAAAGATTAATTGGCTGAAGAAATCTAGGAAGACTAAGACCAAAATGATGGATTAGTCCTACTCTGTGCGTTTTGTGAATGCTGTAATTTATTGGTATTATGAACTTTATACCCTAAATATTAGTATTGATGATGAAGCTAAGTAGTAGCAGTTCTGCATGTTATGCAGTGCATTCATACTCACACATTTGTCTTTAGTTGATAAACTGGTTCAACACCTGCAATTTAATGTTGAAAATATGTTGCTGCTCTAAAGTAGGCCAGCCTCAGTGGGACGTTGTCACTCTGAACGCCTGTTGACACTAATCATTCGCTTAGTGTACTAAAATTAGGAAATGTATCTATCACCTGCACAACCCGACAAGTACGTACCTTTGCTTTCTACGCCTTCATGTTTGCAATTAAAGACTGTGACGTGGGGGGGGAAGCTTGTTGCTGAGGGCGAGCACCCCAGGGGGCTGGTGTCAGAGATGAACTGTTCCACAGTGGCTTTGGTGTGTGGGCACAAAAAAAAAAAAGTTTGCATTGACAATTGTTCAGGGAAAGCCACTAAACCATAATATAGAAATATAGTTGTAGAATACATTCGGAGAGGGCGGGGTACCGGTTGGTGTTGTTGGTACGGTGCCAACTAATTCCTGCAGACTATCTTGCAATAAATTATTTATTTGCAACATTTTGCAATAACTTCAACAATATACTAGGGCTGTCCCCTCTTAGTTGATTAGTCGACTAATCTGTGGTTTTGGTATCAGTCAACTAAGATTTCTTTAGTTGATAAGTCATTTTTATGCTTATTTATGCTTAATTACTCATTTCCAAGAAACTT
>NC_045749.1:1772041-1772856 GCF_008692095.1 Etheostoma spectabile | reverse complement strand
TTCTGGTGAACACAAGATTTAAAGTGGTGGGGTGGCCTATAGCTCACTCAGTTTAAAAAATGCCAGCACAAAGGAAGAGGAAGGTGACGGACATCCGGCGGAAATTCCAGCAGCTCCACAGCATTCCTGGAAGCGGAACGTCATGGATATAGACTAGTGAAGTAGCCCGAGGAAGCCTCCTGTACACCTGCTCTGTGGGCGTCATAGTGTGGAAGCAGCGCCGATCATCCAGGTCATTTTAAATGTTGAACCTTTTTGGCTTTGTGCACCACGGAGCAACTTTCTTAGGAATGAATGCAGCTCCGCCTCGGACGCTGTATCCAGGTTGTTTTTTTATTTATTTTTATTTTATCCATACACTGACTATGAATGTGGACGTAGGGACAGATTAAAACATATCCAAGAATTAAGCCTTCAGTTTGTTCCAGCTTTTGTCAGCAAGGCTGAGATCCTTTTCTTTCAGAGCAGAAGTATTTTTGCGTCACGCTCGTCTCCTTCCAACTCTCCCTCGCTGTGCGTCTGCTTTTAGTGTGGGCTGTAATTTCTCAGACAATTTAGTTCAAAGGTTCCACGCTGCTTCACAGTAAGCCGGTTATCATCATTACCGCCTGCTGTGTTGCCCTCCTTCATTACCTTAAGACTATCTTAGTTATTACATGTGCAGTCTTTAACTCCCACTCACCACTGATGGTTGATGATATGAAGATCTACTTTCTGTGGATGACTGTCAGCTGATGCCCTACATGAATATTCATTCAGTAATAAAAGCGGGGGGGCTAGCTGGGAAACAAGTCTGTCTGTCTGTCTGTCTGTCC
>NC_045749.1:1770321-1772031 GCF_008692095.1 Etheostoma spectabile | reverse complement strand
CTGTCTGTCTGTCTGTCCGTCTGTCCGTTCGTCCAGACACAGTCACTAACTTGCGCTTTTCCAGCGGGGTGGGGGGGGCGTCATATTCTCTGAGGGTGTGGTTTTGTGTGTTTCTAAAGACTTTGCGCCCGAATGTAGAGTCCAAAATTGAGCCCAATTACATTCTCCTTCTCAGCCATGCAATCAGTACTTACCTTTATTACTTATTTATTTTTAAATGCTCCTTGTAGTTCTCTGCACCGTCACTGTCGTCCCTTCACCTCATCAGATTTTAGACCTCCACCGCCTTGTTACTTCGCCTGTCACTCACAATAATCAAGAGGCTTGGATTTGCGCTTGTCAACGTGGAGGAAAAGATCTGTTGTAATTTAATAATAAACTATGATCTTTTTCTTTCTCCTTTTGTGGAAACATTGTGCACGGTGTGCTGTTTCTCATGACTAGAGACGTTAGCACTTTTTCAAACAATTAAATATTCTGTGTGAACATAATTTAATGAAGCTGATTATATTTTTTAAACAAGCCCTGTTCTCTCTAAATATGCTGACCAGACACAAGCTGAAGGGAATTAGATGTTAAAGTTCTGTAAACTGGGGTTCTTGTGTGATACCCAGTTTGTTACCAGATCTTAGCAATTACCCTGTTTTATGCCATGGTCTGGGTGAATACTAGGTCTGTCTAGTCCACACAGCTTTCTGGGATGGGAGAAAAACATGATCTGGTTTATTAGCATCTCTTTAAACCAATAACAATCGTCTTGGGCGTTGCTAAGCACCGGACGGAACCACGACTTCTCTGCAAGTTTTGGCTACTCTGCTTGTCACTGGTCGACGTCTGGTCAAGTGACGCTCCGAGCTGCAGAAAAAAGGACGCTGGCGACGCCAAGTGTGTAGCTTCAAAATCCAGACCCAAAGGTGTGCCATCGAGTAATGAAGGACGCCCATCTCTGGGGGCGGCACCAAAAGCATCCTTTTGAAAATCTCACTGCATACAATTGGATAACACTACGACCAATCACAACAACACACGAGGTGATGTATCCAGAGCCCCTGTACGGTTAGCTAACTGGGAGATTAGACTGTCATCTGTTCAGCTCGCCTCTGGCCCCGCCTACATCAGATAAACCGATGTGATTGGTGCAGCTCGGCTACAAGGGCATAGTTAATGAGCAGAATTACTTGATGCCAGAGTAACTTGCTGAGCAAATTCAAATGGTGCTCTAGCGAGAAGTCTGGATTTCCAGGTTAGTGTGAGCAACAGAAAACTCAGATTGGACAGATAGTCTAGCTAGCTGTCTGGTTACCTGGTCCTCAGATCTCTGCAGGGTAAATCCAGAGTCCTCAGAAATCCACCGGAGGTTAGCACGCCAACACAAAGAGAGCCCAAAATAACATACAGTCGGTGGAATTTCCGGCGGCACCTGAACAATCCCGTGAAGTGGAAACAACAGCCAACACGATAGAAACAAGCCCGCTTAATGACTCATCAGATCTGGTACCCATACTACGTCAACCGTTTCAATATTATGTCCTTGCACAGAGTTCATTAGACAGCTCGTCAAGTGGAGTGACGAGTGTGAAATTTGCCGACCGAGCAAGAGGAAGGTTGAACTGTCAAAACACAGAGCAGCTTAAATGCTAAACCGCCGAGTCATGAAACCGAGACATCAAGCACAGAGCTGATTATGGAGACTGTTGACTGTTGGCATTG
>NC_045749.1:1769672-1770311 GCF_008692095.1 Etheostoma spectabile | reverse complement strand
GGAGACACAAAACTCATTTGCATATGGTTCTGACAAACAGTTCAATTGTGATTATTAAGGTATAAATTGTGCTTTTGGAAATGACTGCAGTCTGCATTTTTCCACCTCTTAGGTTAGCGCTGCCAGAAACCCTTCATGCAGCAGAGTGCAGATTCTATACACGCGTCAGGAAGACTTTAATCCAGGGCCATCATTAGGAGAAAGCCTCATAATCACCGTGCAATGGAGGGAAAGAGAGAATGACACCCACAGAGGGTAAATTGGGAGGAAAGACACGGCAGACGGGGTGCAAAATAAATCAGGGACGCAGGTCGGCACAGAGCTAACCGAATTAGAACTAAGGACGTGAGACGAGAGGACAAGAGGGAGCAAGGATGGCAGCAAAGGTGAAAATTCAAATAAGGACACGTCCATCCGCAGCTTTTTCTTCCGTCCCCCCACCACCACACCCACCCACCCCACCCACCTTGCAGCTCAGGAACTCTTTCCGAGGCCGGAGAGAAAGGAGAAGCAGTCATGTATTCTATGAATGATGGAGAGGCTGACATGATGCAATTTTAGCAATCACTTCCCACACAGCTGGGGCCTTTGTGCTGTCTGAACAGCCCTGTTCTCTCTCACACACACACACACACACAC
>NC_045749.1:1766934-1769662 GCF_008692095.1 Etheostoma spectabile | reverse complement strand
ACACACACACACACACACACACACACTCTGTTATAAATCAAATGTATACTGTAACACACACATGCACTCACATTCATGTTCTTGTGTGTACATGTGTGTGAGAGATTCAATATACATTTCCTTCACAACTTGTAGTTCATTGCTCAGAGTGTATGCCGTTTACAGCCATGTCCGTCCAGACTCCTAGAATAATATGTAGCATGTAAAAGACTTTAAAGGTATTACGTTAATGTTTGGGCCTAAAGGGGCGGCCTCTAGCCCCCAGAGCTGGCTGAGTCCTGCAGCGGCCAGGGTTCGAATCTGACCCGCGGCCCTTTGCTGCGTCTCATCCCCCATCTCTCTCCCCCTTTCATGTCTATCCGCTATAATAAAGGGAAAAGCCCCCAAAAATAATCTTCAAAAAAAGTGCGTTGACAGAAGGCTTGTATCATGTGGACGCACCGACAGAATTGTTGTCATTACTAATTCCCCTTGGGGGAGACAGAAACTACACACTAGGGCTTTATAATACTTTTTAAAAGTGACTGTTACAAGATGTGAGGATGGAAAACGTTCCTGTAGACTGTTTTTCTCCTGCTTGTGTTGCTAAAATACGAAACGCTCCCGTGGGTCGTATTAAAGGGCTAGGAATAAAAAACCTATTTGGTTAGGCGGACTTGTTGCTCAAGATTCAAGATTTCTTTATTGTCATACCACAGTACACTGTAGTACAAAATGATGTGCAAAGTTCACAGCTTTAAAAAAATACAGCACAGAAATGTTGATATTAGTTATATGAATGAAAATAAGTAAATGCTCATGTGGGTGTGCAGAGCATGTAGAGTGATGAATATAAATATACCAAGTCTAAAAAAAAAAACTGGAAAATATAAATATCTAGATACTAGATACATCCAGTTTGGAAAAAGTATAAATTTCCATGTTTAAAAATAAAATGGTGCAGTAGAGCTATGTTGAATGTATGACTCCAGTGAGAACCATGCTGTCTAAAGAACTCTAGGAAGAGCAAAGTGAAAAAAAAGAGATGGGTGGTTACCAGGAGCAGTGATAACCACCGTGGAGGAGAAGACAGACACACAACCCAAAAAGAAAGCAGCACAACTCGCCCACACTAAAGCACACAGCACCAGGCACAAATTGTGACTGGATAATTATTTCCATTATTCCATCCGTTATTGGAAGATTGACCCTTTGGACACACTAAGCGACTCATTCAGCAGCCAACTGTGGGTAGAATGGCACCGAGTCCCAAAGCCCACGAGCCTCCTGCCAGCCCGACTCCGCCTGTGTGACACTCTAAACCACTTCCATTAATCTTCCCCAGCCCTCCACGCCTTCAGCATGCAATACCAAGCTGCTCTTTATATGTCTTAGTCCAACACATTCTCACTCCCATAGTGTCAGACAGCAACCTGCCTTTGGCATTTGTTATTGACTCAAAAGTCTCCTTTTGTTATATTTAGACGCGCTTCGTTGGGACTCTTGACGTTACGTTTCAACGCTCTGGTTCGGGACCCTTTAGGACCTATTAGACTCTCTTGGGACTCGCGTCTAGCGACGTAGTCAGACACGCTTGTTGACGCTCTGGGTCAGGACGTACTGTATGTTCATCTGATATGCGAGACATACGAGACAGTTTTTGGAAAGGATTGTGAGTGGGGGTATTAAAGTAGGCGTAAGTGACACGAGGGACAAGAACGGGACATGGACCCTGGTCTCATGGGTGAAATGCCTGTCTTGTTTGACCCGTCCACCACTCCAATCAACCCCCCTACATTGATTCATGGACCAGTCTTTCATACTACTCCCTACCGTTGTCGCTCTAGCATGGGGATGTAAACTGTCTCAAGCCACTGTATCAGAGCTTATTTTTATTTATGTTTACAATAGTAATTTACTTCTAAAAGAGTTGTACATTTAGTTCTTCAAGACAATGGATGCACACCATATGCAACTTTAACATAATAAAATGTGATTTTTCCCACACAAATTGTGGCTTGTGAAAGTGGCTTGGAACTGTTTTTTGGAAAACCAGCAACATCCGTGGCTGGTGAGCAGAATGTCAAACGGAGGACGTATTATAACTGAACATTCAAACTTTCTTTCTACACCTGTCTCTGAAACATGAGGTGGGATTCTCAACAGGCATATTTTTCTGGTGATGTGATAATTGTGCTATTGAAATTTAGAAGAAAAAACTTTAGAAAAACCATTCGGCTTTTTCTAAAGGGGCCCTGTGTGTGTTATGACAAGATGGAGAGAGGAAGAAAGGAGTCCGTTCTCGTAGAGCGGGTTGACGCCACGGAGGCATTTTAAAGGTACATTTATTATACTGAACGCCGGCGACATCAAGGAAAAAAGGAGCTGAGGCTGTGATGTGGAACTGTTCAAAAACCATCCATATGATGGAAATGCGGAAGCGAAGATTTAAAAATTGTATTTAATTTGAATCTATTTTAATCACAGCTAATCTTTACTGAAACCAACTGTGATGCCAACATGTACTGACTACACCCTGAATACGTAGTGTAACAATGCATTCTCACACACAGGTTCGTATGATATTGTACGAAAAGATGTGCACACCCCTGAACCCTGTCCCCAGAACACACTGTAAAAAACATCTCAATCAAAACATTGATTGAGGGTCTACAAATGGCAACAGCTGCACCACGAAGCATACACAAACAGGGTTCCAGCATTCCAGGCAATTTGGTGAAGGGGGGAT
>NC_045749.1:1764303-1766924 GCF_008692095.1 Etheostoma spectabile | reverse complement strand
TAGCACAGAAGCACAGAAGGGAGGGGGAGGGGACAGGATGAGGAGGAGGGAGGGGCGAGCTAGTCTCGTTTTGTTTGAAAATACTTCCAACGTCAAGAAGTAACGTCACCCAACATCGCTTAGACCACCTTGAAGTATACTCAGGAAACAGTGAGCATTATGGGGTGACGAAAGTTGAGTTTTGGCACCAAAACGACTAGTTAAGTTAAAGAAAAGGTCGTGGTTTGTTTAAAAAGCTCTGCCTTCAGCTCCGGAGGGCTGGGGATCGCCGGAGCTGAAGGCAGCCGCTTCGCAGGCAGTGGAATGACACACGTTGACTTTAATGGAAACCTAAAGACTCCGCCGCCGCTACGCAGTTGGTGAAAAATGCGGATACGTCCTCGACGCAGCGGTTGTATGTTTGATTCCGACGTGGGGGCCTTTCCTGCATTCCACTGCCTCTCCTTTTTTCTCCCTTTTCATGTCTAAAGCTGTCCTATGTAATAATAAAATGTCCTAAAATGCCATATGAAAATTTGCATTCTATATTGTAAAAAATGGCACATATCGTTATTTTGCCGTCAACCACTATGTCGATCTATTTGTAGAGCAGTGTGTGTTTTTTCACGTTTTATCTCCTGTTTTATCCGTATCATTTTCTGTCTCCCAGACAACCATTGGTTTCAGTTAATCTGTATGAAAATGAATTTGCAGCGATCTGAACATCCGCTGCCAACGGGCCATCCGTTGCCAAATGACACATTGTCATGTTTATTCTTTTATTTTGTCCACGGGCATTGGGAGAGGAGACCTCAATCACTTCCATTGATGAGCTGCTTCATGGAGAAGTATTTGTGCAATATGAAATCCTTTGTCCCCTTTCGCACCACATGATTACAATTAAAAGACAGATTTGAGAAAGAAGAAAAGATTGGATTAAAACAAAGCACGAGGTTTGCTGAAACACAAACGCACACACGAGCGCACACAGTAAAAAGCCGTAGAGGAATGGAAGCTTGTCTCTGTGTGTTTGCATTCAGTCTTACATCTGGGAGCTTTGAATCTAATCTTAACATGTCATTCTCATGATTGTTGTCATGCTTGCAGTCCCACAATGATACACAGATTACATGTCCCGGTGGGGAGATAGGAAGCTAGTCACAGTGCGTGCCAGGTGGGGGGGGGGGGGGGGTATTTACCCTTGTTGTTCTTGCGTCAACCGTGCAACTTTTTGTTTTTCTGGGTCAAAATTGAAACCCTTTGATTGTCTTTTTCCAAAACCTTTGTTGCTTTCCCCCCCTGATGTTTTTGCCAATTTGTTTCCGTGCCTTTTGACGTTTTTGTGGGTTCCCCCCCCCCCCCTATGTTTTTGAAGCTTTTTTTGAACACTAAAGTCACTTTTTTCAATGGTCTTTTGAAAAAAAAATAGTTTTTTGAATGCTATAAAATTGAACAAAACATCCAAATTTAAAGAAAGCAGTGGGCTGAACATTGTGTGGAACAATCCGTGTTATTTTTTTGAAATTTTGGTTGAATGACACTTTTCTGATAAAGATTCTTTTTTTTCTCCAAAATGGGTCAAATTTGACCTGAGGACAACGCGAGGTTTAATCACCTCGGGCTTCATTTTGGTTGGTTGAGCAGTGTTATGGAGTGAGGGATAAAGGAGGGCTTGTAGAGGTTAGGACTAGGGCCTCCCAGAGGGCAGAAGTTGGTACTCCTCATCGGGTCCATGTTGACTCCCCCCCCCAGTCCCAGGTTTTTTTTCTTCCCCAGATTGACCCACCAACTTGGAGCAGATCCCTAGAAGCCATAGTAACCTGGTTTCCAGTTTGAACCAGACTGGACCTCCGTGCTGCGGGACACTTTGAATGGTGGAATAGGTTGAGGATTTCCTTATCGGCTCCAAATGACCAAAGTCTCCTTAAAAAGAAGATCCTCTGAAATCCACATGGTGGGTCCAGTCTAAGTTCACCCCCAGGTATTTGAATGATGATGTTTGCTTTATGTTTTGATTTTGAACTGTGACTGGAACCGGAAGGAATTTTTGTGTTAGCACAACGTCAAGGTGATTCGGTTTATATAACATAAGTTCATATCGATGATGTTTTATTTAAGGGACTGCTCGGTGTCGCCATAGGTTCCTCTAGGATCGCCCTAAGGTCAGTCAGCTTCCACTTTCTTTGTGTTGGCGTTCTAAACTGATTGATTCGCAAAATATCCTCGGAGCAAGAACCGACGATGAAATTATATTTATCTTTTATTTCTGGAGCAAATTCCTCATCACACCCTCGACAGCCATTCAGATTCATTAGCCCGCCTCCCTACGCGCACATGTTCCACCAAAACAAGTTCCTTCCCGAGGCTGTTTGCCCAAGACGATCGGGATTGGTTTAAAGAAATGCCAATAAACCAGAGCACATTTAAATCCCTTCCCAGAGTGCAGTGTGGACTAGCCAGACCCTCCTACGCAGTGCTGTGGAGAAAGGTTTGGCAATGCAAGACTAATTCAATGCATACTGTGTTCTGAGTGGGCTTCTTAGCATGGTCTCAAAAAAACAAAAAGAAGAAATCATACCTGTTTGACACACAAAACACTGCCAGGTGCTCTTGAGCATGTCACAATACCCCCCCCCCCCCCC
>NC_045749.1:1762743-1764293 GCF_008692095.1 Etheostoma spectabile | reverse complement strand
CAACCGCTCAGGGCACTGGTCCAGCTGGCAGCCCACTCACTCTGACATCTCTCCATTAGTGCATAACTAGGTCCTGAGCATGTGTGTGTAGTGATTCTAACAGAAACAGAGTGCAAAATGTAATTTCCCCACGGGGGATCAATAAACTAAATAAATTAAAGGGAAGAGAGAGGGAAGTGTTGTTATGGATCCCACGTAACTTCTTGGCAAGTCCCGCCCTACAAAGCAGCTCAGTTGGTTCAGTTAGGCATTGACCTGGAGTGCTTGAGGTTAGGATAGCCGATTGGTCAGGGGATAGGACCTGAACAAATCAGGTTATGCTACCTTAACCATGGACGCCTGGCCAATAGTAGCATGCGAATGCTATCGAAGGGCGGGTCTTGCCTGGAAGATGCGTGGTTTACATAGCAACGCGGGAATGACATGCAGAAAGGGCCTCAGGTGGGAAGGACTGAGGACTGAGCCTCTGTACATGGGTCGCACGCTCTACCAGGTGAGCTACCCGGGCGCCCCTGACTTGTGTCATTGTTTAACACTATACAGATGTATCTTTGCTGTCATGGTTTTTATTTAGTTTAGAGAGAAAAAAATTCATAGAGACTCTAATTTTCAGGTGTTGTTCTCTGGTGCTACAGTTTAAATTACATTGTTTTCACATGGACAAGCAAAATCAGCACAAACGTGGCGGAGATTGAACGCACGGCCCATGTGGGCGGCCTGAGTGGGACTGAACAGCCTCCTCCAGCAGAGTTGTGTGTGTGTGTGTGTGTGTGTGTGTGTGTGTGTGTCCGCTCTTTTAACGGGCTGCATGACTGCAGAGATGGAGGGAGAGGTGCTTGACAATCCTCATTAATATCCTATTATTTCTGGCATTTTTCAAAGCACAGTGCGAGTGGTTTGACTCAAACGTTTCCATTACAGCAGTGTTACGAGCTGTCATTCAAGTAGTCCACCCCCGAAACCGGGAATCCTTTTGTCTGCTGAAAAACAAATTGTGTAGTTGATCACGCACAAGTACGTGTTACTTTACTTTTTTCCATGTTGGAAAACAAAGGAGAAGGATATCTATTCAAAAAATGAATAAACCCTCCACTTAAGTTTTTTTGTTGTTTTTGTCAGTTTCACTTCTTTTCAAACCGGGAGATCTTCTCCATTCAGGTAACAAACAGATGTAGTTCTGCATTATTTAGGCTCTCAAATGGTAAAATTGTCGGCAAGAGGTGAATGTTGGACAGCAGTCAATCCAGGTCCAGATGTTTGTTTCTCTTTCACCACCCAGACCTGGATGTTGGCTGCACTGAATGGGCTGGCTGTGTGTGTGTGTGTGTGTGCACCAAATCTTTGACTGCAGAAAAAAACAGCCACATTAAAATACTTTATTGATGCAATGTCTGGGGTTATCCTCATGTCAATAAGTGTGTGTGTGTGTCTGTCTGTCTGTCTGAATGTGTGTGATAACACATGTAAACAATAGACCTTGAGAACTGACATACAACTAGACTACGTAAATTGGCTTATTGAGTGTGTGTGTGTGTGTGTGTGTGTGTGTG
>NC_045749.1:1761658-1762733 GCF_008692095.1 Etheostoma spectabile | reverse complement strand
TGTGTGTGTGTATGAGAGAGAGAGAGAGAGAAGACTATAGGAGACATGTAAAAATACAGTCAAAAATATTTTACTTGTTTAAATAAAAGCATGTCAACAAACTGTACATGTCTGGCCTTTAATGTAATTCTCATTTTCCATTGTTGCCCTTGGAGAAGCTCTAAAGGTTGAATGAGACACACAAACAACAGGGGCGCCGTTGGCTTCAATAACATGAGAGTAGACTGATGGGGGGGGGGGTTCATGCAGATCAATCTTCATCCATCTTCGTCCACTCATCCGGTATCGGGTCTCGGGGGGAGCTGCTCCAGCAGGGGACCCCAAACTTCCCTTTCCCGAGCCACATAAACCAGCTCCGCCTGGGGGGTCCCGAGGCGTTCATGGGGCCCAGAATTCCTGGCGGCGCCCCTGATCAACCGTCACTCTTTCAGTAAAGCCAACCCCGTTCTTCTTCTTTTCCTGAACCCAAACCAACCCGCGTATGACGTTTCCTAAACTCAACCGTCTTTTTTTCTTCTCGTGATAACACGATAACACGCCATGTGGAGAGTATGTTTACGTCCGCTGTACACAGCGGCTACATACACGCGGACCTGTATACAGTAGAGACGTACACGCAGAGGGCTCAAAATGCGCACAGATAACACGCCACTTGGTGGGCGCGTTTACGCAAAGTCATGATATCCTGTTGGGTTTTGGTAAGTGCATAACACTTTTGATTTCAGTGTGTAAGCAATCGCCAGAAACAGTAAGTAACAGTTAATAGATTAATGTGTGCTTTACGTCTAAAATTGTCTTAAAATAAAGACAATATTTCATTTCCTGACTTGATCACCCTTTTTCCAGCAATAGCTTTCAGGTTATGCCACTGAGAAAATGAATGTGTTGTCTGTGTTGATCAGCCAGGACTGGAGTCCATGTGAAGGTCTGTCAGACTGAACCGGCCTGTAGTTGAATTCAGCTGAACTGAATGGACTTTGGCATTTAAGGACAGAAGACAAAGAGAAAGCCTCTGTCACATTCCATTTTCCCCATGGCTTCTTCTGTTCTCTCTCTCTCTCTCTCTCTCTCTCTC
>NC_045749.1:1755673-1761648 GCF_008692095.1 Etheostoma spectabile | reverse complement strand
TCTCTCTCTCTCTCTCTCTCTCTCTCTCTCCCGCCCTCCTTCCCATAGCTCTTCCCCAGAAAGCTTCCCCATCACTCCATACAATATACACCACGAGTGCTCCAGTGTCGGGAGGAAGGTGTGTGTGCGTGTGCGTGTGCGTGTGTGCGTGTGTGTGTGTGCGTGCGTGCGCGATCACACTCTAAGTGTGTTCCTGCAGCTTTTATGCCGGCCCATCTGAAATCCAACATGTTAACTTGAGCTCAGAAAAAGCTGTGAAAAGTCCCCAGATTGTCATCACATTGTACTGTGTAGTCCCTAAAGATTCGAGGATCATTCTGACATCATCGTCCGGGTGGAATCATAAAAAGGTCCCCTGTCTCTGGAGACTTCCTCTTCATCTGTAAGTGTAACTGTACATGCAGAGGACACTGAGCTCAGTGTACACTCAGGGACTTTCTTGGCGTTAAAGTACTCGTATTATACTTTTTGGCTTTTTCCACTTCTTTCATTGTGTTGTATATCTTTTTGTTTATGTTATAGGTTTACAGAATAAAAAAGCCCAAGCGTTAGCTGACGTTTTTCAGTAGCTCGCTCAGAGGTTATCGGCTGTGGAAAGGACTTAGCGGTGATTCTAGGCTAAGCCCCCCCTAAAGGTCTGATCCTAGAATCACCCCTGGCTAACGTTTATGTTCCCCTTCATCGCCTCTAGAATTGTAAGAAAAGACAAGCAGAATAATTCACTTTTAAATTTAAAGCTGCCATTCATTTTTCATCTCTCTCCATCTTGTGCTTTCAAATGTGTGATCCTGAGATCTTGGGTTAATTTTAATGTGTGTTTGTCACTCTGGTCTGGAGATGGAATGGTTCAGATTGACTGTATATGTCCATATCAAATGAAGTTGACATAGAATATGGATGAACTACATGTTTACCCTCTGGAGTCCGTCTATTCATTGGTGAATAGGCTATACCCAATGTTTTATTTACAATAACTTTATTTATATATGAGGAAAACCAGTGGGCTTTTACACAGCTTGTAATTTATATTTGTAGGACATCTTTTTCAATACATTTTTGATGGAAGTGCTTCCTTACAGAAATATGAGTCACAGCCACTGCCATGGTTCTTGTTTTGTTCTTGTATCTCACTTTGTTTCTGTTGTGTGTGTGTGTGTGTGTGTGTGTGTGTGTGTGTGTGTGTGTGTGTGTTAGGCTATAAGTGCAGACTATTTGTAGTCTTATTTGGTAAGCTAGGATACACACCCGGGTTGGTGGTAAGAGGGCTGTACCAACTTGGGAGGTCAAAAAGAGGGCTAAACAGCTTGCAAAGTACTGTGCCATACCCGCTGTCATTGGCAGCCGCCACATCCGGCACAGACGTTGCTCCTTATACCCTGAAGGACTGAGTTTTGGGATATTGTCTCTACTGGCGTTAGTGCATTCAACGCTAACTCTGTGTCACTGACCCAGCTCATGGTTGCAACCTTGCAACCCTGATTTACTTTTCTATTACTGAAGGTCAAGGGACTGTCAGTGTAGACCAGAAGAACACTTCTAATTTTGGTGTCACTTTTAAAATGTCCCCAATACACACAGATCCTGGTGACTTTAAGTCAGATTGACAGTTTTTTTTGCGTCCTTTAAGCCCATCTTTAATTATGTGATTACAATGGATTCCAAAGTTTTTAATGGCAGACAAATTGTCCATAGAAACGTCTCAAACCACTTCCACAGCATACTCCACTCTTGATGCTCAGTCCAGTCCTTGTTTCAAGACCTTGTTTCAAAGACCTGCAGCATGCCACTGCTCCATGAGTTTGAGTATGTATTGTACTGCACACCTGGATCCCATCTCCTCATTACCTGTAGTGTTGTGTGTGTGTGTGTGTGTGTGTCTTGTGATTGGACTGCACACCTGGATCCCATCTCCTCATTACCTGTGGTATAGTGTGTGTCTGCGTGTGTGTGTCTGGTGATTGGACTGCACTCCTGGATCCCATCTCCTCATTACCTGTGGTATAGTGTGTGTCTGCGTGTGTGTGTCTGGTGATTGGACTGCACACCTGGATCCCATCTCCTCATTACCTGTGGTGTAGTGTGTGTCTGCGTGTGTGTGTCTGGTGATTGGACTGCACACCTGGATCCTACCTCCTCATTACCTGTAGTGTTGTGTGTGTGTGTGTGTGTGTGTGTGTCTTGTGATTGGACTGCACACCTGGATCCTATCTCCTCATTACCTGTGGTATAAAGACTCCAGGCTTCCAGAGATTTGTGCTTACCAGTCGTGGTAAAGAACCCTAGAGTTGACTGTGTCTTGTGTTTTATAGTTCATCTGTTCTTTAATAATATTTCCTGTGAATAACTCGCCACATAGTATCTGCAGATGCAGAATTGAGTCAAATTTACCACACATTCTCCACAGATTTTAAACACATTTAAAAAATGTTAGTAAAACAAATGTTAACACGTCGTCACCCCCCAAGCAGAAATATAATCTGCTAAATCCCGCAGTTTTCCTTTCTGGATCACCGCTGAAAACTGGGGTGAGGACTGTGCTAAAGAAAAAAATATGAATGAAAATCAGCCGGGTGAAACAATCTACACATTTAAGTTCATTATCTAATCTGCACACATATTTAGATGTTCAATGCGTTTTTCTTCCTCTAAAGCAACCTTTTGTTGTTGTTATGAAGAAAGTGTTGAAACTTGCCTGAGTAAAGTAATCCATCACAGTGAACATCGTGCCCATATTAATTTTTGTCAAGGCAAATTCACTATTGTGTGCTACGAAGTGAAAACTCTGCAGAGCATCAGGTGCATGTTAAGGACTGCTGGGATGCTCAGACATGTGGGAATAATCAGATAAATAACAGATTCAGGCCCTGTCTCCACGACAACGCTCGTGGGTGAAAACAACAAAAATATTTTATATGTGCCGACGGCGATGGCATTTTTAGGGCTTAAAAGGGCCCAATATTATGAAAAACAATCACTTTTTTCTGGGATTTGTGGTGTTATTTTGTGTCTCTGGTGCTTCCACACACATACACACTTGAATAAAACCATCCATGCTGTTTTGAGTGAGCTACGGTTTCTGAATGTCCTCTGTCTTCAGTTTATAATATATGGCGCTTCTTTCCTTTGTCTGCTGATGAACTCTAACCCGTTCCGTCAGAGTAATTTGGAGTAATTTGTAGTTCTGAACACGCAGCGCAATCCTCTTTTTGAAAATTGAACTGATGTGATTAGTTCCATTCGATTGCTGACCCTGACCTTCTTTCTGTCTCTGACCTTGAATAGAGCCGGCGCCTGTAGGGAATAAAAAAAGTTTGTTCGCTGCTTCAAGTGCATTAGTGGTTCTCTCACTTGAGAACATCACACCGTAAAGGTGTCAAGTCCTTCTGGAATCCATCTATATTATTTTAGCCTCTGGCCATCTGTTCAGCGGTAAAGCGCTTGTACATGAAGCTACGTCAGATGTACAAAGGTTAAAAAGATGATAAAATCCTTTTCTGAGAGGAAGTGAAAACGCAGTGAAACTAAGATACTGAAATGTGTGCTCAGCGATGATTTATCTTTTCCTATGCGGGTACAGTACAGACTGTACAAGGTTCATCTTTCCAGATGGTCAGTGCAGGGGCGGAGCCAGACGATGTAAACATGCAGGGCTCAGCCCAAGCCTTTTGGGGCGGCGACGTGCACCATTTTTCAAGTCCATTGATAATACAATGCCTAAAAATGTGTACATCATTTGGGCAAAACCCTGTCTTCAGTAGGGGTCAAGATACTTATGTCACGATATGATGTCAACATGATACTTATGCCATGATACAATATCACAATAAGACATTCCTGTGATTTGAACATATTGCAATATTCTTTGATTTATCGCTAATTGATTTATTTTTTCCAACTTCAAATTATGTCCCCAAAGAAAAACTTAAAAAATGTCTGGTTTGTTCAGATCACTTCAATTTTCCATCTAGTGGACTGAAAAAGCAATTGATCTCTTTATTATAGTACCAAAAGCTTAAAATTATTATGTGCAGTTCATACAATAAAAGATCTATACTTGGCATCTGTACAGCATTGGCACGGAAAACATTGGAACGCTATGCTGTGAGGATTTTCTTCTCCCCACCCCTTATTTTAGTAGAGTTCACAGAATAATTGTTTCCCCAGTAATTCAACTTTTGCACGTCAGAGGGACTGAGGGCAAATGACACCTAAGTTGGAGTTTGTGAGAAACAAATGTGGGGCTGTAGCCCCATTAAAGGGAAACTATGCCGTTTTTAGCCTAATTTACCTCAACTGAACAGCTTTGGAGTCATTGGAATGGTTGTGTGTGTGTGTGTGTGTGTGTGTGTGTGTGTGTGTGTGTGTGTGTGTGTGTGTGTGTGGTGTGTGTGTTGGGTGTGTGTGTGTGGTGGTATTCAATTCAATTTATTTATAGTATCATCATAACAAGAGTTATCTCAAGACACTATACAGATAGACCACACTCTATAATTACAAGGACCAACAGGTCTAGTAGTCTCCTCCAGAGCAAGCAACAGTGCCACAGTGGAGAGGAAAAACTTCCTTTTAGGCAGAAACTCGGTCAGACCCCGGCTCTTGGTAGGCGGCGTCTGACGGGCGGTTGGGGTTAGAATGAAGAGTGGCAATAACAAAAATAGAAAAAATTAGTAGTTGTAGCAGTTCTTGTAGTAGTTCATGGCCTAGCAGGACGCTGTAAGGCATTACAAGGCACAGCAGGACGTGTGTGTGTATATATATATATATATATATATATACACATATATTATATATATATATATATATATATATATATATATAATAGATATATATATATATATATATATATATATATATATATATATAAAAGAGACTTCAGATACAGTATTAGGGACCACCAAGGTCTATGTATATGTATGTATATGTATATGACTTTTTTATCGAGTTGAGAGGTGGTTGGCTCGCTCCCCCCAGCAACTGTGAGCGGAAAAACCACCCTTGCAACTTTGGGCCGGCATAGCTTCACGGCACTGCTCACATACGGTCATTCAGGAACCGGCTAACAAGGTAGTAGACAAAAAAGACGCAGAAAGCTCGGAAAGAATTGTCGAAGGAACAGAGGAAGAGGAACCAACAGAATGACAGAGGGAGGGGTCAGACACAAGCAAACATAGGAGCCCCCAAATATCTATCCTGAAGCTGTAGGGGGGGAGCTCTATAGAGAAATCTGCGAGCAAAAACCAAAACTGCTTAGCACCCCTTCAAGTTTTAGACGATTGGCTAATCCTTAAAGAACTAACTCAGTTCATTAAGTGTACGTTTTACAGACCCCTGTGCAGTATTTTGTACTAGTCAATGACAATGAGTTAGGGCATTTATAGTGCTGCAAACGGAGGCTCAAAGAAAATGTATTCATGCATGTATTATTAATTTCATTTCAGCTTCATTTATACAGCTTAGTGGCATTGAGATGGTAAATGTCTTTTCCAATAGAGAGTCAGCCCGCATTTTAAATTATTGACTGAGCAATGACAAACACTTTTCACCTAAAGTCACAGTGAAAGAAGTGAGAGAGAGAGAGAGAGTCCTAAAACAATCAAGTCACCGTCTAATGAGTCTAATGAAGACTGTTAAAGTGCACATATTATGAAAAAAAAAAAAACCTTTTCTAGGTTGTGTCTATTTTGTGTTTCTGGTGCTTCCACACAAACTTACAAACTACAATACAAACTTGGAAAAAAAAAAAATTATCCACGCGGTGGTCTTCAGTCTCTGGGTGAGCTGTTCCACATCTGCACGGCTTTCTACGTCACTAGCCGAGACATGGTGGCTAACTGTAGCATGCTAGCTCGTTGTCAATGGCAAAACACTGCTACAACAGCCACTAGTTGACCATAATCTCCAAAAGAATTACTTCCTGTCCCTGTTCTGCTGGTATTCCACAAGTGTCCCTGGTCTAGAAGAAGTCTCCCAGCTGA
>NC_045749.1:1749921-1755663 GCF_008692095.1 Etheostoma spectabile | reverse complement strand
GGACTGACCAAAGCTGGAGAAAGAGTTATCTAGCTGATGGGATCCGAGCTACTGAGCATGTGCGACTCCCAACAAAGACAGTATATAAGTGAGATTTCTCGCTCTGGAGCTAAAAAAAAAAAGACCTAAACACACAGGGTGAAAAGACGATCTGCTGCAATGTGCAGTACAACAAAAATATGGTTTACGCGTAAAAAAAATTAAATTACCCAGATGATGATCAACTCTGCTGTCAATTAAAAATCTTTTGGATCTTTGGGTTTTGGAGATAATTTCATATTCTCTGTTTTGTATCAATGAACTTTATTTAGTTAGTGCAGCATTTTAGCTCGTTCTGCAAAACCTTAAACCTCTACCGCTTGTGGTTCCTCCTTCATAATTCAGATATTTCTCATTTAGTCTCTGCTCTGCTGCTAATGTTGACAAAAATCATCTCTCTAGGTTTACAAAACCATTTGCCTTTCTCTTATTTATCCCCTAGTCCTGCGGCTGTTGCTTTGATTTCCCCTCAGGAATGACTATAACTAATCTAGTCTATTGATGTTTTCAGTAGCTTCATTTTGTATAATCCTAACAAACTGCTCAGCACTCACTCCATCTCCTGATACAGTTTGTCAATCCCAGAGGCCTCAGGATTTAAAGATGGATTGTGTGTTTGTGTTGTGTGCATGCTTATCGGGCTTTGTGTAAATCATGCATACATGTTGTCTCTGCCCTTGAAGAAAAGTGCTCTAGAGCCATTGAGATTATTTCCAATTCGCCCAATACAGCAGAGTTTAAGCTCTGCATGACTTTTTCTGTTTTATATTTTTCTGCTAAACTCTACTACAGTGTTAACGACCTGACCAAAGAGTCGGTTATTAACCCGACTCGTGTCACTGAACCGGGAGAATCAAGTGCCAAACGTCAATGAACCGACTCACTCCTGCCGGCAGAGCTTCAGGCTGAGTGCGATAGATGCATGCTCAGCACATAGGAGACCCTGATTCCCCGACTGAAAGAGTTGAAGAGTTGTAGAAGAATGGTTGAATGGCCCGTGACTGTTGACCATACTGAATGTTGTAACGTTAAACCGATCATGGGCCATTGTGATGTATCACTTCATTGAGTGCATTAGACTCTGCAAATAAAAGGCTGTGATACAATTGTGCTCTGAATTGTAGTCTATGTTTGTGTTTACAAATCCTGACATTGCAGTATTTTGTGCATGACAACTGTTTAATAATGCAGTGCACGGTATGTAAATGTCAGGAGGAGACCACGAACTTCCGCACGTGGCCAAAAACCGAATGTAACCGTGCAACCGTAATCAAACGCAGCGCTGAACGAGACCGTAACCATGCCTAACTCACAAGTTTAATGTAATCAAACGGGTGTCTAGGTTCTCGGCAAGTTTCAGTTCTCAACTGATCCCAGAAGCCTTTTTGTCTCGTGAGTCTAGTGTCGATTAGTGAATAGTATGCCCCCTGTGAGGGCACGTGAACCTGTGACCAAATCTATTAACTCGACTAGCGTAAAAGAGTCGGTTGTCCCATCACTACTCTAGTAACATTGACTGAAGTGGTAGAAATCTGATTGTTAGACCTTCATAATTTCCAATCCATTGTAAAAGTAGTGGACTTAGCATTGTTTGGGAACTGCTGTTTTGAAGCCTCAGGTTTGGCGATACAGGCGTTGCCATCTTGGTTTTTTGAAACTGGGCGGGGTAAGTTACCAGCTAAAGCAGGCGGTAGCTAGCTAGCTTGGTTGGTAGATCGCTGAACAAGACTTTTTGGAATCCAAAATGTTCCAGTTAACTTTGATGGAGTGAAAACGTACAGTGGGAGGGTCAAAGTTTAAGACGAAAACACTACTTTAAAGTGCCATGGTTAACAATGCTAAGCCTTTGTCTGGATTCACAGGTCGGTGTAAAGCATCCTCTGCTTTATCGTCTATTTTGAAATAAATGGGACCATAATTTACAAAATTAACATCTTGCTGTATTGAAGAAGACTTGAATCTAACGATTGAGAAGCGAAACTCATTATGAAAATGTTTACTGAGGTTATAAATCAAGAGAGAAGTAGGGTCATTTCCCCATAGATTTTTCTATATAAAGAGACTTCTTTTTGGAGTCAGTGGAATGGGATGGATGGCAGGATTAAGGCACTTCCACATTGATCCATTATTTTTAACAGTCCGTGTTTATATCCATGCAAAGTACCCTTGAGCAGGACACCGACCCCCCTGAGATGACACATGGAGATTACCGTGACAATGTCAATTCTGTGAGAAAAAATACTGCAAATCTAAGGTCACACTGTAAGGGAGTCTGTCTGCACATGCTGCTGGATTTACATCTTAAACCTATAAGCAAACATAATGCTGCAGGAGAGCGTCATGAGGCTAAAGACAGGCCTTCAGTCTTTGAGTTAAAACTCCCTTTTGTCCCGCTTTCCTACATGTTTTTTTTTTTTTAAGGCCAGCCTCAAATAGATGAATTAAAATGGGAAGGGAACAAGTCATTTACTTACCTTTTTATTTTCATACCTGAAGCGGGAGAATTTAGAGCAGATGATTGGAAGTAGCAGGATGATATTCTGCATTTTGCACAGCGTTGACACTTTCAGGGTTACAAATGTACACTCCCAGTGGATTTACACAGTGGCATGAATGCTAAGAATGCAGTCATTGGAACTCTATGGAGGCACATGGGATCAAAGTGGCCACCAAATAGCAGACTTTCTATTAATTTACATTCACAGGACAATGAAGCTAACCTTGAAAAAGCATTAAAAAGGTGAAGTAGGGAGGGTGGGGGGTGCAGAGCGCAGGATTTGTACAGCCTGTGGGGAGGAAACTGTAATGAACTCCAGACTCAGAGCAGCCCATGAGAAAGGTACACTATTTGTGCAGCAAAAAAGTATTAAGATCCTTTTTAAAAAGGTTTAAAAAATATATATAATTAGAATATAGAAAGAAAAAAAGCATAGTAGAAACTTTTGTATAATGACCCACATTGGACAATCCATGGTACTGGTGTGAAAGTCAAATTTTTGCTATATTTATTGCAGGTTTGCACTATGCCTGGGCATTAAATTTATTGTATAGCCTTATGTTTACGTCACAAAATTTCTGTTTGAATTAATTATTTCATGCAGGCCTTTTTTGGTTTTATGTTTATGAGGTAGTGTAAAACAATTCTATTATTTGAATTTCTATATCATGGTATTTGGATATACAGTTACTGGCTACATTATGTACACCTTGCTACAGGGTTTGGATGTTGTAATTTCGTGATATGAGTGTTGTCTTTTCCTGGTTTTGACTTACTAGCGGTTTTAGTATTTGCCTTTACCCACTCATAATATTAATATTACTGATGATTATTTGTCAAAACCTTCATAGTGTGGACCCCCGGATTGTTCAGCTGGTAGAGCAGGCACCCATATATATATATATATATATATATAGAGGTTTACTCCTCGACTCAGCAGGCCGGGGTTCGACCTGCGGCCCTGTCATTCCCCGTATCTCTCTCCTTTCATGTCTCCAGCTGTCTTGCCTAAAAATGATAAATGAAAAAAAATACCTATCATATTGTAAATATAGTATAACCCTACAATCGCCCTCAATATATTTGGTTAAAATGTCATTATTTTGATTTAATTTTTTTCCATATGGGCCTGCTCTACCTTGCTATACCAAGTCAGGGCACCCTTTAAACTTCAGAAACTGCCTTTGTTCTTCGTGGCAATTATTCCTCAGACATTTTGGTCCATTACACAGTTGCTGCTATTTGTCGACTGCACATCCATGATATAAGTCTCCCGTTCCACCACATCCCAAAGGTTTCCTATTGGATTGAGACCTGGGTCCTCAGGGATAAAACTGTGCTGCAAATTTGCGTCGGAAGTGGCCTATGGACAAAACTTAGGATGTAAGTACGTACAGAAATATTCTGATTTATGAAACCGTGGGAATGTACGTTCTACACCTGAATCCCTTAATCAATCACAATCAACTCTAAATGTGGTGCAGCTTTGGCGGCTTCATGTCACGCCCATAGTTGCCCTTGAATACTCTAATAGCTCTAAATAAATATTCATTCATGTCGACATTATGAGCAGAGAGGAATATATTATATATAGAGGAAATAGCCAGAGAGAGGAGTTCCCTTCCCAGGGAAAATAAGACTTTCACCAAGGAAATGCGTGTTCCCCGGGAGTATTTCAATATGAACCACAATCTTTTTCCTAAACTAGTTGTTCTGGTGCCGAAACTGAACTTTTGTTGCTGCATAATGCTCACTTTTTCGTGCCTAAACTTAAGAGTAATCTCCACCAAAACAACCGGCAGGTGGCGGTGCTCTGTACCCGCCGCACAGTCACCTATTGTTGGGTAACTGAACCACCAACTACCGCTGACCATGCAGAGCACCATGCAGACACCGTAGCTGGCGTCACAAGGCTCTGTAGTGGCTTAAACAGCTTGCAACTGCTGCTTTTTACACAGAGCTCTGTAGTCAATGTCAAGTGACAAGCCGGCAATCTCCTAGTTTTTGTATGACATGTGAGTGTGCATAACTTTCGTGCGATATCATACGAACCCGTTGTCCCTGCAGGAACAGATACCAGCTGCAGATCATAACAATCAGTCCTCTCACATGCTTCAATCATGGTGAGAAACAGCTGTAGCTCATCTCCAATCAGCCCAGCAGAGGTTGAAAAGGCTCCTCTCCAGCATCAGAACAGTAAAGCAATGTAATCCATATGTATGCCACGTATCTATTGCCGTATGCACCACATTGCCTGTTGCTGGATAAGACCGATGTGGTCCGTTCAAGGAGGAGGTTGGTGTGCCTCCCAGAAGATATAGACTTAACTTTTGTTGCTGTATAATGCTCACTTTTTCGCGCCATCCATATTCAGTCTCTTTAATCCACCTTGTCACTTCCCAATGTGAGACGAGTGCAGATGTGACTTTCGACAAGTAGCATATAAGATGCTAACGGGAGACTTCTGTAATGTCAATACAGTAAAAATTGACCTACTTAGCCAAGTTCGTTCACTGCTGGCTACAAGTTAGCATCGAACAGGCTGTCAGTTGAATGGCGTTTTGAGCTGACGTTAGCAATCAATCAATCATAGATGGCTTTTGAAATGACTGCTAGCTTTGCTACAAGCTAGCAATCAAACACAATAAATGCTGTCAGTTGAATGGTGTTTTGAGCTAACGTTAGCAATCAAACAATAATAGATAGCTAAAAGGTTTTTTAAATGATTCCTATCTTCTGTTATTGTTTGCAATTAAAAAAGTTTATTATGTCATGGATTTCACAAATTTCAGTATGACAGTTATGTCGTAAACCAGTTTAAATCTGGGCATGCGCGACTCAAATCTGCACTCGACTCACATTGGGGAGTGACACACCTACATGTAGTTACAAATAAGTCATAGGTTTTATTTACACTTTGACACCGGACACAGGAATAAGAGCACAATTTTGTGCAAAGTTTCTAGAGTGCCAAAACAACACTGGAAAAAACCTCAACTCTTGCAGTTTGGATGTCATCATGCAGCATGTGGCAAACGGATATGTTGTCCTCGTTGCCTTCAGTCTCCAAAAGCGAGAGAAGGGCTGTGACATCCCGTCTGCAGAAGCCACCTGCCCTCTGAAAACACCCCCGAGGCCAAGAGAAGACATGCTGGAACAACTATGGACAATGGGAGGATGGAGAGAATTCCAACTCCAACTTTATT
>NC_045749.1:1747975-1749911 GCF_008692095.1 Etheostoma spectabile | reverse complement strand
AGAGAAATCAAACTGAAGGGCTTTTATCTCATCCTTTTTAAGAAAAACGTCTGGATGAAACATTCGGCCTGATTGTGTTCCACCCCCCAAACAGATGAACAGAGCAGCAGCCAGGCAAACACTGGAAATAAATAGACTTTCACTGGGCACTGGATACTGTGTGCACTTCAGGGTCACATCAGCAGTTTTTGCTTCAATAAATAAGGTGAATAGAGTGTAGCCGCCCACTTCTGTTGGTGGGGTCATTCTTTTAAAGTCTTTAAATGAAGAATGTCACTCGCATCACACACAGTACTAATTCACAAAAATGACGGGTTTGTAAAAGGCATTTGCTCTCATAATGTGAGTGCATGTATGTGTAGAAAGAAGGTGAGAGATTTGATATTTAATTTAATTGTTTGTTTCAAAAAAAGTTAGAATTAAGTTTACTTACACAGAACATGTGCACGTGGCCATCGCCGCAGCACTTCGGGATTGTGAAGGTTTAGGAGTGATAACTTGGTAGTTTTATTCTATCATTAATACAACTTTTTTTCTGATACAATCACAGCAAAATGACTAGTGATGAATTAAAAAAAGATTGTGTTTTGGGTTAAAACAAAAATCCCCTTAAGTAGTCCTCTTGCGACACAAACTCTGCTGCCCTGCTCAAAGGCACTGTGTTTTATGATCCATCCTAGTCAATATCGGCGACGTTTAATTCCCGGGATTCTTCAGGTGCTGTTTAGGTAACGGACACCAAAAACTGTGCAGAAAGTGAAAGGTAACGGACATCCAGCCAAAATGAGGGACATTTTGGCTGGATGTCTGTACACTTCTTGTATTTGGGTTGGATTGCGTTCTCACCTAAAGCAAATCAAACTTTGGAAGAAAACTGAGACCAAGTTATGTAGTAAAGACCACCTAAACTAAAACCAAGTCAACACCCAGACCATAGTGTATCGAGACCAAGACAATATCAAGACTTTGAGGGGTTGAGACAGAGTTAAGACCAAGACCAAGGCAGGCCGAGACAGCTAGAGCTTCTTCTCCTGTCTCCAGTATTCACTTTCTCGTGTATTAAAGGGCCAGAGAGAAGGGACTTACCGCAACATATTTCAAGATAGAAATCAGCCAAGTCATTGGCTGCATTTGAAGCAGGACGTTTTACATCCAGTTACAGTAATGATGTTAACACATGACAGTGCAGACAATGCACAGGCAGTTCAGTGATATCCCTGCAGTTGTGGTCTTGACCGGTCTAGTAATAGAAATCCAGAGTGGTCTTCGAGACCAAGTAAAAGGGTTCAATTAAAACAGATGCCAACACCTTACTTGAAGTTTTCTACAGAAGAGTGACACAATACTGTCATGAACACATGACACTGTCTCATGACAAAATCAAATGTCACTTACTAAAAGAAGCGTTGTGTCATGAACGTTTATGACTTGTTAATGACACATTCATGTCACTCTTATGTAGATACCTTTTAATTAAAGTGTAACCTAACAGACCAAACAGCTCAAGGGTAAAAACAAGTCTCATGAGTACTGTGAGACTGAAACGTGTCTTGTCTAAGCTCTACTCCACACACTTTGGTTAGACGTAGAGAATAATCAGCTAAGTTAACATGAACAAACTGTCAGCTAGGAATCTGAAAGGGCAACGCAGCAGCAACAGCCGTGGATGACATGCATCAAACCGCCCACACCTATCGTGTTCAATGTAACCAGCATACACGCCAGCAGCGTCAACTTGAAAGGGCGTGCACCCCATCCTGTTTCCTGGCTTTGACGAGTGTAACCTGTCAAGAAATACACTCACACTTTCCTTCAATTTGCCTCCCGGATTGGTCACATCCCAACTAGCATACTTTGCATAACGAGTCGGGTGTGTGCTAAAGACATAAATCAATACACATTGATGTGTAGATCTGTGGCCGGTGTGTGTGTGTGT
>NC_045749.1:1746313-1747965 GCF_008692095.1 Etheostoma spectabile | reverse complement strand
GTGTGTGTGTGTGTTGTTATGGGATTGCTAGTAAACACAGCAACAATAGCTGTACAGCCTCCAAGAAAAGCAGCGGAAGCTTATTCAAGAGGAAAAGCGTTTATTGAAGAGGAAAGGTTTGAGCTGCAGCCAGCTGGCCTGCCATCACCGCAATAATGCAGCCGCCGTGTCACTGTTAAAAAAAGAAAAGAAAGAAGCGTTGTAAACAGGGCCTGACGTTAACTTTTTTTGATCACCTACCACAGTGAATTTAACAATCCACCTGCCACAGTCACTTTTTACAAGCCAATTTTTTTCTTGCCTCATAAAGGCGAAAAACAGGGGTTGCTGTGTCTCTGTGATCCGGTCCTGTTCATGGTAGTCTATGTAGCGGTTGTTGTTTCCGCTCGCCACCTACTATGCCAGTCTAAAAGTGTGGATTTCTAAATACAGATGAACAGACTCCATAGGAGGAAATGTTATTCTTGTAAAAGGCTCCTTTTTTCCAACTACAAGGTCAACATGGTTTTTCACAAACGACAAAACAACAAATAAGCCATATTATTTACATGGAACCAAGCTTTAGGAGCTTTCCATTTTTACTCTCCTCCCTGTTACGTAGCATTCAGAGATCGACTCTTTTTGACTGGCGAGATGGACGGCGACCTGGAAAAACCAACTTCTAACGTGAGTGGTTCAAAACTTTTCTTTTACTCTTACTTTGCGTACACAAACAAGGTTCCCAATGTTCATCTGGAGAGCCCCTGGATAACATAGTAGCGTCCCTAGCGCTCCAATTCAAAAAGGCCATCTGACTGAAAACAAGAATACGGTCAATCTTAAAAGTGGCATTTTGGTACTAAATACACATTTAAATGAAGGTTCGGCTCGGGTACATTTTAGATTACATTTTAATTTATTTTATCAAATTTCCTTTGGGATGAATAAAGTATCATTCTTAAAAAGACCCTAGGTTGCATTTTGGCAAGAGTTACGCTGTAAAGACAATAGAAGAGACGCCTCTCAGGATTTCCACAGGTCAACACAACTTTGTGCCCCTTTTCCTACACAAAGACACACAAAGGCAACTTCCCTTCTGAGAACCAAAAGTGAGGGAGAAATTTGAGCTCATGTGGATAAGGAATACAGTCTTTCTGGGGTAACCGAGATTTCCTTGTGTGTCGGTAAGACTAGACTAGACTAGAAAAAAACACATCAAGGCTATCTTCCCTCTCTGAGCAATTAGTGCTTCTTCTCTTTGTAGTCCTGTGGTGTCTGATCCGGCAAGATGTAATTTGTTGCTCTCTTACCCGAGCTTTGAGGATCAGTTGGTTTCCAAAGCTCCACAATCAGACCGTCTCACAGTATCTCAGCCTCAGATCTCTAAACTAACCAGCAACACATTAATCAGCAAGTGTGTTCCGGACTTACGGATTAACGACTGTAGTCTCTCCAGATATGCTTATCAGTGCATGTGCATTCATAACCAGGCCATGTGACATAATTAGACAGCAAATGCATGGTCTTACACACACCTACATGCTGCATATGCAGAGTCACAAATGCTATACTTCACAGTTAGACAAAAGCATGTAATTGTGCATCATCACATGAATAAAAGAAACCATTTTAAAGAACGCTGCATGCTTATATAAATTACACACACACACACA
>NC_045749.1:1743260-1746303 GCF_008692095.1 Etheostoma spectabile | reverse complement strand
CACACACACACACACACACACACACTCAAAAGGGAAAGAAGGTTCTAGGTAATGAGACAGTGGAGGGTGGGCTTTCAATTGGCATTCCCTCTTTGTTTACTTGGTGTAACTTCTAATTAATCATGTCACTAACTAATTCATCATTTGCGTTGGACAGCCACTGCAAGCCAAACCGCAAAAGCTGTGAAGTTCGACTCATTTTGGCTCTGGATTGGGGGTTATTTCTGGTTTGAAGCGTGCTTTTACTTTGAAGATAGCTGGATTGTTTTAAGAGAATTGAGCATGTGTGTCAAACTCAAGGCCCGCGGGCCAAATCCGGCCCCTTGCAGATTTTGATCCGGCCCGCATATCAATTGAGGTTCACAATAAATTTTGGCCCGCCTAGTTTTTGTCACTTTTTCCGACATTTTGGCCGCTGTTTTCCATGATGGCTGAGGAGCCATTTTGGGACTTCATGTGGACCAAGCTGTAAGTGAGACGACTATGTGAGACATGCACCAAAACAGTCAAAGATACTTGACTTTTTCGATGAATAAATAAAAGCATGTCAAGAAACTGGCCCCTTGATGCGATTCTCATTTCCCAGTGTGGCCCTTGGTGGAAATTAGTTCGACACCCCTGGCAAGTCAATCAGGAGAGACATGTTTGCAGATATGCAAATAAGGTTTATTGTACAGCTCCATAAAATGTACAAAGTCTTTGAGGATTAGACTTCATCACTACGTGAATATTGGTAGGGAACCATCAGACCCTCTGATGCAATCTAGTGGCGGCGACGATTCCTTTTGATTCCGTTTCCAATTCAATATCAATCAGGTCAGGGAAATTTCAGTATGAATACAAATTTGGCTTGGATCTAAAAGAGCTTTTTAGAGAACTTGTGCTGTGAGATGTACAAGCAATAAGCAATCCTCAAACATTTTTCATAATGCTTTCTTAATTTTTCAAAAAAGTGTTTAGATAATTAAAAGGTATGTGTTTAGAAGTGGGATGGCTGCTAGTTATCTATCGATGACGGTGACAATGGTGTAATGATTCAGATGGACCCCCCGAGACAAGATGGTGCTCACCCAAGTGGCCAATAGGAATGTGGCTCCGCCCATGACACTATTTTCACATCGAGAGAAAAATTATGAGACGAGAGCAGAGACTTGGGTTTTGAGAGCGAGAAGAAAAACGTTTTGAGAGAATATTTTTCAAACTGATAGCAAAAAATATATATTTGAGAGTTTAAAAAGGTATTTTGAGATTTTTTTGCTTTTCTTGAAAACGTTTTCTCTCAAATATATTTTTTCTCTCAAAATGCTTTTTTTTGCTATCAGTAGGATAACTTTTTCTTTTTTTTTTCTCGTATGTAACAAAAACAATTCTAGCTCCATACACTTGTTCCTCAGCAACAACCTCTTTCCAAACACATCTCCCATAATGTCACTTTTTAGCACTGTTACATCATTGAAACACTTTTTAAAAGGTCAAAATGGTTCATCCACATTCTGGCCAACAAGCCTGCACAATGGCCTCCATATTTCTTCCTTTCTCGGCTGCAGCTCTCATATATTCTCCCCGGAAATCAATAGCTGAGGTCAGCTCGGCTCGACAACTTTCTTCTCCCTCTCTCTCATGTGAGGCACGAGGCCTAGCGGTCAAATGTCAGCTCCGCTCTCGCATGGTGGACGACTCCAAGCGTGAATTCAATAAACTCGAGCCAAGTCGGATCACTTTGGTCTGTTCTCTTTTTCTGCGCCCTCTTATCTCCCGCTGAAGTAGGCCCTGAGGGACCGAGGTCTGTGGGGACTACAACTCCAGTCCAATCACATCCTTCATCACATCCTTCATCACATCCTTCATCACATCCTTCAACACATCCTATCAACATCTCAACACATACTACATCCTTCATTACATCCTTCATTAAATCCTTCAACACATCCTTCATTACATCCTTCAACACATCCTTCATTACATCCTTCATTACATCCTTCATTAAATCCTTAAACACATCCTCATTACATCCTTCAACACATCCTTCATCAAATCCTTCAACACATCCTTCAACACATCCTCAACACTCTTCACACATGCTTCAAAATCCTATCACCATCCTCATTACATCCTTCATACAATCCTTCATACATCTTCAACACATCCTTCATCACATCCTTCATTACATCCTTCATTACACTCCTTCATCACATCCTTCACACATCTTAATTAACATCCTTCAACCACACCTTCAACACATCTTCATACATCCTTCAACACATCCTTCAACACATCCTTCATCACATCCTTCAACACATCCTTCATCACATCCTTCATTACATCCTTCATCACATCCTTCAACACATCCTTCATTACATCCTTCATTACATCCTTCATCACGTCCTTCATTACATCCTTCATCACGTCCTTCATTACATCCTTCATCACATCCTTCATTACATCCTTCATCACATCGTTCATTACATCCTTCATTACATCCTTCATCACATCCTTCATCACATCCTTCAACTCGGCTTTTCAAAAGGGCTTTGTCTCAACCAGTGGTTGAATGTAACAAAGTACAAATACTTTACTTAAGTACATGTGTCACGTGTCTGTACTTTACTTAAGTAGAATCAATAGCGCATACTGTTGAGTTTTACTTAGTTACATTCTTCAGTAATTATGATACTTTCTACTCCACTAGATTTCTACAAACGTCTTCCTTACAGTCACTCATGGAAGTCTGGTTGTCATTTCCTGAATGTTCGTCTCGAAAAGCGACGTTCATGGAGGACAGACCAGAGTTGAGTTTTTTTTGTTTATTTTTTATATATATACACAGTGTGTATATAATAAAGACATTAAGAGAGTACATCGTCTTGCAAGTACTTTAAATACTTAAATTACATTTATAATCAGGTACTTTATTACTTTTTACTTACTGAGATTTACTGAGATACTTGCTCCACTACTGGTCTCAACATCAGGATCTTTTTTCTCTTTAAAGAAACCAATTCAGGGGGAGATACAGAAGGGGGGGGGGGAATTATACTTACTG
>NC_045749.1:1742088-1743250 GCF_008692095.1 Etheostoma spectabile | reverse complement strand
TAACCCGTTAGTGCGGGAATAGAGCATGTGTATGCAGCAAGGTTATTATGATTTTGAATTTTAGTTTTGACTTTCCAATTTCATTTTGGTTTATTTTTAGTGGGTTTCACAGGAGTTTTTATTTGTTCTATATTTTGGTTTTTGTTTGGTTTTGTCAGGAGAAGGTATGATGTCTCAGTAGTATGTACAGTAGCTACATATGAATTCAAAATGCATAGTAGGGACGGCTAATTGTCTAGAATGTGAATATGGAGTCCCTTCAATTTTTCTAAGAACTAAAACTGCCAATAGAGTTTTAGTTTTTATTTAGTTTCAGTTCACTAAAAATACTGTTGACCGCTTATTTCCATTTTAATCCAGCGTGAGTCCAAACTCACACAGCGCACTGGAAATTGAAATTTAGCCCAGATAACTCATCCAAAACAAGTTCACACGATCATCTCTGGGTGGCTTTTTCAGATTAAGGCATATATTAGTTTTATTGGAAGTCACTGCAGATGACTACATCATTTTTGCCATGTGTGAAAATGTGAATATTGTGTGAGAATATGTGTGCGTGTGTTAACTAGTACAAGTCACACCCTGCTCCTGTGATATCAACTACCAGTTTCAGAACCTGGATTCACTGTAATTTGAATGAAGCAGACCGGAGGATGAAAGTGGGATAGCCCCATTGGGAGACCTTCTCAAACCCTTCATTTCCACTCATCCCCCACAAAACATGTCCCTTGAGGTTGCAGTGTTATGGAAATGATCCAGATCCTGGTGGTTGTTGCCCACATAAATCCCAATTTGGTAGGTTTGTACAGGTCCAAGGACATTCACGTTTGAGTTTCACATACATTTCTGTAGCTCAGATAATCCTCCGATAATGTTCCTTATAATGTTTTACATCAACACACTAAAAGACGTATTAAATGAACGTAAGGACCAATTCTGCATAATATCACACTCAGGTTAGCAGACAGTTCAAATAAGGAGACGTTGCTAAGATGTATTGTTTGTATGTACTGTATATGTGTTCCATTCCCTTAACCCTCATGTTGTCCTCAGGTCAAATTGACCTGTTTTCCTATATTAATATTCATTTTAACTACCCAATTGTAATTACCCAAAATAACACGACTGATTCCACACAACGCTCTTTGGCAAGTACAAATCT
>NC_045749.1:1736268-1742078 GCF_008692095.1 Etheostoma spectabile | reverse complement strand
TCATTTTGGGGTGTCTTATTCAATTTTAAAGCATTTGAAAAAAAAATTGAAGTGGTTTCCAAATATGTCTGAAATGAAATTTAGTTGTTATCTCTTTTTGAGTAGGAGTGTTGTCAAACGTCTTAAAATGCTAGTCAGAACATCATCAGCCTTTGATAAGAACTAAACAGAAGATATGTGCATGAGCAGGGCTTTGGTTCAGGAGGGAGTTGAGTTGAGTTGATTTGATTTGTGAGTGATCGTGGCGTCTCTAGACAACCACGGTGACCCAGAGCTGTTATCCCTCGCTGATCTGTTCCAGAGAACTGTTTGCTACAACACCTCAACACATGCTTCACGCCTCGCTCACACAGGATATGTGATCAAGAAGTGGAAAACGTTTTGGGCAATGGCCAGCCCGTGATATGGCTCCCACGATGTTTTTAGCTTCTGCAACTCACAAGCTGATGAAGTCAAGTCGGTTAAAGGCGCTGACACACCAACGCGATTATCATCGGCCCAATGACCAATCTGATTGGTGGAGTTTTAACCTCGGAAATGACGAGCGGGATGAGTGTGACAAATGCCTCGCAAAATCGGACAAAAACCTTTTTAAAACTGACCTTTGTCGATCTTAAATAAAGAGAAGAAGAAGAACTGCATGGCCTATTTCTAGCTGAAAATGTTTTAACCCTCATGTTTTCCTCAGGTCAAATTGACCCGTTTCCCTATATTAATGTTCTTTTAAAATACCCAACTACCCAAAAAAACACGAGTGATTCCACACAACGCTCTTTGGCAAGTACAAATTTCTACTTTCAATCATTTTTTGGGTGTTGAAGTGTTTTTGAAATAGTATTGAGTAAAGTTGACATTTTCCAGTCTGTGATTATCCATCAACATCCATTCCTTTAATTTTAGTCTAAATAATTCCTAATTTCTGCTTTTCTAACTCAAACATTAGGTATAATTTCTTATAAATTAGGTTTATTGACCATAAATTCCAAAAATAACAATAAAACTAGTTATTAAGTTAGTGTTACATAGTGGTGAAAATGTCAAAAAAAGTGACAAACATTGAAAGAAAGTGTCAAAAGTGTGAAAAAAGGGACAAAAAAGTTAAAAACATTGTAAAAAAGCCTTAACAAAAGTGTTGATTTTTCATTTTGACGGGAAGACAACACAAGGGTTAAGAAACACATTTCTGTGAACTACTTTGGTAAAATACCAGATCATATTTCGAATAAGCCGCCATCATGGTCGGCTTTGAAACTCCGGAGAAGCCAGACCCACGTAAGGAGTTCGTCCAATCAGTTGCCGGTTTTCAGTTTTTGGGCGACAATACAGATTAGCGCGGCCTGCTGTTATGTAGACGTATTACGTCTTGTGCACGCGTAGAACGTACGCTTAAATCGGACCGGGCCGTTCAGAGGAACTTCTTGGACCAACTCGGGGAGACAGTCAGTCCGACTGTCTTTTCTGCCGCCTGTTGGCCGTCGGGTTGGTGAGTCAGAGCATTAAAGGTTAGCTAGTCGCCCCTAACCCCATTTAACTGGATCAGAGTGCAGGAAGAAACATTTCAATGAGGTGGATAATAGAAAATAACTATAAAAAGTTAAACTATAAAAAGCTAAACTTCTAAAAACCAGAACTAAAGTCTGCCAAAAGCAATTTGTTTGATGTTTTATGTTGTAAACTTTGCTGTGATACTCAAAAATATGTATCACTGGGTTTAAGAGGAAATACTCTCAATGAAATTCAGAGGCATCGTCATTTAAATACAGCCCACTGTGACTCATATTAGTGAGTCAACAGGACCTCATTTGTCCTGCATGTAATCATTTTGTGAGTGGGTGGGGGAGGGGTGGGGGGAAACGAGTGGGTGAATCCACCTTCAAATTTACATGAGCAAATGAATTCTGGATGAAAAAGAAAATGGCCTCACCAAGAAAAGAAAAAAAACTTTTGAATTTGGCTCGGGGAGATTGTCACGACACTCATGATCAATTTGTTTTTCCCAAAGAGGCATTAAAACTAAGAGACAGAGGGAAGACACTAAGCAGGTTCTAAGCCTCGGGGGCCGGGACCCACCAGGCTGCCGCAAGTTGATAGAGAGGCTGCAATATGCTTTATGTGATCAGAATGAAATGTGAACAAATCCATGTTCTGCTTCAGTGATATATTACTAATTTGTAGCCACATGCTGTCATGATGGAGCTCTCCATTGACTTGTATCGCAGGAAGTTGCCTCCTTGTCAATTCATCTGCATTGTAGGATGTTACGTAGGAGCTGTGTCATGGGAGCTGTTACGTCCTTTGCATCTGTCCTTTGTGTGTCAAGTTTCTTTACCGGTCATTCTATCTTAGCTAAAAAAAGAGCATCTTGTCTCTTTAGATAGGTCTATGGCCCTGACCTGGGACCTGGTAGCATAAACATTTCTCCTGAGACAACTGTTTTGTGGCGTTTGTCCTTAGGGAAAAATGCAAAGTCACAACAAAGTCAGTTTCTCCTTCAGAGAGGACACACAAGGAGAGATCCAAAAGTCATGCCCCTGAGAGGCCTTTGGGAATACTTATATTAATAATCAACAATATATGCATACTATAGAAGGATATATGAAATCATTGCTTGAATGTAATTTTCCCATCACAACTACCAACATGTTTATGTATTTATAAGCTGCCTACACAAAAAAAACTGACCTTTTCGGAAGACAAAAGTGGATACAGATGTAAGACATCCCCAGAAAGAATAAGATAGTAAGCTAACGTTATGCCCAACAATACGTATGCAGCAAGTCAAATATCCAAATGTCGGTTTTAGGATATTGTATTTTTATAAGTAAGCTAAAGCATGCAAGTGGAATGAGGAAAAACAGAAAGCTCTGCAGTATTAATTCAACTCAATTTTATTTATATAGCGCATTTTTCATAAAAAAGCCGGTCTAGACCGTACTCTATTAGCTTATGTTTGCAAGGGCCTTAGCTTGATAAAACATAGCTAACATTAGCTTACTTGTCTCCTGCTAGAGGACAGGTTGGCCATTGGGATGGTAAAATAATCCGTTGACATACTTACAGGCACTTTATTAGTGTTTCAACATATTGTGGTGCGTCCGGTGGGCGTGTTTTTTTTCTTTTTTTTTTGAGTAGCCTATGACGCGTTGCTGTTCTCGCTATACAGTATATATCTATGTGTTGTATATGTTTGCATATTTTAGAGGTTTGCTATGTGGTAATTAAACCAGCAAGTAGCAAGAAAATATAAGATGAAAATCTAATGTTGGTTTTGTATTTCACCACCATTTTATTTTCACTGATGTGTAAGACACTGAGTTTAGGCATCCATGCTCTGAGTAGAGCTGGCTCCATGCTCAGTATGCTGGGGAACAGAAAGACAGACTTATAACAAGTCTACATCAGATACAACATGTCCATGTGATGGTGATGAAAGGATGCCTCATTTGTTTCTGGGTCTCATCTTATTTTTGAATCACATGCGTGCACACTTTCTGTTGAAACCATTTCTCGGCGGATGCACTCATTCATGTTTTTCTAAATTACTTGCGAGTTGTTTATGCTGTGCTGGCTCCCAGAAAGCTGTGAATGCAGGAAATGATATGAGACAAAGCGAGGGAGTCAGGAAGGGAGAGAATGACATGGCATAGCATTGCAATTACAAGGTTACAGCTGGGTTCAGTGTAGTTTTTAGATAATGAGTATTACAGATTTTACCTCTCATAGACCAAAACAAGAAGAAACTTTTTAATCAAGGGTTTCTACAGTCTCAGACGTATTTGAATGTGTTTCTAGAAAAATATGCTGGAAGTGCACAAAAAACTAAATTATAATTGTCCTGTGCCCAGAACAATTACATTATTCTTTCCAGTACGTTGATATGAACCATTAATCTTGCTCATTTCAATTAACTTCACTTGCAACATGCCTATTATTACTTCTTAGCAGATGAAAGCCTTGCAAAAAGGAAAATACTGGAAGACAGTTTCACTTTTTATCATGAAAATGTCCGGAATCCAGCAGACATTTGAAAATGTATCTTTACCTGGGAAATAGAAAGCAAAGTAAGGTTCCTGGAAACAGATAAGCAACATGCCTTGAGATGATTTCACTAGAAACAATATGAAGAATTATGGCAGCTTTATGTCACTTGTTCAGACAAGTGACGTAAAGTTGCCATAATTCCTACAATCCCTTGCTGACATGGTGACAATTCTGAGCAGCACTGACATTAGTACTAGTACCACTGAAACAGAAATATAAGCGGTGTGAGACGCTTGTTTCTAAAAGCACCGACTAAGACCTGACATCTATGTTTCTTTCAGCTTACATTACAGTTTGTTTCCGTTTCATTATGGGCATTATTGTAAATGTGAGTCGAAGGCCTGTGATCTGCTACAATGATCCAACATTTGATCAACGTATCATTTATAGCCAGTTCTTGAAAAATTAGATTTAGTTGCGACAGTGAAAGTTGCCAAATAAGATCATCAAGTAACACACATTCTCACTGTGTGTATACTAGATTGTTTCCTCTAACTGCCAATAGTGTTCAATAACAGTCTTGGCTACTTCATTTTGCTTTAATACACAAAACACTTTTATCCTAAAACTACAGCAAAGATACAGTTGCATCTGTCTTCATTACTTCCACTGAGGATATGTGCTGGATTTGGTTTGTTTGTTTGTCAATTTTCAGGATCACTGAAAAATGAAAGGGACGATTTTCAAGAAACTTGGTTGAAGAGTGCACCATAGGCCAAGCAAGAACCCATTTCATTTTATAGTGAATCTTAACCCATTTCACTTTCATTAACATTGGGAGAAATAACATGGCCTTGTCAGAGGTCTGCGCTCACCTAGTGCCCTTTATTCTTCTTGGTATGCAACTGATGCAGACTCAAATATCACATACTGAACAGGTAACATGTAACAGCTATGTTATTATTGGCGCTCATTGTCAACCAGGACAAGTGCAACCTGAAAACCTGATCAACATTTCTTGCCATCATATTGAAAAGGTTAAAGAACGACATTAACGTGACCTAAAGGTGCCGAATGTTCAATACACCCCACACAAAATAGTTCTATGCTAAAGGAAAGGTCACAGGATCCTTGAAATAAAAATCCAGCCACTAAAATCATTAGGATCCACTGTCTATCAAACAATGTATAAAGAAAATTTGCGGCAATCAGACTATCCAGGAATGGGTAGCAATAGCAGTGCTTCAAGAAATGTTAGGCATTACAAAATGGTAATTGGCCCCAGAAAAGGCCATCTCATACACCACCTGTCCGTGGCTTGAATTGGATGAATGGACAAATTGGAGCCAGTGTCCTCAGGCATCGCTGCCAACACAAACGCAGTATGAATTCACGCTTTAGGTTATTATTTTGTATTATCTGCCATCAGGTTTGCACCAGTGTATGCTAAGTCTGGACACAGTATTTGCCTATTGTACTCTGATGAAACTTTGCTTAAAGGACATCCTCCCTTTATCCAAAATAGAAACATACACACTGCTGACCCTGGACAAGGTACAGAAGCAGAACGAATGGCATTAAGAGGCTGAATGTGATAATGTGACATGTGGGAGCATGTTCCCTGATGGTGAAAGAAAAACAAGCTTTTATCCCCGTAGCTCTCTTTTGTCTCTTGTTTCTTGCAAAAACATCACCACCAGCCACTCTTTTGCTTTGCCTTTTCTCTGCAACACAGCCAATCTGATTTGAACATTATGCAAGGTGTTATGCAAATGCAAAGTGTAATGAAAGCATGCCAACGCACACACACACACACACACACACACACA
>NC_045749.1:1728520-1736258 GCF_008692095.1 Etheostoma spectabile | reverse complement strand
CACACACACACACACACACACACACGCACACAGTCTCCACTGGTAGTGCAGACACATGAAAATACCTCAGTGTTTCTAGGTCACCGGTAAGAAAAGTGCTAACGTGTGTGATGGAGCGAGGAGTGTCTGCAGCAGTGCTCTGAGTAGACGGATGGATGATTCTTTTGGTTTGTTTGCGCTACACCCAAACCAGATACTGGATAATTTATACAGAGATACTGATATTAAAGGTTTAAATCTGCAGCGTGTTTCTGTAAGATGTAATATCCAACAAACAGGACAGATAATCCAACAAGAGCTGTGACTGAGTACCCTGGAAATCCAGAGTTCTTGCGAGAGCACGAGTAATGCTGCTCATTAACTATACCTTTTGTAGCCGAGCTGCACCAATCACATCGGTGGATCTGATTGCCAGAGGGGAGCTAAAAGATGACGACAGTTTAACCTACCAGTTAGCTCCACTGCTAGTTAAGCTTTTGGAGCTCTGGAAACATCACACTGTAAGTTGTTGTGATTGGTCAAAGTGTTATCCAATTGCGTGCCGTGATATTTTCAAATGCACGCCTGTCGAGATGGGTGTCTTTCATTACCCGATGCCAGACCCTTAATCCTTTTGGATTTGGGTCCGGATTTCCAGGCTCGCGACTGAGCAGGAGTAATGCCAATCAATGACCGGAAGGAAGCTTCAAAGATCTCTGATCCTGGGGTGGTGGTGTGGTGAATGAAATGCATTTGTTGTAAATAGCACAAGTCTTAGCGACCAATCAAAGCCATCCCAAGGAGAATGTGGCGAATGCTACGAGGTGCATCGGACGGCATGGCATCTCTGTTTCAGTTCAGACTGGCGACCTTCATTTTGTACTCTCCCCCCTCACGCTCCCCTAGACTAGAGAGTTTTCTCTCTACTCTTGAATATTGCATTGAGAGAAAATAATAAAACATAATCTTGAAAAATCTCTTTATCTATCCCCATGGTGTTCAAGTGTTCATCCTGAGCATGAGAGTAGACACTCAGGCGAGTGTGTACGGCAGTAAAAACATGCTTGGAAGTTACTAGTCCGCAGATAGCAATCCAATGATGTACGGCCAATGAAGGTGAAACATGAAAGCAGATAAACCTGTGCATGTGCTATATCTGAGTTAACTCATCCTACAACAGAAAAACTGTGTAAAACACTAAATGCACGGAAACTACGTAGAGCAATGCATGTCTCACCTAAAAACAGTCAAAATAGCACTGACATTGACGGTTGAGGAGGAGCTCGGCTGTTCCAGTTAAAATATAAGTTATAGTAAGACAAACATCTGAAAATAAAGGTTTGGCAAAATGTTACAACTTGTACAAAATGTGACAAAATTTGGCCAATTTTACATGAAAATATGACCTCTAAAACAACACTAACCCCATCACCAGGGGGCAATATTCTACAGACCATATCAGGTAAGCAATTCAGAAGTACTGTATAAACACAACAAATATTAAAAGATTTACACGTTTATTTAACAACTGAGGACATCGGTAGCCTAAAGCATTTAGCATGTGCTAGACAACCACCAATGATAAAGACAAAGCTCAAGTGCTACATTAAATTTAATCAGCTCCTATTCAATACCAATGCAAATAAATAAGAGATGTTACAGCATTGAAGAGGAAACTTTCCTATGAAGGCAGACAACATCATCACAATCAGGCAGGAGAGTAAATACACTTTCTCATGCTAATGATAAATGGGATCTCAGTTTGGAAGTAAACACGTCCTGAGCTCCTTTCCGAGCAGAAAACCTGTGGCTGTTGCTCCCCACACTGTTTTGCAGATGAGAGAATTGTGTTCTGTGCATTTGTGGCACCAGCCGTAGCAATGATAAACAACACTGGTTCTAGCAGTTTGCTGCTTCCATTTTGGTGCTGGAGGGAGCACACCCATTGGTTGTTGACAATAATCACATGATTTAACTTCACTACCAAGACTCAAAACTTAGGACATAATCTAACACGTTTGACTTTGTCAGAACGTAACGGCAAAAGACTGACTCGGACTAAGTTTTATGACCACCTTACAACAAGCGATTGAGACGACGGGAGCCCGCCCAACCCAGCAAGACTCTCATGATTTCATTCCGATATTGGAACATAGTCTGCAACATTGGAATTTCTTGGAAAGTCGTTTGGTGTAAGGTTGTCACAAATAAGACCTGGACCAGATGGAGCCAAGCAGTTGGGATGGCCCTTGCATCATCTATGACCCTACTCCTTTGTCCTCCTCGCCCTTAGGCCTGGACCCAACAACTTGAGGACACGGTGACCCAGAGCATTTTCTGCTGTTTTTTCACCCGCAGTGATCCTCAAACATTGGCCCCAGATGCTGCATCGTCTCTCCCGGGGGCGATCGGTTAGAGTCTGCTGTGCACTGATGCCCCATGGTGTAAGTGGAGCATGGCCACAAATGTTTTTTTCTCAGTTAAAAAAAGAAATGTGTTCACAAAATGTACATGAGTTCACTCACCGATTTTCAAGAATTAATTTACAATAAAATAGAAGGCCAAAGACAGCCTATTTAATTACTTGTCACCTCAACTCCAAATACTAGTCGGGTCACGTTAAAAAACAATTTATCACATCAGTCTTCTGTAATCTTCAAAGCATTTAACCCGCTTAATTATTTTATAGATCTGATCAAACTCTCACCTCTCAATCTTCAGGAAACTTAAGTTTTGAGTCTCAAAATCTGCTTGTTTTTCTCACACACACACATACATACACACACACACAGACGCACACACACACAGTTTCTCACTGCACACCTAACCAATTCAAATTATTCAATTATTCATGCATCCAAAAAGCTGCAGATAAAAGCAAGAACTGGCCCCGGTTGATGATGGTGATTTGTTATTGTTTCACTTGTGATCACTGCACTGAAAGTTATTCCTTCTTGTTATTTACATGTGGAGTAATGTGTAACTATATGCACTGCCACCATGTAACACAACGTGTTGTGTGTTACATACCATTAGGGTCATAATATGGTTTGTTGTATTGTATCATGTTGCTGGAGGGAGGACTGGAATTTAAAGGGTAACTACTACTTCATTGACAAATCATTGACATTGGTCCAGTTTTAAGAAGGATCGCTGCAGTCGGCAGATGTACAATGTAAGTTAATAGGAAAATTGTCCAGCTTGTATTTACCTTCACAAAAGTGTTTGTTTTGCTGCTGACAGACTCAGATTAATATTCTAAATATCTGACAACATTGTGGAAAGGATCCAGAGATCAGAGATTTAAAACCTCTTTGAGACCAGAAGCAGCTCTGAAGTCGCTAGCGCTAAACCCACCGGACTCCATTTAGAAAAGCCTAGAGTTGTGATGGTTGGAAAAGTGGAAAGACGACCCAAAACGGTTTAATTCTGTTTCTGTCGACTTTGTATGTGCATTTTACGATGCTAAAATTATTGTTTAAAAAACAACGGATCTTACTCTTCAACAGAAAGGTTGACATTCTTAGAAATCCTTTACATAATGTTGCCGGACACAAAAACAGGAAAACAGGGTCCAGGTTGAAAGAAACAACAGTTACCCTTTAAGAACAAAGCGACAGAGGACCCTGGATGCTACTCATGCTGATAGTAGCGTAAATGTAACTTGTGTCAGCATCAGCTTATGCACGGCAGCAAACTCCACAAGCAATCTGTCAAAGAAAGTGTAACATGCCCAGTCAGACTCAAAGCAAAAGAGCCTTGTCAGGGAATACTGGACCTGTCTACTAGACTATGCAGAGGTAACACAGGGCGAAATTAAGAGAATGTGTTGGGTTGTGTAAAGAGAGGGTTGCTGCTCATGTTCACAGTTGAGGCCGTCACTATCATTCAGACCAGATCAAATCAGTGACAGTTACAGTTAAGGACTGCTGTGTGAAAGGAAAGTGATTGTTAATGGATTTCTTTTCTCAATGGTCTACCCTGGCAGCAATAAAATAACATCTGGGCTCTGAAAAAAGGATCAACAAAGATCGATCACATGGGTGCCTGGTGAGCTCACCTGGTAGAGCGGGCACCCATATACAGAGGTTGACTCCAGCCTGGGGCCCTTTGCTGCATGTCATTCCCCCTCTCTCGCCCCTTTAAAGTCTAAGCTGTCCTATACAAATAAAGGTTTACAATGCCCCAAAAATCATCTTTTTTTTTTAGGATTATTTTTGGGGCTTTTCCAACTTTAATTTGATAGGACAGTTAGGTGAGAAAGGGGGAAGACATGCAGGAAACTGTCACAGGTCGGATCCGAACCCTGGACCTCTGCGCTGAGGCACAAACCTCTCAGCACATGTGCGCCTGCTCTACTATCTTTAAAAAAAAAAAAGATATGTCATGTATAGGTGCTGCAATCCTGCAAAAACGCCCACCAATCACTGCCTTGCGGTCCTCTTGGAAAGAACCAATGAAGTGCCTCCTTGCCCCGCTGTGCGTACTCTACCCGTCCCGTGTATGTGCGGGACTAAGCTCAGCGTGGGTCATAATGAGTTAGGGCTGTGTAACGAGTTCAATACTTTTGAGGCACCGACAGAACTGCCTCTAAAGTATCAAGTATGGAAAAATGACTCTTTTTATTCAATACCCAGTGTTGGGAGGAAGTCTCACCAGCGTCCGTGAGCCAATAAGTACGCTGCATTCTTTTACCAAGATGTCTGCTATTTGCTGTTTAACACTTGTGTTGTCTTCCTGTCAACCATGCAACTTTAAAAATTTAAATTTTTTCAATGTTTTGGTCCTCTTTTTGACACTTTTGTGGCTTTTCCCGATGTTCTGGAAATGTTTAGAAGTTTTATTTAGATTTTTTGTGACTTTCTGATGTTTTTGCCGATTTTTTCCTGCACATTTTCCGACATTCTTTTATCAATATTTTTTCAAATGCTGTAAAATTGACTAAAACACACGCATTTCATGAAAGTAGTGAGCTGCTCATTAAACTTAGCCTACTTGTTAAGGGCGTTGTACGGAACCATCCGCGGCTTTTCTTTTGATAAATTGGTTGAAAGAAATGTACATTTCTGATATAGAAAACTTTTGAAAATGGATCAACCGTCAAACAGGAGGGTTAACATGACATGTTGCAGAGACAAACAGGAAAAGCTCAAGATTACACAGAGGCAGACACACACAATTAAAAGATTTTTTCCATTATTCACAGAGAGAGAGAGAGAGATAGATAGATAGATAGATAGATAGATTTTTATTGATCCCAAAAAATTGAAAATTCTAGGGTTGCAGCAGCAACATATCAGGCACACATACAGAATATACATGAAATAGCAGGATGAGGTGTTAAAAGGTTTGAAGCTGTTGGAGCCTCTTAGAGAAGCTGCTCCTCTGTTGGACCAGTGTTGGGGGGGGGGGGGGGGGGGTGGGGTGGGTTGGAGGGTGGTCTGGGTTATCCATGATAGATAACAGTTCAGTGAGCTCCTCTCTACACACAGCTTCAACTGTGTCCTGTTTGCAGCCATCACGGAGCCAGCCTTCCTGATCAGTTTGTTCAGTCTGTTTGTGCCGCTGCCCCGATGCTGCTGCCACAGCAGATGGCGGGGGGGGGGGGGGGGGGGGGGGGGGGGGGGACAGAGCGCTGGCCACAACCGACTGTGTGAACATCTCCAACATCCTGCTGCACAGGCTGAAGGATCTCACTTCCTCGAAATAGATCATTAGTGTAAGAATTATGTGTAATGTTATGAAAGTTACAGTATAAGTATTTGTACCGGGATTGAATATTTTTTTAACCATACCCAGCCCTTCTAACAGTAGTCATGTTTGTGTTAAAGGAACACGCCACTGTTTGTTTAAATACGGCTTATCAGGGTCTCCCCTAGCTGTAGACGGGTGGGCCAATGCATGTTTTGGTCTCGCAACACCGGCAGCGTGGCTGCTAGTTAGCTTAGCATAGTGGATGGAATCCCATGTTGCCTGTTAGCATGTTATGAGGAAAAAGGGAGCCAACAAAAAACAGCCTAATTTATTCCTGTGGCCTATGTATTCATGAGTACAAACAGCAATGCAGATTAAGACAAGACAATTTCCTAGGCAGATATTGATTTGGGACTATATTGGGTGGAAGCAAAGGCCGAAGCACTGCTACATGGGTGCAAAGCTCACGCAGTACGGTGGCGTATTCCTTTAAACATTCTGTATGATAATATATGAATGAGACATAAAACAAAATTGCGTCCTATGCCCCACTCTGTTTTGAAGCAGCGATGCTTGTGCACGTCTGTGTCAGCCCCGAGGACGATGCTACTCTCAAATCCTGCTAGCTTTTCCACATAATCAACCCTGCCTTTAATGAGAGTATCAGGTTGTTACAGCCGTAACTACTACTACTGGAAACCTTAGAGAGTAAATACAAGTGTAAAGCTAAAGCCCCTGCAGTAGTTTGTTCTGCTTATCCTGTTTGTTCCAGGTTTATTAACATTTGAAACAGCAGGTAAAGCAATGCTGTTTGGCAGCTAACATGCTAATCCTGTGCATTGGCCCTTCACAGCCGCACATAAACCGAATGGAACAGTTACGGATGACAACTGATCTTCTCTAATGGCAGAAATCCCTGATCACAACTGCTTCTAAGCTAACTGATGTTGAGGTCAATTGGTATCCAGCCACTGAATTTCAGCCAAATCGGTTTGCTTTGCTACTTTATCACATTCCATATTTTACGCCACAGGCTGGATAGCTACACGGAATCATACTTGGCACATTTGCACTGGAGAAAGTGTGGCTTTACAACTGAATTCCCTGCGGTATGTGTCTTCAAGCTGGTCGGCCAAGGAGCCAAACTCTTTTGATACTTCACTTAACCCTCATTCATCCCCCCCCAGTGCATCCCTGCTGACACACTTGGCCGAAGTTTGGACAGCTGAGCACATTTCTTCTATTCTTTGAGCTTTACACTGGCAAAATAAATTAATGCTTATTTATGCTTAAATAATATAAACCCAGCAGGTCTTTTTAGGGTTAGGGTTAGGATTAGGGTTAGGGCATCATCTTTGGGCATTATTTCATTTCATTTATTTGTTTATTTGACATGGAGAGTGTTCATCACTTGACAGCAAAGTAACTGTAAATGAACCAGAGTGAGCTCAGCAGGCTAATTTTCATCTGATATCCCTGGCTAGTTTAGTCAGTTAGTAGTAGTTTATTTGCCCATGTAAAACATTAAAATGAAAAAATATATATACATACGTTCATGTATACATATATATAATTAAAATGACAGATAAACAATGTCATGTACTTCTCAGCACAATCTTCCAAAATGATTGAAAATCATTCAAACAGAAAAATGTCCTTTCAAAAAGGAGTAGGAAGAAGTTCATAAACAACTTATCAGATCCGACCCCCTTTCTCTACTTTTATCCTTTAGTAAATACAAAATTTTATGCTTCACTTATTTACACATCATAGACACAGATGCATACATACATACATACATGCATACCAACACATGTTTACACTGTTTTAGTTTCTTTTCTTCCTTTTCTTCTTTCTATACCCTCTATAGCAGATTAAATAATAACACATCAATACTAGACTTAGTATATAGATATATTAGTATATAAATATATTGGTATATAGATATGTTAGCATATAGATACCAAGAAACCATACAGTCATTATACAATACTATCACTTCAAATCCTTTTCGTATCCCTTTAATATTTTCATTTTAAATAATCTCTTGAAATTGCTCATTGTT
>NC_045749.1:1727375-1728510 GCF_008692095.1 Etheostoma spectabile | reverse complement strand
TCATCTCTTCACTGCAGCTGTTCCATAGAGTAACTCCTTTGGTTGTGACGCAGTGACATTTAGCATTTGTTTAGCATTTGTTCTGACTGGTGCGTCTCCAGTCAGAACCAACATTTTGTGAAGCTGCATTTAGATGCTACGCACAGATGGAACCAACTATGTCATGATGTGAAATTCCAACGTTAAAACCTCCCATACTTCAGTGTGCGAATGGTGCTATACAAATGAATATGGCTCGCCTTCACTGCCAGTGGTCAACACTGTCTTAGCTGAATTCTTTAGAAAATCCTGTTGACCAAATGTTGGCTGTGTACTTCTGGTTTGGAGGAGCCTGTGAGTTGCATCCTGTCGCATCCTTACAGCGCTTACCTTCCTCCTGGTACAGGAGTTACAGTGAGTGCATCAACATGTCCCTGCAGGGACATATCCCCAGCAATGGGACAGATTTTCAAGAACAGGTCACATTCAGCTGCATGCTGTCAGCCTGAGAAACACACAAGAGATAGCAATAACTTGACTGCTTTTTTTTCAGGGCAACTATCAAATAGACCATATCTCCTGAATGTTTACACATGACAGAGAAGAGCAACCAAAAACAACATTTATTTTCTTAATAAGACATGGGGTTTCTCAGGTTCACATGGAGATGCCCAGTACTACTCGTCCCACTACTCCTTTACCACACAGTGTCACTCTGAATTATTGTCACTATTGTAGCTGTGGAGGCCTCTCAGTATTAAGGGAAGGGTATAAATAAACAAGTAACCTGTGGCAGGAAAAATATCCTCCCCTCTGGAGGTTGATGGAAGCATTACTGTCAGATGTTGAGTTACATTAGGAGCAGAGTGACCCCCAATTTCCACAGGACCTATCTACACATAACGACTGCGGATCCGCTCCAGAACGGCGTCTCCATTAAAGTCAACGTGTGTTTTTCCACAGACAGCTGCATCTCAGCTCCGGCGGCCCCCTGCCCTCCGGAGCAGATGCGCAAAGCTTCTATTTTTGCCGGACGGCAGAGAGCTCCGCAGCAATTCAGCACACAACAGAACATCCGGTTAATTTTCGAAAATAAAACAGAGTGCTCACAGAGGGTCATATTTCCCTGCACTACACCTTGAAAACAGCACAGAGT
>NC_045749.1:1719686-1727365 GCF_008692095.1 Etheostoma spectabile | reverse complement strand
CCCCTCTACTCCTCTGGATGGAAACAAAGTGTTGTTGGTTTTTTGATTCTATTCTACGTGAATTAGCAAGATCTCGTGGGTCCTCGGGACTTCAGCTGTCAGTCATGGCCGCAGCTGTTCCGCAACCAATCCGGTCACAAATAAGTCACGGGTTAGTTTGACCCGAGGGATACAAGAGGGTCCCAAAAGTGAAGACAACACAAGGATTAAAAGAATGTCAATAAACCAGAGCATGGTTTGTGTGTGTGTGTGTGTGTGTGGAAAGGCCAGACTTTCCTCAACAGCGATGTGGAGATAGGTCTGGCAATGCGAGACTAGCAGCCGGTGGTTTTATCTTGCTACTTTCCTGCATATTCCCATCACTCTGTATCTTTTTCTGCACCTTTGACACCCTTTTCTCAAAGGTAAGGAAACAGTTATTACAAGGTATCAGAGGGTTGGGACAGGTTCAGGTTTCTTTATTGGTACCCGTGGATGAACTAGGTTTACAGTCTAAGAGACAGGGCATCCTTAAACCTTTGTAGACCACCACATAACATGCAACAGACCAAACACTAAAACATGTAATAGAAACAGTAAAACATGGATAAAAGGAAAAAGAAAACAGTGCATGACCAAAGTGCTTGTGCGCTTTGTGCAAATAATTCTACTGTTTGTTCAACAGAGCGATTGCAGCTGGGACATAATAATACCGGGGACTTTTAACCTTCATCCAGAAGGGAGATAATGGAATTCTCTATTCAAATACAGTCAACTCACATCGTCAAATGGTTTGGAAAACTTGTTACGAAGGACTGACTCCAGGGAAGTCACATTTTGGCTCTATCAGCAAAGCTCTAAAGCACATTGGTACTTTTTAAATGCAGATTTGTATCTGCAATTTGGTCTTCCATTCACACAAACGGTTTAACTGAAAACCCCTGCCAGAGTGAAGATGCTCAATTAGCTTTTTTTAGTCCTGTAGATGAGGGAAAGACGTCAGCGCACCTTGGTACACTCCTTAGAACACCTCAATCATCACTTCATTGTTTCTCTCCATCTCTTTTGTAAAGGAGTTTAATGAGCACAGCCTTCCCAGGGACATTAGTGAGACAATAGGCCTGTTAGTTTTGTTATTATGAGGATACATTTAAAGCCTCATTTCATGATCAACAGCAGGAGTGCAACAAGAACAATCATAAGCCAATGAAAAAGAAAAGATTGAGAAGCATTGATTATTAATTTAACTTGTTTAATTTGAAAACACTGTCACTTCTACGTAGCAACACGTGCTGTGTATCACTTGTTAACCAGATACAAAGGGATGGTGTTGTCTTTCCCTCAACATGAAAAAACCCTTTTGTTGTTTGTCTCATTGTTTATCTCATTGTTTTGCTGCTTTTCAAAAAAACGTATTACTTTTTTTTACATTTTTATTGTTTTTTTCCCCACAATTTCTTTGTCCCTTTTGTTTTTCCACTTTTTTCAACATTTTAGCCAATTTTCCAAAAGTTTTTTGACGTTTACTTCCAGTGGTTTTTTTCGTAGTTTTTGTCGCTTTTCTAAATATTCTTTGCGCTTTTTTCCCCCAATGTTTTTTCACCTTGTTTGACATTTTTTACCTCCCATTTTTTTGATATAAAAAAACTTGTAAACGGGTCAAATTTGACCCCAGGACAACATGAGGGTTAACATCCAAAAATGAAATGATCACCCCTCTAAAGCAATGCCCATGATTAGTCTTGAGAAATGCATAACTGAACAGATGCCTTGCTAACTCTCGCTAAAACTGTATGCAGTCAGTCAGAGTCTCTCTCTAATCCGGCAGGAAGTAACTTGTATCTCGCAGCTGAAGTCATTTGGAGCAGATCATCAATAAATGCAGACAGCTCAATCCTTCAAGAAGCGCATGCATTTCACAGCTCTGTGATTTTAAGTCGTTTTGTCTGAGACCCCAGAGAAGCTCACGCTCATCACCTCCACAAAACGTTAACTCTCCTTAAAAAATGTATCAGGCGCTGTCTGGGTGTTAATGTCTGTGAGAGAACCGGATATTTAACTGTGCCTGGTCGACACTTCACCCATCTGGTGCTGAAGGGCCGCTACGGACGGCTGTAACAAATCTGCCCACGCTGCGGCTGTCAAGCGACTGCCAGATTAATTGATTATTTTCAATTAGTCCAATATTGAGCACATGTAGCTACGACCGTTAAATGCTGCGTTTCAACGCTGACTGCATCAACTGGACACGGCTTGTCCAATGCATCTCAGAATCCCTTTCCTTCTGCGGAGAGGAAAGAACCAAAGTGCACTGATTAATTTGTTCCATGGGGCATCCAAGCCATCCTCCTCCACTGTGAAGTTACATTGCCGCAATATGTTCAAATTGGAGTCTCAGCCTTCTTGCCGTATGAGATGCACCTGTCTCATTAAGGAGACTGCAGCTATTAATTTCTCATGGTGTTCGTCAGCAATGTTGTTTTAGATGAGGAAAACGTGGACACTGTAGTCCAATCATTTTACAACTATTGCTCTCCAGTGCTGGATAAAGTTGCTCCACTTAATCTTCGTAATCTCCGCTGATAAACAAAACTATCCAGAGTTGCTGGAAGTACACAGATTTCATTTCAGAGACCTCATTGGTACTCTTAATGTCATGGGGAAGAATGAGAAGTCCTCTCGCCTCTCAAATCTTATCTTGTCCAGAAAGAAAAATCTTAAAAGTCTTAAAACTATGAACCATATAGTTTCTCCAAGTGCTTCTTACCCTCCAATTTTCTCCAACAGTGATTGCAATACTTTTCATTTTGTTGATTAGGTTGAAGATGTCAGGGCTAACTACTCACCCGTGTCTGGTCCACTCACTAGTGGCCCTTCAGATGCGTTAATTTTGAGCTCACTTTGTCCTTCATTACAACGGCCCATGTACGGTATCTATTACAGCGTCCTCTGGCTCAGCCTTGATAACTGCACTGCCAGCAGAGGCTCACATGAAGTCTGAGAAAAGTTTGGATGAAGTACAACAAGCTTGAATAAATGAGGAAGTGGTTCAGTAGTTGTGACGGCCCTCTTGCCAGAACAGGGCCTGAGAAAATTATCCAATCTGATCAGGGCTCAAAATTCTCCTCAAAAACTGTATGTTCTCGTAGGTTTTAAAATAATTCCATGTTAAGCACAATTAAATTTTATTCATAGTATCAATTTATAACAAGAGTTATCTCATGACATTTTACAGATAGAGCAGGTCTTGACCACACTATAATGTACAAGTACAACAGTTCCAGTAGTTTCCTCCAGAGGAAGCAACAGTGTGACAGTGGTGAGGAAAAACTTCCTTTTAGGAAGAAACCTGGGACAGACTCAGGCTCTTGGTAGGCGGTGTTTGACGGCTGGTTGAGGTTGAAAAGATAATGGAACAGTGACTAAAAGTAGTTCATGGCAGAGCAGGGCACCGCACGGCACAACAGGGCAGAGGGATCCGGTGAAAAGAGGAGCTGTAGAAATAAGCAGCACAACAAAAATGTGGTGTTTTCTGAAAATATAACCATGTAAACCTATTCTTGTACAACCACAAAATACTATTGTGAACCTAAAAATTAGCAGAATATGGGCGCTTTAAGATCTGGCTGTGATGTCATGACAGTAGTAGATTCAGCTGGTGTTCAGAGTGAAGCGATCTGTCTCGGCTGATGTGGTTAGTACTTATAGCGCTGATTGATTATTTCCTGGAACGCTGATTGCTGACATGCTTTCTGTTTCTCAGTCATCAATGAGTCTCCCGCGTCTCGTTTTCATCGTACAGTACTAAAAAAGCATTAAGTAATCTCACCTCTAAAAGCTTGCTGGAACGCCTGATAAAAAACTTGGTCGGACAAAGTCAGCTCATTTCATGAGGCTGTAAATCTTTAACTGCTGTGGCATTTTGCTTACAAAGGTCTTTTTAAATACAACCATTCAGTTTAAAGAAGAGACTGAAACTCCACAGAGAGTGAAAATGGATCGATGAAGACAAATCTAATTACAGGAGAGGAAGTAGAACTGCAGCCACGTTGCCAACTTTCCAGCCAATCACAGACAAGCTCTCAACCCATCCCTCTTGCGAGCTTATAGCCGTGTTTTAAAAGTATGTGGACACCCATCTGAATATACTTTTGTGAACTTTTGACATGGGGACTTTCATGTTCTGGTAAGTCCCTTACATCCAAATAAGGGCGATCTTAATGCAACAGCATATGACAATATTATAGACTATAGTGTGCACTAAACCGGCTTTACACCGGTGTGGAAGAACTTGACTGCTTTGCACAAAGCCCTGACCTCAACCCCATCTAACACCTTTGGAATGAACTGCGAGCCAGAACGGATCACCCAATATCAGGCTGGAGTCTGCACGAGAAACACTACTGGGAGTATTTGGTGGGCTGTAAACCCGGAAGTTTAAAAAACTTTGTTGGCGTGTGCCATTTTAGGATACTGTATCCAGTCAATTTACAGTTTTTTTCAATCGCTAACAAGCGCTTACCCATACTTCAGATACTTTTTCTAAACTCTTAACACAGACTCACACCTACAAAACACATTTGGCCAAATGGATAATTTTCTTCTCAAAAACACATTTTGTTAAATATATACTAACTCTTCATTTCAAAATAGAACACATCTTTCTCTGCACACACTAACTTTACCAAAACCCTGGAAACCTGGCTCAAAATGAAATTATTCTGTCAAAGAATAACACTTATTTAAACACATCCCATGACTGTTTCAAATTTAAAGCCTGGCAAGACAAGATTTTACCAAATTCACTGTCTTTACACAATTCATACTGTGCAGGAAACAAGAAATTCCACATGTGCTCCGGGGCAAACATGCAATTCATGACAGTAAAACTTTATTAGCAAACAGTAACCGGAGAAAGCGTGTTGGGGGCCGTCCACACGGCGCTGTGCATCACTCACTGCATCGCTGTCTGAAGTTATTGTTTATGGAAAGTCTGCAAACAAGCTCATTAAAAAAAGCCTTTAACTCCATGCAAATATTATGTGTGGTGGTTGCGGTCTCACTCATGACAATTATGATTTTTTTAATAAACTGACTCATATTTTGCTCTCAAATCCTTGACCAAAAGCCTTGAACAAATAGCTCTCATGATGCGTGAAATTTAAATCACTCTTCACATTGACCCTACAAAGAACTGGCACTGGGATTCCTCTGTGAGAGGAACAAAAAAAAAGAGAGGAGCGAGAGTGAACAGATTGGTAATTAACTCTGCTGTCAAACCAAGCCATTAGGACCCACACTATAGACACAGCACTCCTCTGCACAACACAATAAAAGACAACACTCATTATGCTTATAACGCTGAGTCCAATGTGATTTAATCTGCTTTGAATTTCTCCAATAAACCTCTCAAAATAGAGAGGGTTTGGGGTTTATAGCTTGGCTGTGGGGCATGAAATGAGACTTCAACCACTAACCACTTCTGAGAGGCATTTTTGGTTTTAGTGTTAAGCCCAAAAGTGTGTGTGAGCTGGATTCGTTTGACTTTAAAGAGGTCAGACAGTATGATGTAATTTAAAATAACTTTGTGTGCAGAAATTCTCAGAGGAGGGTCTGGCTAGTCCACACAGCATTCTGGGATGGGAGAAAACCAAGCTCTGGTTTATTGGCATTTCTTTAAACCAATCACAATCGTCTTGGGCGGGGCTACGCGCCGGACACTATAACGGGACCTCCGCAAACTTGCCTTGGGAGGTAACTAGTTTTAGTGGAACATATGTAAGTTTAAAAAGTTTTCTTTTGTCGTGCAACAGAAAACTCAGATTGGACAGATAAGCTATGTTTCCATCCACACGTTTATAACTGAATTAAGTGATATTGAATGAAAAAGGCCTTGTGGAAACAGTAAAATTTGATAGAATTTCAAGAATATCGACTCAAAGGAAATACGTTCATTTAATAGTTGCAACCCGCCACAAAATGAAGAAGAAGACGTATTAGTTAATTTCCGCCCAGTATTTCCTCTCTGTCTGCACACATGGGTGTCAACAAAGACAGATGGAAGTGGACGGACGAGGAGACGAGAGACTTTTTGAAATTAAATTATCAAGAACTCGCGAAGGAAATGGTCGACAAAAGTTAGGACAAGCCGTGTCAATGGAAGATGCTCAAACAACAAGACATGTCTCAAAAAAGAGTCTTGCAGCGGTGCCGGAGGGACAATAAAAGACAATCGTGACTTGTCATAGCGATGTGTTGATAGTGTCGTTGTTTTCTTATTATAGCTTGATATGTTGTCATCAGCTGGAACATGAGCTCTATTACAACGTGTGCTACATTGATCATGTGGTGGTAGACGGGATCCATTTTGTTTAGAAAAACTTTGTTGTTGCTTGAATGTTGTGCGATTCAGTGCAAAAAAAGAATGGAAACACCTTAAAATGTCTCAAATCCATTCCATGTACCAATTTGAGGCCACATAGCGTCACGTGACGTCATCACCACAGGTTCTAATCTAATCTAATAGCTTTAAAGCCGTTGGATGGAAACACACTTTCACCAGCTTTATTCACAGAAGTTTTTTTTACTGAACTTTGGACAATTTGATTGACAAGTGGATGCTATAGCTATAGTCTAGCTAACTGTCTGGATTTGCCCTGAAGAGATCTGAGGACCAGGTAACCATAATCCTCAGAAATCCACCAGAGGTTTGAACGCTGAAAATAAGGGGCCATCTGGCGGATCTTCAGGCGTCACCGGAGCAATCCCCTTAATGAATCGTCGTCGCAACAGACTACCATCTAGGCTTCTAGACCGTTGAGGGTGTTGCTGCCAGCGGTGGGAGTGTGTGTGCAGGTTCCTCAGTAAAGATGAATAAATCTGAATTTACTTTCACTCTGCCCTGCATGAATAGCGCAGTAGCTGCTTACAGACACAGGCCATTACTCGTTCCACAAAAAACAAGTCTTCATGGGATGCTGTGAGAGTAGAAATGTATTCCATATCTCATGGCTTCAGGCCAAAGGTGCTACATGCATCACAGGCTGACAATTTATTCCATGCATTTCCACCCAACTCAGTGCAACTGTAGCTATTTCGTGGTGGCTTCTGGCACGCTGATGGACTTACACCTGTACGGCTTCCAGCTACACGCAACCTGAAAAAATGGAGATATGGAAGGCATGTATAGCTCGCTGGGTATCCCACATCCTCAAACTGAATATATGATTACACTATGTCTGGGATGTACCTCCAATTGTGGCTTAAAAACCAAAAAGGTTCATGATGACTATTCAGGATATTGTCTAAATGTACTGTAGCTCAGTGTATGTTCTGTCAAGGAGACTTCAATAACGTAGACACGCTTCTCTTATACTGATCAGCTGTTTCGGGGGGAAACGCGTTGGTGTAAACCAATCAGAGTTGGGCACGTATGTTCAAGCCTATCCCAGCATGACAGCCTTGTTTAAATCTGTTCTCTCCCATGCTTCTGTCAGTCTTCTGTCTTTTCAGACAAGGGTGCGACCCGCCTCCTCCCCTTCCACCTCCAGGCATCGCTAGCCACGGTGTCCTCGGTCTTCTTCTGGCTGACGGCTTCTTTATTTTAGTGTGGATTTTTATTTAGCTTAATTTTTTTAGTCACCACCAGTGTCTGGACTCCATTGGGGGGATATATATATATATATATATATATATATATA
>NC_045749.1:1718441-1719676 GCF_008692095.1 Etheostoma spectabile | reverse complement strand
ATATATATATATATATATATATATATATATATATGAGTCTCATCTCCAAAGTTCATGTACCTTCTTACTTTGCACATCTGCATCGTAGTCTCTCCTGATTGAAATGTCTTCAACAATGAAAAAATTAAGCTGCAGAGCGATTAAATTAGTCAATTCTACAGAGCACTTTTGAAATGTTTTATATTGCTTTGGAATTTGGGGATGTAAACTGAGCTGGAGGGTAGTTTGTGGTGTTGATGACAAGAGTGATAGTTGATAATGAGTGGGGGCCACAGGGCTGGACTAAGGAGACAGGAAACACCCCCATGCTCAGAGAGTCTAAGAATCTTTGCAAAGCTGGAAAAATAACTCTTTGCATTCTGCAGTTTGAATGATTGTTTGACTATTAAAAAACAGACCAAATTGCTTTTAGTCTCATAGGATTGAGACTCGGTTGTTAAAGACCAAAACGCAATAAAGGTGCTTTCAAATAAAAACATAGACCAGAAACAGTTCAACTTTACTGAAACTTTAGTGACTAACATTTTTTTGAGAGTAATGAACATCCGTTGCATTCAAGCCGTCGCCAAATGAGTTGCCACAAAGCTAATGAAGAAATAAGCTCCACCCAACTCTTTTTGGATTTCTCAGTATGTTCAGAAGATTGTGGCGTCCGGTGACTTTCCATCACAGAAACATAAGTGAAGACCATAACCTCTCTGAAGAGATGTTTTATTTTAATCGTCCGTGTCCCCCTTGGTTACTCGCAACTATGTGGAGTAGGAAGGCTTTTATCATATGGATGCGCCAACAGTTTTGTTGTCATAAGACAGAAACTAGACACTGTAGCTTTAAGAAATGAAAGGTCAAAAAATTGCAAATGTGACACGGGTAATTTTGCACCCCAGTGGCCTCGGAACGGCTAAAAGAAATACATCTCTGTACATAAATCCCTTTAATGTTAAATCAATAATCTACACATGTTCTCACTAATTCAAACTGACATTTACATTTAATTTGAGTAAATGAGGTGAGTCTCTTGTGCTCCAGCCAGTGCAGATTGGCTTCTCTTCTCCAGTGAAGCCCCACTTGATGAATTAGGCAGATTTCGGCAGCATTAACATTTTTGCCGTGGGACTATACAGAGAAAGCACCCAGCTGAGAGGAACTGGCAGAATCTAAGAGATGCTGCTGATGAGATGAAGTGTGCCTGGGAAAATAAAGTTGATGAAGTAAAGTGGTAAAAATGTAAAAAA
>NC_045749.1:1713701-1718431 GCF_008692095.1 Etheostoma spectabile | reverse complement strand
AAATGTGTATGTATATATATATATATATATATATATATGTGTGTATATATAATGAGTTAGGCATGGAGGAGTGTCAATTATCCATCTGTTATCTCTTTTCAATTTTCCATCTGTTCTGTCTTTCCTTCCTTCTCACACTGACTCCTGTTCATTGTACACGTCTTTCCCCCATGCCACTTCACTTCCACACTTTCTTTCTCATTATTCTGCTGGAGCCATATCATACCCTCTCGTCCCCCTCTCCTCTCCCCTCTGACCATCCCTTTCCTGTCACCCGGATTATTTTTGGATATGTCAGGAGGCTCAATGGGACGTCGGAGGTTTAGGCTCAGAGTCCAGCTGAGAATGAGAAAGACAAAGAGGAGGACGAGGACACAGAGGAGGACGGGGATGAGGATGACAGCGATGGACTAGATAATGAGATTGATGCCATGAGAAGAGGATGCAGTTGGCCTAATGGGATGATCAGTGATCTAAAAGAAAAAAGCAGGACGCCCTAACGATGAGAAATGGTGTTAATTCAATCTCAAATGAAGGGAAGGAGACAAGAAAAACACGTCTGCTGTTCCCTTCCCTTATAGTATTTCCTCTCTTTATTTGGTCTTTCTTTCTCTCACAACAATACATCACCAAGTCTTAGTGTACTTTTTTTTCTTTTCATATGTTAAGAGTATGTTTATCTTATCCCTGAGACTCTTGGAAATATACGTTCACTTCTTAATACAGATAGACCTGTCAAAGATTCAGACCATCATCCTCACATACAAAATATGACAGGGAAGGCAAACACATTTTAGCAACAAAAGATAAAAATGTCTTTACTTGAAATAGCTGTAAGTGAAAATCAGGCAGGCAAACTGCGAGGTCCGGCCAATCCATCAAGGGCTCAGCAGGTAGGGAGGCAAACTGAGATAGAGGTCAAACCCAGGAGGGAGTGAAGCCCATAGAGCAGAAAACAGACAATCTGTCAAAGTCTCCGAGGAATTGGGGACAAAAGTATCTTCACTTTTAAATGGAAAATACCTTATTCATTAAAGTTGCCTCGAGCGTACTGCACATGAGGACTGTCGACGGGGTCTGGTGACATCCCAGTCACTCGTTGGTTGACTACTAAGTTGTAGACATCCATGTTTAACAGCAAGGAGCAAAAGGCGAAATGAATGTGTGTGTGCGTGTGTGCGTGTGTGTGTGTGTGTGTGTGTGTGTGTGTGGCACAAGGCGGAGCTCTCGGTTCACAGCAGGATATGTGTCTCTCTTCACTGTGATCCTGCTAAGAGATTATTGAGCCCACACAATGCAGGCCGCCCACTGTGTTACACACACACACACACACACACACACTCTGTGTGTGTGTTATTGTTTCATGTGTGAGTGAACAGTACAGCAGTAGGTTTGTGAGGAATGACTATCATCACATGGGAAAATAGTTTTTTGTTGTGTGTGTGTGTGTGGGGTGTGTGTGTGTTGTGTGGGTTGTGGTGTGGTGTGTGTGTGGGTGTGGGTTGTGTGAATGGGTGAATGCTGGCTTGGATTATAAAGCTCTTTGAGTGCTCGCCAAGACGAGTAGGTGGTGTGTGTGTGTGTGTGTGTGTGTGTGTGTGTGTGTGTGTGTGTTCCTCATACTTGCCACAGGCGATCTACATCATCATGTTTGTGTTAAAATGGCAGGTGAATCCAGGAGCCCGTTATGTGCTGAGAGTTGAACAAGATTAACTGACTGATAAAAGATTCAGGGCACCTTCCACATCTGAAAACCCCCTCCGCCGAGACATGCTGAATCGGTGACATCTTTTATTTTGATCACTCATCAAAACATATCTTCTTCTTTTTTAAAGCTTATTATTAATGCTAACATACTGTTTTATGTGCTGTGCTTTTTGATTTGTTTAATCTGTTCATGTATTTCATTGTTGGACCTTTCATTCCGTTGTAAATAATTTGTATTATTTGATTCTATTTGCCTATTTTCAGTCAGGACATGTTTTAATCCCGGTTCAATCACGTAATACACTTCGTAACTTTATTTGTGCCGTATAAATAAAGTGTATTATTGCCATTTTTATACATCCTCCATGTCTCCAAAAATCTTATAGTATGTGAAAAAGAAATCTAAAATATGTGGCTGATTATTACAAATTCATTGATACCAACTCAAGTTGAGTGCTTCTTTCATTTATTTAAAATGAAGTTTTTATTGGACATTTAAAAAAAAAAACTACTTAAAGCTCCAGTGTGTTATGTTTAGTTGTTCATTATTAAAATCTGTGTTGCCAGTTCACAAACTTATCCTTTTTCATGAATATTTACCATCACCGTAAATTCCAAGTATTCCTATTGGCCTGAAGTTTTTCCATTTCCATTTGCATGAACTGGGGTAGACGCTCCATATTCATGCTCCATCTTGAAATACGTTAGTTAGTTAATGACACACAGGACGTACTGCTTCACCTTTCACGTTTTTGCTGTCACATGATCAACGCACTGCTAATGCTGCTAACGGGTATCGTCTCTTCCTGGCCCCGGCAGGTTAGAAGAAGGAAACGTGGAGGACCACACATGTTCAAAATCCATCTTTCAGGAACAGGAGTCTTCTTCTTCACCAAGTTAAAGAACAAGGGGATTGAAAAGAGCAAGAGAGTTGACTGCTATAAATGATCTCAATGCTAGATGGGAGAAATATAACTAATTATAATTAATTATACTTCGGGCCCCTCATGTCGCTCTGGTTTGCCAGCTGTCCTAGTTGGCCGAGCTTCAACAAATCCTGTCTGATGAGGTTATTTCATTCTGCCTCCAGATTTTAGATCTGCTTCACAGCCGCTCTACTGCTTTGGGGCAAATGTTTGTTCAACTAAAAACATAAGGTGACATCGCCTGATGTCACGGGTCTGCAGAGGAGAGCTGGGGGGCTGGATGCAATTAACCCTATGGACGGGTTGCCCGAATTATTAGCTGCCACAAGTCACTTATTTATTTGAAATATTATGTGGTTGTATACAAAGTTTTAAGGATGTCCTGCCTCTTAGACTGAAAACCTACCCACGGGTACCAACAAAGGAACCTGAACCTGAACCAGAACCTGGTGTTCTTTCAATTTGAATGACCAAGAACAAGCTTGAGTGAAAACAAATTCTGAAGTGAATGGAATGGACCAATCCACCGTAAAAAGTGAATCCAGGTGCGATCTTACTATCACATGTGCCTGTTCAGTGTGTGTGTGTGTGTGTGTGTGTGTGTGTGTGTGTGTGTGTGTGTGGGGGGTGTGTGTGTGTTCTTGTAGTAATGAGTGCATCTACGTGCTTAGAATAGAATAGAAAGCCTTTATTGTCATTATACACAAGTGCAGTACCTGTGCAACAAGATTCAGGCAACCCTTTTACAGTGTTAACACAAATTTAAAAATATAAAATATAAAATGTGAGTAGTGCAGAAAAGAAAAAAAGAGGGTGGAATGTGGTGCACAGTCCTGAAAGCAACTGTATACATATATAAAGTAGTAGAGAGATAAAGGGTTTGTATACACATTGTTCAAAAATATAGTTTGGTGTATCAAAAGTCCTGAGTATTAAATATTGCAGAGTAATGAGATTAAGTGATTGAGTATTAAATATTGCACTCTGATGACACTAAATGGTTAAATATTAAGTATTGCACTGTAATGACACTAAATGGTTAAATATTAATTATTGCACTGTTATGACACTAAATGGTTAAATATTAAGTATTGCACTGTTATGAAATTGCACAGAATGCCATTGTCCTTTAGGCATTATATAACAGAAGTCAACAGACCTGAGTGCCTGTTAGCCGCTGAGGGATCTGGCAGTGCTGCCGTGGTCCCGGCTGGGTTTTCTTGGCATGGGGTAGGTCAGATGTGAGTGACTGCTGAGGGAGACTAGCATGCGGGGTTTCATTCCAACACTACACAGATTAAAACACTTTAGGTTCAGCTGCTGTAGGGTTTTAGAGGATAGGAAACGGTCTGCCAGTTAAGGTTTTGGCCCACTGAACAGCCCGAGAGCCATATGAAAGTGAAACCAAATATGAAGCCGTTCTGTGTAATCATATTCCTCTTGAGTCTTTATCCTGGCGGCAGTAGGGTGATGAAAATGAAAAATGATCCATGAAAGTGTTGTACAAAATATAAAAAAGTGACTGTGTTTTCCATACAGTAACTTCTGAAATGAGCTGGGTCTTCTCAAAACATGTCTCCTGCTAGCTGCAGACGGGGATCTAGTCACAGACGGCTAACAAAACTAGCTGCCAATTCATCAATTTCTTATTGTTTCACATACTGAATGATTCTTTTCAAACAGAGGCAGACAGACATTAGAACAAGTTTTTGAAAGGCTTTTATTTTATTGCTGTTTGTTACTGTGTGGAGAGCCGACCAAAAATTGTACTCAAGTAAAAGTACTGTAACTTCAGAATAATATGACTCAAGTAAAAGTAAAACATAGTCATCCAAATAATTACTTAAGTAAAAAAGTCCCATCCTCGTCCGCTTATCCGGTATCGGTTTGCGGGGGCATCAGCTCCAGTAGGGGACCCCAAACTTCCCTTTCCCGAGCCACATCAACCAGCTCCGACTGGGGGATCTCAAGGCGTTCCCAGACCAGGTTGGAGATATAATCCCTCCACCTAGTCCTGGGTCTTCCCCGAGGCCTCCTCCCTGCTGGATGTGCCTGGACCACCTCCCCAGGGAGGCGCCCAGGAGGCATCCTCACCAG
>NC_045749.1:1713617-1713691 GCF_008692095.1 Etheostoma spectabile | reverse complement strand
CACCTCAACTGGCTCCTTTCGACGCGAAGGACCAGCGGCTCTACCCCGAGCTCCTCTCGGAGGACTGAGCTTCT
>NC_045749.1:1713202-1713607 GCF_008692095.1 Etheostoma spectabile | reverse complement strand
ATCTCTGAGGGAGACGCCAGCCCCCTGCCGGAGGAAACCCGCTGAGATCGAGTATGGTCACGTGACGTGACTGCACAGCAACGATTGATTGGTGAGACACAGTCACGTGGTAGAGCCTTTAGAGGAAGTCTCTCTCTGTCAACATAAAACATTAAAATGAGACATGAGCCTTTAGAGGAAGTCACTCTCTGTCAAAATAAAACATTAAAATGAGACATTACCTCTTCATCACAAGGCAACATGACCTCGTCAAGTGTTTTGATGTATTGAAACTGATCCATGATCCCTGGTATGTGATGAATAGGCCTTACGCCACTGTATGAGAAACATCCCTACAACAGGATTTTTGCACCACCATGCTTTACCGTCTTCACAGTGTACTGTGGCTTGAATTCAGTGCATGGG
>NC_045749.1:1712745-1713192 GCF_008692095.1 Etheostoma spectabile | reverse complement strand
GGGGGGGGCTCGGACACAATGTCTGTGGCCCCTAGACCCAAAAAGAAGAATTTTGCTCTCATCAGTCCACAGAATGTTGAAATTAATTTTGTATCCCGTTAGGAAGTGTTACATGAATCCTGATCAGGATCAAATGTTGTGGATAGATGAAAATGTATAAAAGATTTATATGTGAATGATTCATTTATATGTTGTTTTGCAAACGTTTGATATTCACAGAGCTAAAAGACATAAATCATCATGGAGATTTGGGCCTTCACAAACGTTGATGTTAGCTATCTCTGTTAGCGATGTTGGCGTCCATGTGTTGCCAGATCTTGCGAGAGTTTGGTCCTGAGACAGAAAAAGGTCTCAAACTCAGTTAGTTTTCTTCTTACATTAGAAGTTTGAAAGTTTGGGTACCCCAGGTAAAAAATGTTATTAATGTGCATAAAGAAGCCAAGAAAA
>NC_045749.1:1707532-1712735 GCF_008692095.1 Etheostoma spectabile | reverse complement strand
TCTCCAAAAGTCATCAAATGACAGATTAGACATTTGTATAATATGTCATGAAAAGTTAGATTTTATTTCCATCATTTACACTTTCAAAATAACAGAAAAAAACAAAATGGCACCTGCAAAAGTTTGGGCACCCTACAGAGTTAATTACTTGTACCCAGTCTAAAAAATGCCATTTTAGTGTTCTGGAGATATGTGGCTTGTGACAAATGGGTCCAATATTTACTTTGGTGACTAAGGGGCAAAAGGATCGCTCCCAATCTGTGTTTACGTTCCCTTCTCCCGTTGGAATCAACCCACCAGGACCTGCTGCTGGTCTCCTAAAGAAGCGTGGCTGTGGCGGAGCCCGCCTGACCGAGATAGAGGAAACTAATCTGAGTTGGGGTGTCTCGCTTCTAAACCGTCTCTGGACCGGCAAAGAATCACAACCCCAATCTCTCCACCCCCCCCCCCCTGCTGTAGGCGGTGTGACATGCAACAGAGTTCACTGCAGCAGCAAACTGTGAAGTCGCTGCACTCTGCCAAACACACAGACACACACACACACACACCACACATACACATAAACACACACACACACACACACACACATACACACACACACACACACACACATACACACACACACACACACATACACACACACAGAGACAGGGTTGGTGTTGAAGACTGACGTTTTTATATCTGAAATATGGGTTTCTAACAATCAAATTGCCCCAAAATAACATTGATGCATGCATGTACGTTGTATGGATACAATACAAAGATATTTAAAAGAATGATTGCTTCCATTACATTTTGGGTGTTTCATTCATTTTCATAGCATTCAAAAAAAAAAAGTTTAAATGGTTTCAAAACAACCTTCTGACTAAACGTTGATATTCTGTGATCCACTCAACATCCTCTTATCCTAAATATTAGTCAAACTAATTCATAATTTCAGCTTTTTGCTAACTCAAAAATAAGATATAATGTCATATAAATTAGGTTAATTGACCATGAATTTCTAAAATTGTTAAAATAAGTGACAAAAACTGTTTAAAAAAAAACACCAAAAAGTTCTATTTTCACCCAGAAGGACAATAAGTACTGTACATATAATATCAGAAAATATTTTACTCAAGTTATATACTAAAAAGTGACTTCTAAATATCCATTTTCTAGGAAGATACTTGTACTTTTACTAAAGTATAGCTTTAAGTGTACTTTATACAAGACTGTACAGCTGTCAGTGTGAAATGAATGCCTACTTTTGCATACTGTCCACCGCTGTTCCTGGATGTAATTATATTACTATTATTATTATTGAATTAGACTTTCTGGGAACAGAGTCCTGGAAAGAGCCCACTCACTCTCCTAATGTATGATTATTAATGTGTTAACTGGTGTTTTCCTCGCTGGTGTCGTCTCCATGACACAAGGTCACAGATACAGAGAAGCAAAGGGATCGCAAATCTTAAATCCAGTTTGTGTAGACTAAAACCTCATGAAAGCTTCTGATCAAAACATCAAGGTGAAAATGAAATAAAGTCAATAAAAAATACAAATAGAAAAAATGAAGGTGAAGACTATGAAAAGCTGTGAAAGACATTAAAAAAAAGACGACTAAGTGAATACAAATACAATCCCGTTTCACCTAATGAGGCCTTTTTGACAGTATCACCATATTTCATTACTTAAAGTATGTTTCTTTGTATTCTTCTTCTCGTTTTATTATTGTATATGTTGGGGTTGCTGGTTGGGGAAATTGTTTTATAAGTGTTTACAGTTCAAAACCCAATAAAAATATTTGAATAACAAGAATAGAAAGTGTAATCTACACAATCAAGGTGAGGTTGAAATTAATTTTGGATCCCGTAAGTAAGAGTTACATGAATCCTGATCAGGATCAAACGTTGTGGATGGACGAAAATTTATATTTATAAAAAATGAATATTTGAATGATTCATTAATATGTTGTATATGTTTACTTTATCAGCAGATGTTGAAATATTGCATGGGGAAAGTTTAAGATCTTAACCCAGATGTTTTCCAAGTCTGTCACAAGGTCTCTGGGGTAAAAAAAAAACAAAAAATACATAAAATCATGAAAACATGGAATGCTGTATAGACTGTCCCCACATGTCTTCAACAGGGGGTCTGGGGCCTTTAGGGGGTCCTGAGAGTTACTAGGGGGGGCCCCACAGTGTTGTTTAATCTTTTTTTAACATGTCTGAAAAGTCCAACATATTATTAACTAAGATAAATTGTCATATTTGTGACGTTTTTTTTTAATTTACACAACACTGACTTCATTAACAAATGTTTTTGGTCTCATTTCGAAAAAAGACAATATTCCGAGAAAGCTGTTTGTAGGGCTAATGAAAGCAAATATTCCACTTAATTTCCTGTTTACATGTAGCCGTGCAAAAATATAATTTTTTTCCAGTTTTCCAGCGGTGGCGGACTTGTTGGACCGGGTGAACAGATCCCTGATCCGTCTCTCTTTGAGCTGAGGGGTCCTTGGCCTAAAGAACGTTGAAGACCCCTTCCACATGTTACCAATACTTTCACATTGGGTTTTTTCTCTTATACCTTGGTTAAAAATAATAACTATAAGGTTAGATTCAAGCAACTAAAACAACGCCTGTGTAAGTTTGGACTGATGGAAGTCATGTCTTGCGTTTTCTGAGAGTTTGATATATAGAGCATTCAAAGTGAAGGCTGCTTTTCCGTGTTTAGTTCTGACTCTGGGGACAGAAAGCAGACGTGTCCCAGACAGCCTAAAAGGTCTGGGTGATTCATAATGTATCAGAAGATGAGAAATAAACCATTCAGTGCTTTATAAACCAACAGTCGTATTTTGAAACCAGCTCTTTGAGAGACAGGAAGCCAGCGTTAAGACCTCGGAACTGAAGGCATGTGATCCACTTTCTTAGTCTTAGTGAGAAAATAAGGAACTAATTGTGATCAACTATAATGCAACAGATCTTGAAATCAGCTGAGGGATATTATCTTTAATAAGGATCTCTGGCATCAGATGAGTGCAAACATGTTTTATTTTTAGCCCCAAGATGCATGGCTTGTAATACTGATGTCTGTTAAATCTCTAAAACCAACATCAGGCTTCCAGCAAGTCCCTATCCTCTAAGAATAAACACATTTCTGCAGACTGTTTCGCAGACATGTTACTCATGTATCTTCCCAATCTGTCTTTTCCAGAGAGTCCACCACCTCTATTTTCATCCTGTACTTGTACTTCACACGTGTCCGTCATGAACCCGCGCTGCAGTAATTTACACTTTATAGGCAAACCTCCTATGGAGCGCAGCTCCGCGGTGGGTGTGATGTGGTTTGAGCTGTAATGGCATGGTGCTCTGGAGAGTGTATATCCTTTGACAAGGCTTTATCTGACACATGGACTACCTACTCACAAATGGAGGAGTTTGAGATGAAGGCGCTGGATCCTCGCTGGCAGCTGCAATGCTTTCGCTCTGTAGTGAAGTCAGGAGTGGCTTAAGATCTGTCTCATGAGGGGAAAAGTAGACATGTTGACTCCAAGTTGTCTCCTGCCTTGCCCCTGTCCTTTTTGCTTTTATAACCTAAAAAGCTTTCTACAACGCCCTTATGTGTCGCACAATGCTGCAAACCGCGGGCCTCTTGTTGTCTAGTCTGGCTCAAGTGAAGTAGTGAAGTTCCCTTTAATTATAAAGATTTACAAAGAATATGTGTATGGCATTTACTCTCCATCTGGGACAGCGTGCTGTGGACAAAGTACACACGGAGATACAAAAATGGTTCTACAAACAGCCGGATCTACTGCCACGGTTTCTAAAATAAGATGTTTGGAATGACAAATCGTATCAGAGCAGGATGCTGAGCACCGCGGACAGCTCCTGCCCCCCTGAGGGTCCCGAGCACCGCGGACAGCTCCTGCCCCCCTGAGGGTCCAGAGCACCGTGGACAGCTCCTGGGTCCCTGAGGGACCAGAGCACCGCGGACAGCTCCTGCCCCGCTGAGGGTCCCAGGATCAGCACCACGGACAGCTCCTGGCTCCCTGAGGGTCCCAGGATCAGCACCTGGGACAGCGGTCATCCCACACTGCGGCAGAATGTTGTAAATCAGAGATTTTCATAGTGGGAGGCGAGCCCCCAGGGGCTCCAAACGGTTTCAGAGTAGGCTGGAGGTTAGGATGGAAATCAAAATATATTTAATCAGAAGAAGAAGAAGAAGATCACATAAAAAAGCTTGAAGCGGAGATATAATAGTGAGGAAGGGATTTTTTTAATGTTTTTCCCGTTTTTCCCAGAAATCAGAAACAAATAAATCTGGCTTGATTGTTAAGTGTCAATGGGATCAAATAACATCTTTTTTCCTCTAACCTGTTTCCGAGTTCATCTTTCTTCATGTGCTTTGGCAGCAAAAATGTATTTGACATCATGCCTTCCATGTAAAGCAAATACAAAGTGAAATTCTACCACTTAGCACGGGGCTGGAGACTGCTGCCTTGTTGCCGTCAGCTGCCGGTTCCAAACTGTGGTTACAGAGTAGACTGAATAAAACCCCCGCAAAAGGCAAGGGGTCCCGCACAGGGTCCTGCATTTCAGCAATGCCAAGTAATACAAAGTGCATATAGATCCGGACACATTAAATTTAAAATAACATGCACAAATTGAGTGTTTTGTAAGAGACAACACTGGTAACACAAGCTATACTTTCTTTTTGTCCACATCAGAGTGTATATCAGTGTCTTGTATCCAGCGGACACATTGATTCAATTCAATTTTATTCATAGTATCAAATCATAACAAGACTTTTAAGATAGAGTAGGTCTAGACCACACTCTATAATATACAAAGACCCAACAATTCCAATAATTCAAAGAGCAAGCATTCAGTGCAGCAAATTCCAATCAGCAGCTGTATTTCTGGTTTTGTCTTTGCTGATCCATTAAAATACATTAACCCTCCCCGTCAAAATTGAAAAGCAACACTTTTATTGACGTTTTTTAATCAACGTTTTGCCATTGTATATCTTTTTCAACACTTTTTTCAATTTTTGTCACTTTTTTGACACTATGTAACAAACTAATTAACTTTAGTTTTACAGTTATGTGTTGGAATTTATGGTCAATAAACCTCATTTATAGGAAATTATGACTAATATTAGAGAACTTAGGAATTATTTAGACTACAGTTAAAGAAATGGATGTTGATGGATAATAACA
>NC_045749.1:1707358-1707522 GCF_008692095.1 Etheostoma spectabile | reverse complement strand
TATGTCAACTTTTACTCAATACTATTTCAAAACTACTATTTTTCAAATGCTGTAAAATTAAATAAGACTTAATAATTAAAATTAATGAAAATAGAGATGTGTACTTGCCAAAGAGCGTTGGGCGGAATCAATCGTGTTATTTTGGGTAATTAAAAAGAACATTG
>NC_045749.1:1703602-1707348 GCF_008692095.1 Etheostoma spectabile | reverse complement strand
ACGGGTCAATTTGACCCGAGGACAACATGAGGGTTAAGAGAAATGTGGAATCCCATTTACCTGTAACAGACTGCATGTTTCTTTACATGCTTTGGCAACACAAATGCATTTCCCATCACGCCTTACATGTGAAGCAAATACAAAATGAAAAACTGCCACAGGGCACCCTGTTCGAAGTAACGAAACCAAATGAAGTCTTTTTCATCAGCCCACACACAGTTTCTTTTTTAGAAAATGTAGTTAAGCCTCAGTACTTGAAGATGTTGAAGATGAGACACGGAATGGTTCGCCCTGGAGCTTTTTATGCCATGGCAACGCCCGCCATCTGACTAAATGGATTTCATTTGGTCCATTTCTACAGGGCTGGTGCGATAGACTGAGCTTAAAAACCTGACAACTTCAAGAAAGTGGCACAAACATGTGTCTAGGTAAGTTTCTAGGCAACCGACTTAGTCCTCTTTCTTATAAATCAAATACAAATAATACAATTTCAGCCATCCAGTCAGTAAGCCAAGTACGTCTCTGTATGGTGTCCCTGGTACATGGGATCCAGTCGCCAACCGGTTCACTCAAATCACCTCATCCCTTCTTGAGTTTTGCTGTCAGATGCAACAAATCCAAATCCGATTTTTTAGTGTGTTTTTTTATTTATTTATTTTGTAATGTTTTTTCTTTTTGTATCTGTCCACCTGTTCATTTTGTTCTTACTTTTCTGTGTTAGACGGATCCCCTCGTTTGTCTGTATCTTATATCATCGACCCATTTGGGGAACCTCTTTTAATGTTTCCATTGGGTTTTTACTCCCCGCAGCCCTTGATTTTAATAAATCGTGATAAATCGGAAAATGAGCCGACTGGGTAAAACTGGAGCATTTGCAGAAATGTTGATCAATCTGCATTGTCCTACTAAGTACATTTAAAAAACAGTAATTGTAACCCTGATCTGATGAAGCCTTTTCAACACTTCTCTTGTTCTATGCTCATACTGCTGTTGATGTTCAGGTCTTGGTGATTTTCCAAAAAGGAGAAGATTAAAGTGGTATGTGCCCAAATGAGGTCAGAAAGGTGGCAAGCCCTCCGCTTTTCAGGGACAGGTAGTATCTGCCAAAAACCTGACCAGGCAACTCATGAATGAAGACCTTTGATCCATTCAGCTGTGCCAACCACTGTTCTGCTGAGTAATGTTCCTGCACACACAGACTAATTTCACTTTGTTGTGTCTGCAGATTGTCTGTTGTTGCGGTAACACACACACACATTCACATTACTTTCTCGACTTCTCTTCAGCTCCTCTCTCAGTCTTGGGGAAGCACCTTTGCTTCGATCTTGTAATCCATCTTTGTTTCTCTGACTGTTGTTTGCACACTGAGAAATATTTGTGTATTAAAAGTTATGTGTTTATTTCAACAGGATTGTATTCACATAATTTGTGCTCCAACAACTTTTGTCAGCCACGGATGTTGGTTTTGGGAGATTAAACGAGTCCACCTTGCTACTTTTTTGACGCTTGTGGTTGGATTGTTGTTCTCGTTGGACTGGGAACGTGCAGAGAGAGTGGAGAGGACATCAGAGGAAATCATTGGGGACAGCACTTCTTTCCATCCATGACACTGCTCGCCAACGCTGCCTGACCAGGGCTCAGCCAATCACAGTGGACCCCTCCCACTCCAACCATGACCAGGGCTCAGCCAATCACAGTGGACCCCTCCCACTCCAACCATGACCAGGGCTCAGCCAATCCCAGTGGACCCCTCCCACTCCAACCATGACCAGGGCTCAGCCAATCCCAGTGGACCCCTCCCACTCCAACCATGACCAGGGCTCAGCCAATCACAGTGGACCCCTCCCACACCAACCATGGACTGTTCTCCCTGCAGCCCTTTGGCAAGAGGTTTAGCAGCTTCAAATGCAGACCAATCAGGTTCCACAACAGCTTCACCCCCCACGCCATAAGACTACCAATAACTAAACTAAAGCTCGTTTTTCTCCTATCCAGGAATGCTGTGTGGACTCGCCAATGGACTAAATAATGGTAGTAGTAGTATTTCATGCAATAGCAGGGCGTTACAGTATGTAGTGTAGCACAGCAGGGCATAGCTGGACGTAGCAGGACGTCGCAGGACGCAACATATACTGTAGGTCCCTATCTTGCACCCAGCGCAGCCCAAAAGCCTGACGCAAGTGTTTAACACCGACGCAGTTCTCAACTTCCCATCCAGCGTCCACGTTGTTTAAATAGCAAATGCACCTGCACCCATGGGCGTGCTGGTCTTACAGCGAGGTGTGTTCAGGTGCATTCTGGGCATATTTCTATCTTGAGGAAGTGATCGCGCCATTGACCAACAAAACACTCTAAAGTCAATAGCGCAGTATTTCATTGTTACTTTAAAATATTAGTAAATTCTCCTAGGCTCGTGTACAGCACATGAACACAATACTTGTTACACACAGGGAAGCACAGCAGCACACACACATGTACATGATTACATGTAAAAATGATCATCCTTAACAATAGCAATGCACCAAGGTACAAACACGCCTGGCTGTTAAAGGGAATAGGTGATGACACTCTGATTGGTTCGTTGCATGTTATGCCCAAAACACATCTATGAATGAAGACCCCTTTTTGATCAACGCGTCCAAATAGCAAAAGTAGATTTGGACACGCCGTGCAATTAGATCGTTAAAATAGGGCCCATAATGATAAAGTGCCCTCTAGGGTGCCCTTAAATGGAGAAAACCAGATGAAGAGCCTTCAAAATTGAGCCGTTTTTTGTCTTTCTTGGTTTTTATGTTGCCCCTGCCCCTTTTAACAGCCTTTCAGAGTCTGATGGGGGGTGGTGGTGCCCACCCTGACTGCCTGGGATCCGTCTCTGAGGAAACCGTGGATCCATTTTGGAGTACTCAAGTTCTCCATTACAAGTCAGAAATGGTTTGATTGCCTCGTAATGCTGCTCCTGTTTGTCTTTCTGTCTCACTCCGCCGTAATTGCTTTAATGTGTTTTCCCCGACCACCTGCAGCTGCTCAGATGGAGCGCAACCTTTGATCCACAACATCTTTTTATATGTTGTTAAGTCAACCTCGAATTGAGCTTTGTCGACAGTTTGTGTACCTACAGCTTTCCCATTAGTTTCCCTGTTTGAAGTACGTATGAGCCTACAGACTGAATGCCCTCTATTTTACCGTCTATAGCTTTTCCATCTCAGATAATTCAAGTCAAGCCTCTCCGTCACTGTCCATTAACGCCTTCACTCGAAGTGTATCGCTATGGAGGCTGAGCCCTCAAGCATCAGACTGCATCTTTGAAAGCTCTCAATCTTTTATTGAACTTGTATTTCTCAACTGCAGAGCAGTTAACATTTAAAGTGACTATATGTAACGTTTTAGTGTTTCTGAAGCTCTGTCATTTTTCATGTAATGATCTTAAATGACCTGTAACAAGCGATCCAATCCACTCTATTTATATAGCACGGTTTTAACAAACACAAGGTTTCCAAAGTGCTGCACAAAAAGATAACACAGAATAAATATACAACACACTAAAAAAGATGAGGTACCAAATATAAAGATAAAAGCAATAAAATAAATAGAAAAAAGAAAATAAATAAAATGCACTGCCAGCATATGCTACAAATATGCAAGTACACACACAAGATCAACACTCTACCTGATGGGTTTTAACCCTCATGTTGTCCTTGGGTCAAATTGACCCGTTTACCTGTATCAGTGTTCTTTTTAATTCCCCA
>NC_045749.1:1703422-1703592 GCF_008692095.1 Etheostoma spectabile | reverse complement strand
ATTGATTCCACACAACGCTCTTTGGAAAGCACAAATCTCTGCTGTCATTAATTTAGGGGTGTCATATTCAATTTTATAGCATTTGAAAAAAAAGTGGTTTTGAAATAGTATTTGTAAAGGTTGACATATTCCAGTCTGTGATTATCCATCAACATCCATTCCTTTAATTT
>NC_045749.1:1701828-1703412 GCF_008692095.1 Etheostoma spectabile | reverse complement strand
AATTCCTAATTTCTGCTTTTCTAACTCAAACATTAGGTATAATTTCCTACAAATGAGATTCATTGAACATAAATTCCAAAAAAAGCGTCAAGAGTGTTAAAAAAAGGGAAGGCCCGTCCTTCAATAGCATTTGTTGGCCAGGCGCGTCCCGCTCTTGATGCAGAAAGGAAAAAAAAAGACGGAAAATAATTTGATTCATCAAACAAATGGTGTCAGCACCAGCATGCTATCACAGCCGATTTTCAGCAGCAGTGTAATAAATGCGCCACTTCCACAACGTCTTGATGTGAGTTTCTAAACGACGGAGAAGTCAAAGTGATGGAATTCTGTTGAGAATTCATATCCTTACACATTGGGACAAGGCAGTGGGAATGAGATGACGCCCTAATGCGAATGGATCACTGCCCCCCCCGGGGTGAAAATCCTATGTGAGGAAGAGAGATGTGCAGGAAAGGAAATTCTTACTTTGACACTTTGACGGGTTACTTTTCTCCTTTAGGAATATACCAAGCACTCTGGTCCCTGCAGCTGTGATTGAGTGGGATATTATGATAAAAAAGCAACATTCAAAGAATGTGTCATTGTTGCCCAATTAAATTGCATCCTGTCACCCTTTTTATTTTTTGCGTTTCATGCTGCTGTTTGTGTTTTGGCTATTTGTTTGTTTCTTAAATGCCAAATGCTAATGCTGCGTTGGCTCACGTGTTTGAACAATTAGCGTACGTCACTCAAATCCCCCTCGTGCTGGGAGAGTATGAAATAGGAGCTAAAAAATGTGGCATTTCAAAGAGCTGCTATTGTTCCTAGTTCTTGTGGTGTGGACACAATAAAAAGAGGGATACTTAGATCTTTGTTCTTAGAACTATGAAAAAAGGTTTTGCCTCTTGCTGTTTAAGCATTTTGACATTAAGGATTCAATAGAGGTGGCATTGTAGCATTGGAATTAAACTCAGATTTCAATACGACCAAAGGAGATCATTTGTGGAACAGCTGCAGTGAAGAGATGCAATTGTTTACAACAGTTTTAAAATGAATGTATTAAATGGGGACGAGAAGGACTCAAGGTGATTGTATTGTGTTCTGACTGTATTGTTCTTGGGGTTGTACATTATTGTTATTATTATTATTATTATTATTATTATTATTATTATTATTACACAGATACACAGGTACACAGGTGATAGCTGGAAAAGAAAAAAATGTATGTGTATACGTGTATGCATGTGTATATGTGTGTGTAAGTATAATTTATTACTTTAATGTAGCGCTTCATCATAGACACTCAAAGCTCACCAATATATCACCAATATGTAGCACCCATCTAAATATACAGTATATGTATGTATATATGTAAATATGTGTTTATATGTATACAGTATGTAATATATATATGTTTAAATTTGTACTGTATATATAATATATCTATATATGGATACTGTATATATGTACATGCTGTACATGTATATACTAAGTGTATATGTGTATATATAATGCATGTGTATGTGTGTGTGTAAGTTGGTATAATTCATTACATTTATGTAGCGCTTTATCATAGACACTCAAAGCTCTTTGGGGGGGGGGGGG
>NC_045749.1:1701078-1701818 GCF_008692095.1 Etheostoma spectabile | reverse complement strand
GGGGGGGGGACTACTCTCTAACACCACCAATGTGTAGCACCCACCTAAATATATATACGCCTAAGTATATGCATGTATTTGTATGCATACATGTAGAAATAAGTGAAGAATTAAATAATTTGTATACAAGTAGAAAAGTAGAGAAAGGGGGCAGGTGATTAGAGCTGGGAGACTAATCAGGCCTTAAAAGTTAGACCGGACTAGTCCCGAGCCCCCCAGGTACATTTTCATTGACACTATTTTAAAAGCCCGAACCCGTTCACTGCCCAACGTTAGTCACATGTGCACAGGCACACAGCTATTTTGCCTTTTGTCAAGAAAGAGTCATTTATACATTTTTTAACATCATTTATTCATGACTAACGTTCTTTGCCGGTGCAACCAATACGTAGTCACCATAGGCCAGCCTCCGGTTCACCTCCGGTTCACCTCCGGTTCACCTCAGCATCCATTTTAAATGGCCGCTCCTTTAACACGCAACCCGGAGCCCGGCCTGAGCCCGGCCCGAGCCCGTGTAGAATACTAGAAATTAAGACTGAACCCAGAAAAGTTTTTTTTTTAACCTGGGAATCCTTATTTGAATAACTTACAATCTTTTGAAAGAAATGTTTGCTCAGTATCTTGTTTGCATTGTTTTTTTCTTGCTTGTGCTGAAATGTCCATGCTCTCATTTATCTTTTATGTTTTTTTTATTTTTAGCATGTCAAACAACAAACTATACTTGAAAAAAAAAAAAAAAA
>NC_045749.1:1698660-1701068 GCF_008692095.1 Etheostoma spectabile | reverse complement strand
ACCTCAGTTTGAACATCACCTTGGTGGTACAAATACTCACCAAACTGCATCATGTTAGGAGTGTTTTCATATTGTTTATGTAATAAAACACAATCCAATCCAACCAAAAAGAAGAAACCCTAAAGTGAGGGATTATGGGTTCATCACAAACAGCTGTTGCTCACACATGTGCTGTAAAGCCGAGCAACACAAAGTGAAATCAGGACTAATTCTCAGATTTTACTACAAAGCTAAAATCTCTCATGGCCTCTCATCTGGCGGTGAACAACAGAGCGGGTCAGATGCCAGAGATGTGAAATATGTTTTTGCTTGTGCAATGCCACGCTAAAAATCTCTGACAGATTATGAGTGACATGAATTGAATCCAAAAGTGGAAATTTTCCCCTCTGATCCAGATCAAAGAAAATTGACTGCACTTTACCTGCAAACTGATTGTACCACCCAACACTGAGTCACTCTGGATAATCACTACAGCTAAATAACAATCACTGGCAGACGCAAAGTCGGCTGAACAGACAGCTTGTGAAAGAGTGACAGACAAAAGGCACTGAGAATAAAGCGGAAGGAAGACGGCAAAGTGAGAGAAGCGGATGGAAGAAAGAGACAGACAGGGCAAAGAAGATGTAAAAGAATGGCTAGTGGGAATCCGAGCCGTGGGGATGTTTCCGTAGGATGTTTGAGAATTAATCCAACAGTGAGCGCTATAAGAAGAGCACAAATCACAAAAATCACAGCTAACTGCAGAGCTCCCTGTGCTGAGGCAGCGAAAAAGGAATATTATAAAGATGCAAATGTGGCCCATTTACGAGGTGCAAAAACCTCCTATTGGAATTTTGAATGTGTGTGTGTGTGTGTGTATATCCTAAGCATAAAATCCGAGACATGGACAAAGAGCTCAGACTCAAAGTCCTGGCACACACCACCGATTAGACATAATAACACAAACCCTTTGTACTTCCATACTTGAGGGGACCATCATTGACTTACATTCCCTTGCTCCTTGCCCTAACCATCCACTAACTTTAAAACACAAATTCTGTGTTTTTTCAATGTTGGTCTTATAGTCTCTCATGGTTTCCAACATTTTAAAGGTCCCACATCATGCTCATTTCCAGTTTCATACTTGTATTTTGGGGTTTTTACTAGAACACATTTACATGCTTCAATGTAAAAAAACAGATTATCTTTCTAATACTGTTTGTCTGAATTTACTGTACCGTACTGTATTCTTGCTCTGTCTGAAAAGCTTCGTTTTAGTGCCTGTCTCTTTAAGTTCCTCTCCTGAAAAATCCGCTCTGATTGGTCAGCGTTTCCAGGTCTTTTGCATTACGTTTTCGGAGTTTCTGCAGCGTCATTGCAGCCGGGGAAGGAGTGCAACCGCGCTATAGCGTCACTTTTCTGCATATGTAGTGTAGTTGCAACATCACAACCGTATAGAAGTCAAAACGCTTTGTTTAAAGGCAAAGTTTCTGAATACTGGTGAGTCTCTTTGATACTTTCACGGTATTTATAAAGCAGCTCAATCTGCTATTTAATACAAAAGACACTGACATCTTACTTTTCACAATTTGGGACCTTTAAGTTATTACTAAGATCTGGGAACACAGCAACATCTCTATAACCACGTTTGATGAGACAAGTAACACAAGCAGTCAGGCGATCAGACAGACACACAAACCACTTCATTTGGAGGTATAACTGAAAGTGACTGTGCCTGAAATTTGTAATCCAGCAATCCCTCAGTAATCCCTCGTTGCGCAGGAAAACTGTGTGCCCACAACTACAGTATGTAGGTCAAATCAGAAGCAGGCTTAAACCTAGGAGTCAGTTTGTGATAGATATAACAGTGCAATGTTGTCCTTTTTGCAACGACACAAAAATATCTGTTGACAGATGTTTGGTTGTTGCAACCACAGCCACAATGTTCCAATCGATCTTTAACTTTGAATTTTGCTTATCTAACTTTATTTATTATGAAATTGGGATGGCATGATTGAGATTTGATTGCAGACATCTGCCAGAAAACTAGTGTTAGTCTTTAGCTTACTCTTTTATCTGAATCTGATCACAATGACTGACTTCAAACAAGTTTTAAAACAGAAGATCACAGCAACAAAAAATGTGCCCTATCCGTGGGTATTACTTTTTAGTGTCCCCTGCAAACAGTTTCTGTTGAGTTTTAAGCTTCTTGCAGCAATCTTTCTTAATGATGTTTTCTAAATGCTGCTGTCAGGAGCCAGTTCAAACCTCAGACAAAAAAGGAGACCACACACAATCAAAGATTAAAGCAACCATATTATTATCATTTTCAGGTTCATAATTGTATTTTGAGGTTGTACCAGAATAGGTTTGCAGGGTTTCATTTTCAAAAAACACCATATTGTTGTTGTACTGCACATTGCTGCAGA
>NC_045749.1:1698500-1698650 GCF_008692095.1 Etheostoma spectabile | reverse complement strand
ACCCTGTGTGTTCAGGTCTCTGTTTTAGCTCCAGAGTGAGACATCTCACTTTTATATTATCTTTGTTGGGAGTCGCACATGCTCAGTAGCTCGGTTAGATCCCATCAGCTAGATAACTCTTTCTCCAGCTTTGGTCAGTCCAAGGCAGGA
>NC_045749.1:1698355-1698488 GCF_008692095.1 Etheostoma spectabile | reverse complement strand
TCTTCTAGACCAGGGACACTTGTGGAATACCTGCAGAACAGGGACAGGAAGTAGTTTTTTTGGAGATTGTGGTAAACCAGTGTGTGTTGTAACTGCATTTTGCCATTGAGAACAAGCTAGCATGCTACGGTTA
>NC_045749.1:1694279-1698345 GCF_008692095.1 Etheostoma spectabile | reverse complement strand
CCTCGTCTCGGCTAGTGACGTAGAAAGCCGTGCAGATGTTGAAGAGCTCACCCAGAGACTGAAGCCAGAGGACATTCAGAAACCAGATCTCACTCAAAACACCATGGGTAGTTTTTTTTCCAAGTTGGTATGGGTGTGGAAGCACCAGAGGCACAAAATAACCCCCCACATCCCAGAAAAAATAACATGGACACTTTAAATTAAAAGTATTTAACCCATATTAAACCACTATTTAAAACACTTAAAAAAGTGCATTTCAGTTATTATCAGTGGTGTAGTGAGGGTGTAGGTGAGTGTGTGGAAAGCAAAGCTATCAGAACCCAAAGAACAACCAAGCCAAAAACAAAGCCCGCTGGCTGTGAGGACAGAGAGAATGTGAACTGCATCTCTTGGACAATTCTGGCACAAAATGAACCCAGGGGATAATAACACATGGGTACAGAGTCGACTGTTCCCTGGTATTTGTGATCATGCTAATCAAATGTTTTATTGCAAAACGCTAATTAGCTTATACAACCCAGTCTCACAGCAGTTTGTGAAATGGTTAAACCGCGGCCATCTCCCGTGTGCCGTATCATTTCCCCGTTGCTCTGTGCAACACAATCGTCCTGTTGTTGTCACGCGTAAGCCCAGAGACCGCGGATTGTGTCCCAGCGTGTTTTTTTTCTAAATCCAACCTCTGTACCTCCATATAGATGCTTCCCATTACATGGGTAGGAATATAGACTAATTCAGGTGTCTGGGAAAATTGCCCAAGTGGAGCCCAAAGTGCATGCGTCGTCAAATTGATAAAGATGTTTTCTCATTTGCTTCTGTTTCTGTGTCTATTTGAATGTGTTTTCTTAATTTTTAGTGTGTTGAGTGCTCTGGGCCACCGTAAAACTACTTTCATCCCTCCTTTTCCTTCATCTGAAACACTCATCCATGCATCATCTCACGACTGCACTACTGCAACAGCATTTTATACGGCACAACCACCAAAATCCTAAAAGAAAACTACAATTTATCCAAAGCTCAGCCGCCCGTCTACTCCCTCACTCCAGCACCAGAGACCACATCACTCCAGTCCTCCGAGACCTCCACTGGCTCCACATCCAACACAGAATTCCAGCTCAAAATCCTCCTCATCACCTACAAAGCTCTCAATAACCTCGCCCCCCTCCTACCCCACTGACTTCCTGGGGACAGGGCCTTTTACTGTTTCTGCCCCCTCCCTCTCGAACTCTCTCCCCGAGCCCCTCAGACTTTCCACATCACTTGCTCACTTCAAAACTGCACTCAAAACCATCTCTATAAAGCTGCTTTTAACCTGGAACCATTTTAGCTGTTTCCTTTTGTTTCTATCCCGTTTCTATGCTGTTTTGCTGCACCCTTTAAAAGGTCCCATGACATAGTGCTCTTTGGATGCTTATATATAGACCTTAGTGGTCCCCTAATTCTCTATCTGAAGTCTCTTTTATATAGACCTTAGTGGTCCCCTAATACTGTATCTGAAGTCTCTTTTATATAGACCTTAGTGTCCCTAATACGTATCTGAAGTCTCTTTTTTATATAGTACCTTAGTGGTCCCTAATACTGATCTGAAGTCTCTTTTATATAGACCTTAGTGGTCACCATACTGTACTGAAGTCTCTTTATATAGACCTTAGGGGTCCCCTATACTGTATCTGAAGTCTCTTTTATATAACCTTAGTGTCCCTGATACTGTATCTGAAGTCTCTTTTATATACCTTAGTGGTCCCCTAATCTGTATCTGAAGTCTTTTTAAATAGGCCTGTACTGAAGTCTCTTTTATATAGACCTTAGTGGTCCCTAATACTGTATCTGAATCCTTTTATATAGACCTTAGTGGTCCCTAATACTGTATCTGAAGTCTCTTTTATATAGACCTTAGGGTCCCCTAATACGTGATCTGAAGTCTTTTTTAAATGGCCTGTATCTGAAGTCTCTTTTAATAGACCTAGTGGTCCCTAATACTGTATCTGAATCTCTTTTATATAGGCCTTAGTGGTCCCCTAATACTGTACTGAAGTCCTTTTATACACCTTAGTGGTCCCCTAATACTGTATCTGAAGTCTCTTTTATATAGACCTTAGTGGTCCCCTATACTGTATCTGAAGTCCTTTTATATATAGACCTTAGTGGTCCCAATACGGTATCTGAAGTCTCTTTTATATACCTTGATGGTCCCCTAATACTGTATCTGAAGTCTCTTTATATAGACCTTAGTGGTCCCCTAATACTGTATCTGAAGTCTTTTTCCCAAAATTCAGCCTTGGTGCAGAATTACAGTGACTAGGACCAGACCCATCTTGCATTGGAAACCTTAAACAATAGTGAGGACATTCCAACTCTCTCTTTGGTTCCAGGCTTCTGGTTTGGTTTATTAATTTGGTTTGTTTGTTCTCACAAACGGCATTTTGTTTGATCAAAGTGAACAAATCCAACATAAAGTTAAGTGCTCTGGCTGTAGCAAGCAGCTTTCAATCTAAAAAGAAAATGGCTATGGCATGATGGATGCATCACTCAATATACCAAATCAAAATGACAACCCTTCCTGAACATCAATCAGATAACAGCGACACAACATCAGGCTGAATGAATGAAATGAAACCAAATAATAATTCAGTGTGATTATCAGGCGGCTCGTTCTCAAGGTCTGAAACTCCAATATGTCCTCACTAAGACTGAAATCCCAGAGCGCACGCACACAAAAACACACACATCCCTAATTCATCCCGCTCTGGATAGATTGCACCGTCAGCCTTTAGGGCCTCGAGGTGTTCCCCATTAGCTGTTTGCAACCCAATCCCAAACCCCAGAAGGAATCCAAACATTAGAGCAGTCACAAAGGTACAAAAGTGCAGTGGAAAATAAAAAAACCTTTTCCCACAGGACGTCTTTATTTCTTCACTGAGCTCATTTTCCCATGTGAGCACTCAATTCCACTGAACCTCCAGGGTGCCGTCTGAATGAAATGAAAGAGTTTCCGTCAGACAGCGAAATTTCAGCTGTGCTGCTAAATGAGAGAGGAGGATTTAAAAACAAGTCACCTCTGCATTGTTTCGCTGTCCTTTGTATGTGCTGATTGCTTAGCAACTGTGACATCAAAAATGCTGGCTTATTCCACTGCGGTAATTATTAAAGCTTATCAATGTTGCTGTCTCCCAGTGGCAGCTTAATGCCTCCATTATAATTATAATTAGTGTGAGAGGGCGTACCACCACCAGAAGGTCACTACTTTGATTCCGGGAAGAACCAACGTGTCCGTCACCATCAAATTACTCTGAAACTAAAAACACACTGAATGCTAAATTAAGCAGATTATGAACTTTCTTTGTAATTATTTGTCCAAGTACTGTCCCTTACTGTCCCTTACTGTAGTTTGACTCAATGGCTATTTATTCTATGAAGAAGTGGTAGTGAGCTTAGCAGTGTGGTTCCGGAAGAAAAACTCACTTTCTCTACAAGGATTTTGATTATTAGCCATAACGTTTGAAGGTAGACTGACCATGAGCTACGAGATGGTGGATCAATGTTCTGTGTGAAATCAACCTTGTTTTAACAAAAACATTATTTATTTGCGATGTCATGGAGAAGTACTGCATTACCCACAATCCTAAAAGTTTCCCGCCTTCACACACGCAGTTAAAATCAGCTCCGATGCGGCATCGAAAGGACGGAAGTCATTTATTTCCTATGGAGATGTGCGTACCGCACGCGAATGGGTCCGAACTGTGTCTGAAAGAGTGCAGTTGGTCATTCGGATGCGTTCAAAAAGTCGAAGTCTTACAGACGATTCCTGTCAGACGAATCCAGCGGAAGTTAACGTTGCTATGGTAATAATAAACAAATCAGAATTCTTAACTTTTAATAAAACAAATAATGATTTCATAACGATGTGTTGTCATGTAATGTTTTAAATTTTCATGATTTCTGTTATTAGGGCAGTTAATACAATTGCTCGTGTTAGCTAATCGATGCCAACTAGTTAGTGTTAGCTAACATCAGCGAGCCTGAGCTCGCTAGCTGACGTTAGCTAACGCTTACTAGTTAGCTAGCCTGA
>NC_045749.1:1687819-1689269 GCF_008692095.1 Etheostoma spectabile | reverse complement strand
TATCACACCAATCAGAGCGTAAGAATGGTCGTACACTGATAAATGCAGCGGCTGGAAACAATCTTAATTTAAATATAACACCCCAATATATTCTCGGTGTTGAGGCCTCGAGCCTACTATTTACGCCATGGCCAGACGTAATCCGGCTAAGAAGCAGCACTTTTCGAGGTGGAGATTTAAACGCTGTCATCTCAGTTTAATTTGCAGTAACGTGAGTACTTGGCAGCCTAAAAACTGGTATTAGGCTGTAGGAAGAATGCGGAATAGAGAGAGATCACTGATGCGGTCAACAGTGTCGCCGTAGTAAATCAGACTCCAGCTGAAGATGATTTCATTTATACATGCTTGACATATACTCCTAATAGTAATATATAGGCTTATTGTAATCTCTTAGGCCTACGTGTAGGTGGACCTATATTTAAATAAACACACAGTAGCAGAGTTCATGCAGTGGCTTTTATTTTACTCATGTTTTTTTCATGAGTCAGAGCCAGGCAACTGTAAACTATGAGGGAGAGCGTGTCCTCCCCCCCCCATTCTGGATTACCACCCCAAACCTGTCTCCTGACAGCAGAGGGGCTGGAAAAACAGGGCGAAATATGTTGGTCAATGGCAGAAAGAAATCGTTCACTTTTGGCCATTGTCTACAAACAAAAACCTGAAGAATAAATTCAGATGTTGGGCATCGTCATGTTTCCTGTATTGAATATCATTGCCAAACATTACACTAAACCTTTTGAAAGCGAGGAGTGATACCCTGTCTCCTTGGTATAGCCCCCAGTTGGACACTGCTCTCTAGGCATCGGGTCATCTGGCTCCGTCACTACATTTATATCACCCTGTTTTCCTGTGCGATGTTGTGCAGAACCCCACAGGCTAAAACAATGTTGCAGCCTTTTTCTGGTGTGTATAGTTGGGTTCCCCTCTGTTGATCTGCTAGGTTACGTGTGCACTGTTACTCGGCTCATAGAGGTCTTCTAAAAGAGCCGGATCTTCCATCGCCGATAAGTGATCAACTGATGACTTCTCCTTCTCCTGTTAAATGCTGCACCGCAAGTCCATACTTACTCGAAAACTTGCGTCCACAAATTCAGACTAGACGTGAGATTTTTTTGCATAAATGCCTTACTTTGTGTAGGAATCGGCATGAGCCCGCATGTACATTTCATAAATGAGGGCCAAGATGAGTGAGGCTCTAAGAAAAGTCAAATGATTAGCATGTTGTTTCCAACACATTTGTATCCAGGCTGTTCTCATCCATCCATCCATCCATCCATTCATCCATCCAACCATCCATTCGTTCGTTCTCATGAACCCTTCCCTTCGCACAATAAAGACATGTAAAGTAATGCACTTTAAATTGCATGTCTTACACAAATCTCTTGCTGTATGCACCACATTAACTGCTGCTGTGTAAGAATAATGTGGGCCGCTTAGTGAGGTGGATGGG
>NC_045749.1:1679535-1687809 GCF_008692095.1 Etheostoma spectabile | reverse complement strand
GGGGGGGGGGGGGTGGTTGAGGGCAGTTTCAAGGTAGCGGAGCTTATTTCCCGGGGAAAACAAAAGACTTTTACCCAGGAAATGTGGGTTTGTTCCTCTGTAGGGTTTTCCTAAAAAAAAGTGGACGTTTTGGTGCCTAAACTTAACGTTGGCGCATAACACTCACTTTTTGTTGCCTATACTTAACTGTAATGCACGCCGAAATGACCGTCATCTTGTGGTGCTCAGTACCCGGCACAAAGTCACCTTTTTTTTAGGATAACACAATAAGCAATTGCTGCTATTTCGTTGCTTATAACAAAAAAGACGATATTCCGAATAAATTGGTTTCAGGTCTTATAAAAGGGAATATTCCACTTATATTTCCGTTTACATGTAGCCGTGCGAAAATACGATTTTTTCAGTTTTCAAGCGGTGGCAGACATGTTGGACCGTGCAAACACAGTGTCTCACTTTCCTTCCTTCAACCAGCTTCTTGAAAAGGTTGGCGTAGTGATGTCTGTGCACATCCAAAAACAGAAACCATAGCAACGCACAGAGCTGAACATATGCCGTAAACACGCGTGAGGCCATAATAACCCAAATTGAGACTCATACTCTGATTGAGCTGTATACATGTCCAAAGAATGACTCTAAAACGTGAATAATACCAGAATATCCCACATGTCCTTATCTGAAAATGCTATATTCAGAAATAGACCTTAGTCAGAATATCCAAACGGTATATGCTGTTTACATGACATGAATCAAATTAGGACTATTGTCATATTCTGAATAATAGTTGAATATTGGTGTATATAAACGTGATGTAAACATACTTACTCAAAAATTATTCTCATTTAGTGCAAACTAACTAATGAAGGGTAGTGTACATTTTAATATCAGAGGGAAAGTCCCTCATTCAGATTTTTTAATATCCACTGCCTCTAAAATTAGAACCAGAAGGCTCTGAAATGGAAATTCAATGTGTGTATCACAGCACTGCAGACTTTGACTACTTAACTCGTGTTAAGTAGAGCATTGAGCATCGTCTTGCTTATGCAACCATGTCTGTCACTCATTACAATAGCATATAAAATATTAAGGAGTGAAGGAATCAAGAGGGCTGAGGGAAAGAAGAAATGTTACATGGTCATTAAGAAAGTGAATTGACTTCATTCCAAATAACTCTATTTTGGACTCTGTTTTTTAACTATTTTTATCTTGATTTGGGGGGGGGTTGACTCTTGCTGTGTGCACACATTCACACCTCACATCTGCTGAGTTCAACCAGCCACAGAGTGTGAAGTGCCTGAGCTGGGTGTGTTATCGTGGTTTATTTAAATCTAGCTGAATGCAAACTGCATTTTGGGGGGGTTAGTTGCTTTTTCTCTAAATCAGGGGTTTTAAACACATTTTTTAAATGTGCTCTAAGCGATGTCACACATTTTTTTGTAGACTACAACATTTTGGTCACATACAGCCAACATCTCCTCACAATCTACTAGCTGCATGTCCCAAGAACACACTGTAAAAAACATCTCCTCACTATCTGCTAGCTGCCTGTCCCCTGAACACACTGTAAAAAACATCTCCTCACTATCTGCTAGCTGCCTGTCCCCTGAACACACTGTAAAAAACATCTCCTCACTATCTGCTAGCTGCCTGTCCCTGAATACACTGTAAAAAAACGCAGCCTCTGTAGACAGCCCAGGGTCTACAAACGGCAAGAAAAATAAACCGTGTTCCAGCCATTATCCGACAAGGACGATTTTGTGTTGGGTGTTGGGGGGGTGGGGGGGTTAGTCTGCGGGATCACAGAAGGGAGGGGGAGGGGACTAGGTGACTAGGAGGGAGGGGCAAGCTAGTCTCATTTCGTTTTAAATGACTTTGAACGTCAACAAGAAGTAACGTCACATAAAATGAATGGCATTTCAAACTGAACTTGATGATTTATATTTGCTAATAATATGTTGGATTCTAATGTCTAATGTTTTGGAAGGTTTAATGTGAAGCACTTTATGTTGCAGGATTTTTGAATGAAAATTGCTATAAAATTGATTGATTGATTTTTGTTACGTCTCGTAACTATTTGGATTCTCTGCACTGCTGCTTTGTTGCCATTAATCAGGACTGGATGGCTTGCAACTTCTGGCAGTGCCCCCCCCCCACACACACACACACACCTTGGGCCATTTACAACAAACACAAAACACTTACCTAGAAATTTAGTAGTTGTTTTTGTTTCCGTACTTCCAGTTCAATCAGCACATTAAAATGTGCATTTTTTATCCTGAAATGTTATTAAAGTCAAACGAATGCTACATTTCCTGGCGCCTAGACTATAATTAATTAATAATTGAACTTGCTTAAATGATTCAGCAGTTTTCTGTGTACAGTTGGTGCAGAATGCAGCGAGAATTGTCCCAAACACTTGGCGTAGTGAACACATCACTCCAGCCCAAGCTGAATCCCACCGGCTCCCCATTCATCAAAGAATTCAATTTAAGATCCTATTGATTACTTTTAATCCCTAATGGGTCTGGGTCCACTTTACATTTTAGAATCACCCAGGTCCAGAATTAAAACAAAGATTGATCACGCCTTAACTTCCTTTTAGTTTCAACTCGAAGAACAAACTCGCCTTCCCCAGCTGAGCCATTTGAAAAGCTTTTAAACAGCCACTTGTACAGACTGGCCTTGATATAATATAAATATCTATTTTATTATTGCTCTTTTACATTTTATTTTATCGCTCTATGTTTGCCTACTTAGTACATTTTTTTGTTTCACTGCATTTTCTGTGTGATTTGCCTTTAATCTTTGATTTATTGCCCTTTGATTTGCTATCTTGCACTTATGGCATTTTGTGAAGTACCTTGTAACTTTTCAAAGGTGCCATAGAAATGAAGTTTATTACTATTATTGTTAATATATCCTCAATCAATCGAACCCGGTTGGGGAAAAGCCACTAGAGGGAAGCACAGAAAGCCCATATCTAGTCAGTATAGTGCCATGTTTCGATTGGACCATTGGAGTTGTATCCCCCCCCGGAAGTGTTTTTCTTTGCTTTTCAATTTTTTTTTAATTGCAGAAATGTCCTATTTAATAGATTTCACTTAATGCTGAGAAAAAAATAAAAACCATAGTGCAAAAGAAAAAAGATGACATTAAAGGAGTTTAATGACACATGTCATTGTCAAAGAGGAGATCCCAGTACAAATAACTGAATGAAGACAAGACCAGACCAGACGAGAGTTCATGCATGTAATGGACTACTATATCTATTATCAGGGTTTTTTAGGTGTTTGTTAGGAATTAAATATATTAATAAAAAGGATTTTGCCCACATAAAAAACAATAGTGTCAAACACCCCAAAATATACTATGTGCCGCATAACTAACAGGCATTGCCATTAATGATGAAAAATACTAAGGTCAGAGAGACAGCAATTCTCCAAGTAAGAGACCAGAAGAAAATGTCTGCATTGGTCCTTTGGTCACACACTCAACCTGTTCATGTCTGCCTGAGTGACGTCATGGGGTTGGAAAAGCAGCATGACGAGGTCACATGGGTGGTTCAAAGTTACGAGTATGACCTTCATAACAGAGATGTTTTTATGAAGATGAGATGTTGATGAGAGATGAAGTGTGAAGAGTATGACGTGCAAACCTGTACCTGTCAGGAATATTGCTTTTATGTGACTAATTGTCTTTCTCAAGGACAAGATGACAGTAAAAATGGCAAAGTGACACATCACATAATGGCAGCCAGCATTATTTCCTACCATGCCTCTGTGGGAAGATGTTTTCCACCATTGAGGAAATCTTTGAACTTTTGTGTATCATAGTTCAACTGACTGCTGATACGTTTCAGAATCAGAATCAGAAATGCTTCATGGATCCCCGAAGGGAAATTCTGTGTTACAGTTGCAAGAGTATGTAACTATCAGGGTAGAAATATAAATAAAGACATAAAAAGAGTGTGGACATGTACGAAATTTACATAGTTAAAGGAATTTTTATGATAAAGTATTTACATAATTAACGAGTTGTAATGGTGAGCAGTAATAATGAAGAAATAGTAGTAGCAGATATTTGCACACTGTGATTCAAGACTGTTTTATTGCACAAAACATACAATATTGTCCAGTTTCAAACTCACTAAGTGTGTGTGTGTGTGTGTGTGTGTGTGTGTGTGTGTGTGTGTGTGTGTGTGTGTGTGTGTGTGTGTCAGACACTTAGAGGGAGGAGTTATAAAGTTTGATGGCCACAGGCAGGAATGACTTCCTGTGGCGCTCTGTGATGCATTGTGGGGGAATAAGTCTTGCACTGAAAGTGCTCCTGTGTTTAAGCAGCAAGCCATGGAGTGGCTGGGAGACATTGTCCGAGATGACATGTCGTTTGGACGGCGTCCTCCTCTCTGTCACCCCCGACAGAGAGTCCAGCTCCACCCCCACAACGTCACTGGCCTTGCAGATCAGATTGTTGAGTCTGTCAGCGTCTGCTTCCCTCAGCCTGCTGCCCCAGCATGCAACTGCAAACAGGATAGCACTGTTACTAATAGTCTTGTGCATTTTGTAGAAAATACTTGCTGGATGTATTTGTGAATAGGTGTGCAACAATGTTCCATTAATGCATGATACAAACTCATCTTCTTCCCGGAGTCCTTTGCCGTGCAGGTTTCCTTGGATCTTGGTTGTAGTTGAGTAGCTGCCGTGGTCCTGCTATACGCCCTGCTGCACCCTACACTCTCCTACTACTATTATTATTATTATCTTAGTTAAATTTTCCTTACTTTAATTACCACTGTTCATTGTGTTATCTCATTATACAATTGTTTTGAGTGATATCCACCCTGCAAATTTATATATTTTTATATACTGCATATGTACAGGATATACATACAGTATATATATAGTATATCTTTGCGTTCTCGCCAATAAGTATTGGCAATTCCTCCGATACCGCCTAAAACGCAGGTATCGGAGGCATCTACAACACTTTTATCGGTATCAGAAGAACTCCAGTCTGCGTGGTTAGGTTTAGCCTGCTACAACGCTCAGGTTGAGGAAGGAAGCGGAAGCTGGAAATGGATTAAATAAGCACATCATGTCTTGTGTCACACTTTTTGCGCGAGTTAGTTTCCACGCAACAGCAGGACTTGATGAAAAAGAGTTGTCACCTTGCTGAGGATTTGGAGGTTTGCAGCCTGTCGCCTGCAGCTGTTCATCTAACAGCTCTCTGTGGATGCTCTTTCTTGTTCAATTACAGCACAGTGCATTATTTAAAACAGATCCGAATGATCACTATCAGCGGTGACAACAACCTTGTGTTTCTTTGTGGCAGCTTTCACAGTCAAAGCCATCAGCAGTAGGATGTTTTCTTAATGTAACCTAAGACGTAGGTAGGAGAGGGTAGAGTGAGGCGGATTATGATGAGACGAAGTTACAAACAGAAATGCTCGTTCACATGCTGCATCATTTTCTGGGAATGCGCGTGAAGTCAATTTTTAAAACATAACAGGTATGGTTGACTGCATATATGATAAAACTCAATGCTGTTTGCAGAAAGAATACTGATCATAAACGAAATGTGATGCAGATATGTTCATTAAAAACATTTCCTATTATGTTGATTAGAAAAACTAACTTTTTTTTTTTTTACATTTGGGTGGCATTATGTTTCTTTCAGGATGTTTTTGCTGTAAATGCCGTCCAAGCCGTGGGACTATGTAGGTTTTTTTATTCCTACCCTCTTTTATGACAGGAGTGTTTCACAGATTACCCCCTAGAAGTGGCAGAAAATACGGCCAACAGAAGTGTTTTTCGTCCTCATGTGTAAAGCAGAGATTGTCATTTAGAATATGTCATTCACGCGTGAAACGATCAAAATTTTGTTAAGTTTATGCAGCCAAACTACTTGGTTAAGTTTAGAAAAAGCTTGTGCTTTGGGTTAAAGTCAGACTGGCTGGCTGATCAGCACATGTTTTATTTTTTCATTTATCACCATATAATATAATTTGGGGTTTGCAGGATCACAATGTATTTATTAATACAGTTGTTTTAATTGAAAACACTCATTTTCAACAATACAAAGACATTGTCACTTAAACCCATTTAATTCTTATAATATAATATCATCTCTTCATTGCACTCATGCCTCTATATTGTTTCTGTTTAGAGTATGTATATATTGTGTATATATTAGTGTGTATATTTCTGTTTTGGTTGATATGTATGTGTAAGCACAGTGTGAGTAACAATGCTCCAAAGACAAATTCCTTGTATGTGTCCTCATACCTGGCAAATAAAGCTGATTCTGATTCTGATTCTGATTCTGATGTGTAATATATCGACTGTAATAAATCCAAAAATAACTCTAATGCGTCATCAGTTATTAAGGAAACATGTCAAGATGAAACACTATCTTTTCTGACAACAATGCCAATGCCAGTGTTTTCTCCTGTTCAATTTTCCGTTCTGTGAGGTAATGTGTGTTTGTGTTTTGGCCAGGCCGGGTTGCCAGATACAACGTTAACGTTACCGGTAAAAACGCAAACCCAGCAGATACAGTTGTGACGTTAGTACAGCCATGAAAGCAGCAAACAATTTAACAAGATTAACAGAGATAGTTGCTACCCAACCAAAAAAACACAGAACGTTTCTAACAGTTGCGTGTGTTTTATGTATATTGGTTCAGTTAAATTTCTGCATAAATGGGAACAGCGTCGCCTGCTGGCGTCACCTTCACATTGCGCTGCAGTGCTAGAAGTAACGAATTCTGGGTAATCTACAGCAGAACTCCTGATAACTCGCACGTTAAACGCTGCAGAGGAAATGTTAGCCAAAACGTTTTAAAGCCCACCACACAATGTTTTATTTTACTGTATTTTGTTGTGATGTAGTTTAGCGATGAATGCCGTTAGTTTGGCATCGAGTGAGGCACTAATTTTGAGCTCAGAGCTGAATGCTAAATTTAGCTAACTTTGCATTGTTTCTGACGCTATTCCTCCGTCTGACCCACTGTGCGTTGTATGGGGCTGCTTGTGTCTCTGTCCAAGATGTCAAATTTGTGGTTTCCCCATATGCAGACACAACTTCACGCACGCACGCACGCACTCACACACACACACACACACACACACACACACACACACACACACACACACACACACACAGCGAGACTATCCCATAGACTAGAGGACCGTCACACGTGACATAACAAACGGCGTGTAAATGTTGAAGTATTTCAAAGACAGATACATAACATCTTAGAGCCCAAACGGACGCTGAGTTGGCTAATTTCCGCCTGAATAGGTAGCTAAGCATTAGCTTAAGGCTAATTTATCACAGCAAGGGATGAGCATTTTATGTTACTCGCACAAACAATTGAGACAAAGCCGGTAAAGTGATCCCAACTGGTCCTGGCTACCGCTGTCATGCCAACCCTGCTAACTGCTAACCTTCCCGGAGGACCAGGCAAGAGGGCCACGGCTGTTTACAACGTGTAGTCTGTTCAGGAGCCGTAGCCGACAGCGGTGAGTTATTTTAAGCCAAGAGAGGGGGGCTGTAAATCAGGAAGAGAAGACCGTGAGTGAGCAGTGTGTTTAGCGAATGTTGCTGTAATTCTAAGCCGAGGAAATGTGTCTGTTCGCCGGGTGGAGAGACAGCGAGGTTGTTGTGTTGTTAGCAGTTCCTACTGTAATTCTATGTCCAAAAAGTGTGTCTGTCAGTTGGGTACAGAGCTCTGACTGTCAACATAGCTAGCATCTAACGTTAGCTACTCCCCTGTGCTGTGGAACTGTCTAGCAAAGTGAGAGCAAGGGGTAAGCATCTCCTCTCTAAGCGAAGCTCCCATGGCGCCGTTTTAATTCTACGAAGCCATCATCAGCAGTTAGCATCCCATTGACTGCCATTCATTTTGGCTTCACTTTGACAGTGAATAACTTTACATCTGAAGCGTTTAAAGACTCAATTTGTCTGTTGTTTAATTCTAAAGAAACACCACAATGTATAAAACGCTCCATTACCTTGTACCTCTTGTTATGGCTCCGCAGCAGATGTTTTGGTCAAAATAGTCTAAGGATTGTGTCATAACCACGTGACTCACCATAGCATAGTCGACAAATCACCGTATTGTCAGGAGATGCTTGCAGACAGTTTGGACTTAAATCAGCTGTTTAGGTTTAATTACTAATCTTAACTAGCATGTTAGTTAGCAGTAATTAGCCTGTGCCTATGTTAATAAAGGCTGCACAGTAACGCCCAGCCATCACTGGAAAAGTGCTTCTGT
>NC_045749.1:1677426-1679525 GCF_008692095.1 Etheostoma spectabile | reverse complement strand
TGGTCTCCGTCCAGAACAACGGGATCAGTTGGTCCACTTCTTTAACTGTCTATGTGTGAGACAAGTGTCTAGCAACATTGTTGTGTAGGCTGCGGTCTCAGCCTGCCAACTCCGTGAAGACTGGCGAGGAGAGGGCGGGGGAGACAACACTCTCCAGTAGTTTGTATTTTGTGTAGAAAGGGTCCACACCTTCCTGGGCAACATGACATCTGCCGACCTCTCCTGAACGGCCAACACCACAGCTGTCATCAAAAAGGCACAGCAACGCCTGCGCTTCCTGAGAGCACTCAGGAAGAACAACGTCAAGGCAAGGAGCCGCTAGTGACCTTTTCCCACTCCGCCATCATAAGCATCCTGACGTACTGCATCACGGTGTGGTTCTCACACTGCACTGAGGCAGAACGGAAGAAGCTCCAGAGAGTGGTCAACACCGCACAGGGATCATCGGCTGCACCCTCCCCTCCCTGGGGCTGCCGAAGACTGCTCCCATCCCGCCTTCCCCCGGTTTGACCTGCTCCCCACTGGCGATCACACCCAGGTGGTCCTAGACTCAGGAACAGCTTCTTTCCATAAGCCATCACCACACAAAATACAAACTTACTAACACCCCCCACATGCACGGAGACACATTCACACCTTCACATACGGACCATGTGCAATAACCAGTACTTTTAGTGTGTATTATTCTTTCTATTTATGATTGTCGTTTTCTTGTCTTTTTTTAATTTAGATTTATAACACTGGAAGAACTGTTGCTAAAAATGTTCATTTTTAGTGTTAAAAAAAATCAGACATTACACGACTTTTTGAACGTGACGCAGAACGTGACGTATTTCCGTTTGTTCATTAAGGTAAAAACCCCGGTCTCCTAGGTGAAAGTCTTGAGTTTGGTATTTTCCCGCTTTGCTTCTTCAATAATTACCAGAGACCACTAGACACAAGCGCTCCGGAGTTGTAGCTGCTGCTTGAACAAACAACTTAAAATCCCTAGTAGGCCAATATTTACCCAATTTCTAGGATTCAGGGTTTCATTGTTGGTGCAAAGATGAGACGAAGGAGTTCCTTCAATGGCAGCTAGATGTCAAATCTGACAAAAAACTGTCTGTGTTGAAATAAAAGGGAAAATCCTATCTTCTGTAATTTTATATTTCACAACAAAGTTTATTATACTCTTTCATAGTGTGTGCTTTTGTTGTGATTTTCAAATAGATTTTCTGATGATTACAGTCTGTTGGTGAAGTTTTGAATTGCCTTGAAATGAAGTCACTGATGCACACTAATGGCAAACTAATAGTAGTTTAAAGCTGATTATGTAACATATGTATTAGACACCTTGTCTGATAGTACATCATGTTAATGGTTCCCAGGGAAGTCTTTTGTGTCCAGTGAAAAGAAGTAAACAGAGCCCAGACAGAAGAAAAAGATTTCGTCTACTGGGGTTTTGTGTACTTCCTGTTTTGTTTTGTTTTGTTTTGTTTGATTTGGTCTGATGAATTGCAAACAGACTCAAGCATCTATCATAGATGAGGGATACAGATTAGCACGTATTTCATAACACATTGGTTTGTTTTTTTATAATAAAATAATAAAAAGCATAAATTCCATTTTCCCAGAGAAATGGAGAGGCACAAAGAGAGGGAGTGCTTGCTGAGCGAGAGAGTGAGTGAGAGTGATGGCTCCTCTTCAAGGGCAACACAGGTTCAGGAGGATATATTTGGGCAAAGGATCCTCAGCCTGCAATCATACGCCTGAGCAAATCCTACAGATAGATACAATACATGGCCAAAAGTATATGGACCCCCCAAGCCCTACACCAGTGCTAGAAGGGGGGCATGGGGTGGCTCCAACCCCCCCAAAGTATCATTTAGCCCCCCTCCTATCCATCTGGCTAGTGTGCGGTCAATCAGGGAATTGTGATTTCCATTGGAGTACTGCCAATGTTCCCAGCCGTTGTCACATGACCAATTAATGTTTCCATGGTGACTATCCAAAATTCTGATACTGATGTTTTTGTTTTTTCAAAATGCAGCAGACTAAGCTTATAGAAAATGAGTATTTTATTTGGATATATTTAATACTCTTTATTGATCCCCTATGGG
>NC_045749.1:1673624-1677416 GCF_008692095.1 Etheostoma spectabile | reverse complement strand
TACAATTTACACTCTGTTGTTATTACACACAATACACAGGCCTGAATACACACACAGCTCAAATGGAGATGTCAGAGTGGGGACCAGCGCCCTGAGCGGCTGAGGGGGGTCAAGAGCACCTTGGAAGTGAACCAGCATCTCTCGAGCTACCAATCCACACGCCGTACTTTGGTCCGAACGGGGATTTGAACCAGCAACCCTCCAACCCAACTCCCTGCTGACTGAGCTACTACCACCGTGTTGTGTTTAATAAATTAGTGCCCCTAGCAGTGGCAGGTAATACAACCCAAAATATCTAAACCACTTAATGTGACACTCACAGTTTTAAAAATGGCATACGTGTTGTGAACCGGTTGCAGTTTGGTTAGTTTACGGCACAATAACTACTTGGTTATGTTTAGAAAAAGATTGAGTTTGAGTTAGAACAAAACAAATTGTAGCACGCATTGTAAAGTAGTAGCGTTTGTTCCATAAAGTAAAGTAAACTTGTCCTTTACTTTTATTTTCAAAAGAGACACAAACCCTAGTCTCCTGCGTGGAAGTCCTGTGTTTGTTTGAACCATCCCTCCTCATGGTTAATTCGTAGTACATATACTTTGACTCCCTTACATCTTGCTTTGCTCCCGTTTTAGTTACGGGAGGCCCAAGGGCAAAAATGTGGGCGTGCCCACATGGGTGGCCCACCCATCTGTCACGTCCGCCACTGGGGAGGTCAATAAAGGGTGCCACTATAAACGTGTATATGAGTTAAATCGCTGCTTAAACAAGTCCCATATGGGGACATTTATGGGGACAAACTATAGGGACAGGTGTTTCCACCCACTTTTGCCATACAGTCTACGTATTTATTCAAAGGATCCAAAATGCAGAATCATGCACTCAACAAAATATTAAGATTGTTTTGCTCCAATCTGCATCTCTTCAGGCCTGTTATATTTTGGTCTGACGTGTTCACATCTCTAAATGGAACTCACTGCAAATGAGATTCATATTTTGAATCTTGCCTGCCGATTAGATGAGAGCTGCATAAAAGAAAACATGAAACGATGGTCATTAAAAGCTCCTTTTCCTCTTCCTCCTCATGAGTCTCTGGGCTGAGGAGGCTTTCATCCATCAGAGAGGCAGGTAATCACACATGATTTGTTGGGAGGTATTTGAGGGTCTGTTCATATGTAAATGAAGATTTTTAGAAATGGAAGGTGAGACTATTACAGCCACAGAGAGCTCTGAATACTGTTTATGGCCATCTTGACATGTAGGATGGAGCCAAAGTCCTTAGCCAGAAGGTCAGTCCAGGATGATTAACATTCACAGTTGATTCATGAAACGCAAAAGGGCAAACTATACTTTTTTTTTTGTATAGTTTCAACAAAGCAGGGTTTTTTTTTCTTCAAACTTTGATCACTACAACTTCAGTCACGCACTCTTAACGATGTATAGTGTCACTCAATTTTTTGTAAATCATCATCAGCATTTGTAGCTTTTGTATGTACGTCTGTTTCGGGAGCGTGCCTATGTTCCCATAGCCCTATGTTCCCACATTTCCTTTTTTATGATGATGGCCAATCGGAACAATCCTGGAATGTAGTCCAAATAGACCACGTATTACATGAAAATCCTTCTACTCTGGCTCGAAGTAGTGGTTTGTAATTGGTTTGCTTAATGGACCAATCAGAGTGGGATGAGGAGCTGCTGGCAGCTTCATGCCGGATGTCCTTCTTTTCCTCCGGATGTCCTTCTTTTCCTCCGGATGTCCTTCTTTTCTGCCAGATGTCCGGTACGTCACGCCTTCTTTCACCACCAAAAAAACGTTCCTTCCCGATACTATTTTGCAGAGGCACCGTAGCGCTGTCCAGCCCTTAGGGCCACCCAAAACTATTGTGAAATGCCAATTAACCAGAGCACAGTTTTCTCCTCTCCCAGAATGCTGTGTGGACTAGCCAGACCTTCTTCCACAGTGCTGTGTAGGAAGGTCTGGCAACGCAAGACTACGTTATTCCTGTTTTTATCCTATTTGGATTTAATTAAAGAAGTCATTCTTTTCCACAAAGTGTTTTTTTTTGTTTTTAAGATTTCTTCTTTTCTTTTTACTAAGTTTCACTTCAGTCAGTTGAGTTTCCTTCACAGAGTAAGCCATAATGTTGACGGTAAAGACGAGTCATATTACAATAGGTAAGCTTAATAAGGAGATTTTCTAGCTGCTCTTATTGCATGTCTGCGGTCTTCTTTCAGCAAACATCTTCACTTTTCTAGCATCCGCAACACATTTAATTAGCATTTCAAAATGTGTGTCTCTGTGTGATTCCAACCAAACATATTTAAATTTGGACCGAGCGAAGCAAGTGAAGCTCCTTATTGACTCGCTGCATCATTCCTTATCAGCGTGAACTCCCCGACAGAGAGGGGCTCCTTCAACTTCACATCATTCTGCAGGAAGACGGAGAGAGAAAAAAACAACAACATGAAAGGATTTTGCGTTTTAATTGGAAAATTTGGGGTTAGGAAGTGCTTTGAAGATCCCTGCTGCCTCCTAAGCAGTTTCTAGGGTGTAAAATTTCTCCCAGTTCTGACCGAAGGCTAATTTATTTAGGGATCGTCTTCATGTCAAACTCTTAATACTCCTTCAGGGTCTATCACTGCCTAAATCCCCTCCTAGAGGCAAATGACAGACATGTGCTTGTAGTGGATTTAAGATTATTTAAAATATATATTTTGGGCTTCTCAATTATTCTCAGAAAGTGAGAGTGAGAGCATTCCCGACACTACGATCGTTTCTGTCCTGCCTACAGTACATTGTGACACAATACAATCTATCTAGATGACAACTCCTTCCTGCGGCCTTCGGTTTTCCTTTTTTTTTTTTCTTGAGCAGTGAATGGGATTAGCCTGGACTGGATCCACCATATCATTCCTTTAGCAGAGTCCTTTGTACTCAGACTAACACCAACTACTGCAACGACTGCTGCATGTGGGGAACAGGAGGTAGAAAATGAGTCACAGACAGAAATATATACACAAATAAAAGAAAACGCCACTCTCAAAGGTAATTTCTTAATATGTGGAAAGAGACAAAATATGGCAATAGAGGCTAAAGAAATGGCAAACTAGTGCATGAAAGCTGAGCGCAGATGTCTGTATTTCAAGTATTAGACTATAAGTGAGCATGTGAACGACAGAGAAAGAAGAGATCAAAGCAAGGAGAAACAGAGGTAGAACGTGGGAAAAACGAGACGGAGCAGGACGACGGTGGTCCTGGGACACGTTGAAAAAAACAAGGGAAACATAGAAAAAGTTGTCTCACACGAAAGGGCCGAGAGCTGACAAATGTCAGAAAAAGCGGTGAAAAAAATCAAAAGAAATATTTAAAAAAAGCCGACAAGACGGTTAAAAAAAATCTGAAAAAGGCAACGAAAACTTAAAAAATAGTCATAAAATCTTAAAAAGGGCATAAAACACTAAAAAAAATCAACAAAAGTTATAAAGAGCAGCAAAAATGTTGGAAAATGCAACAAAAGCAGCAGAGAAAGCATTCCAAAAAAAGAGACAAAAACCTTAAAAAGAAACTAAAACATCAGAAAAAAAAAACAGTTCTGATTATTAATACGGGTTGTAACCACTGTTGCAATATTTGGAAATCATCAACCATCAACATCCTTACCTTTAATTTTTGTCCAAATAATTCATAATTTCTGCTTTTCTAACACAAACATTAGGTATAATTTCCTATAAATGACGTTTATTGACCATAAATTCTTAAAATAACAGTGAAACTAAAGTTAATAAGTTAGTGTT
>NC_045749.1:1673523-1673614 GCF_008692095.1 Etheostoma spectabile | reverse complement strand
GTTGAAAATGTCAAAAGTGACAAACATTGAACAAAGCGGCAAAAGTGTTAAAAGGGACAAAAAACTTAAAAAGTTAAAAACATCGATAAAA
>NC_045749.1:1672250-1673513 GCF_008692095.1 Etheostoma spectabile | reverse complement strand
AAAGTGTTGATTTTCAATTTTGACGCAAAGACAACACAAGGGTTAAATTAGAAAATCTATATCCAGTTAATCTCCGCTACAGTGTTATGCTTGGTTTAAAGAAATGCCAATAAACCAGAGCGCGTGTTTCTCACATCCGGAAATGCTGTGCTAACTAGACAGACCCTCCTGTGCAGTGCTGTGGAGGAAGGTCTGCCAATGCGAGGCTAGTGCATTCGTAGAACATAAGTACATGATATGAGACAACCCTAGGCTCCGCCACCTGCTAGAACCCACTGTAACCCGGTTTGACAGGTGTTACTGACAAAGAGCAGACGGGGTTGATCTTTGACTTCTGCTCCGTCTATAAATGAAAGATTAAACAGCCCTTCCTCCGAGCCCCGGGCTTGAGGACATAATCTGTGTGATGGCCGTCCAGATGAAGTTTGCCGCCTCCTCACACACTGACTCATTATCATCACCATGTCTTTGACTCATCGTGTTAGCGTGGCTCACGTCATAGTAATAACAGTAAAAGCCAATGATTCAGTGTTGAGTGAGTTTGACAGACCATACACCAACCGGCACATTTTCCTCTTCATCCCTCTATCGTTTACTTATTTGTAGCCATTCTCTGCCTTGTTTCTCCTCCCCTTCCCATTTTCTCTCCCTTTCTGTCACAGTTTATCCCTCTCTTTTCTCACGTCTTCGTCTCCATTTTCACTCTACTCTCTCTACCTCCCACTCTTTTTCATCCCCTTGAGCTTCTTTCCTCTCTTTATTATTTCTGTCTACCTCCTTCGCTCTTTCTCACTCCTCCTCCTCCTCCTCCTCCTCTTCTCTCTATCTCGCTAGGCATGCAACACTCCTCAATTTCTTACAAGGGGAAGACAATTTCTCAGTGAAATAAGGTGGAAAAATTACAGAATCCACTCTGAATTGTCTTTTGTGTAAAAGTACCAGGACAGCAGGTGTGAAGTTCTCCTGGAGTTTCAGCCTCTCTCCTGCTGTCCGCTGTGCTTTGAAGAAAAGAGAATTCACTCTTTATTATATCTCTAAGCGTGAATGTGGGAAGGTTTAATCAATACCGGCCGCGAATGTCAACGCTGCCCTGGGCGGCAACGTCAATGAGTCCAAAAAGATGTTGCGTCAACGTGGGCATCAATCACTAGTGCATTGTAATCAATAGGAAACAGAATCAATGCAACATTCTCCCACAGTTCCACACTAAGCTGACTGTTACTGTAACTGCTGGCAGGTAAGATAGATAGATAGATAGATAGA
>NC_045749.1:1671965-1672240 GCF_008692095.1 Etheostoma spectabile | reverse complement strand
GATAGATAGATAGATAGATAGATACTCAAAGCATGAAATGTCATTAACAGCAGTTTAGCAAAAAAAGATAGTGTGAAAAAAATATTCAATACTTATCAATACACAAAACTTAGCAATATAATAATGGCTGTCCAGTATGCAGATGTTTGCTGGTTTGAACTCTGCAGTATGGGTCAAATATTCTGTACAACAAACCCTGCAGGTCTACTTGAGTCAAAAGGACCTTTTTGTTTGTTGTTGTTGTCCTGCAGCTCCGTGTGTGTGTGTGTGTGTGT
>NC_045749.1:1670889-1671955 GCF_008692095.1 Etheostoma spectabile | reverse complement strand
GTGTGTGTGTGTGTGTGTGTGTACACGCTGAAGTAAGGTCCGGCCAAATGCATCATGATTCCGCAGAGAAAACACAACGCTCTAGGTTGTCTTTTGTCGTCCCAGGGGGTCTAAGCCCTTTAAAACCGAAGGAACTTGTTTTGGTGGGACATTTCAATTGTATGTGTACTTGGTCCACAGCGATCCCGCCAATCGGTCCCAAAACGTCCCAGTTAGAGAGTTAGTGACGTGAACACATTCTTTGTAAAACTTTACAATCATTCCCCGAAAGAACCGAGCAGGCCTGACTTTGTTGCACAATCCAAATTGTGCTAATATTTGCTTGCTCTGAGGCTGTACTTCTTCTCTGCTCTGGTTTATTGGCATTTCTTAAAATCATTCACCATCCTCTTGGGCAGCGCTAAGCAGCGAGTGGAGCCACGGTGTCTCTGCAAAACAGCCTCTGGAAGGAACTTGTTTTGGTGGAACATGTGTACGTTCAAAGGTAGTTTTAGTCGTGCAACAGAAAATTCTGATTGGACAGATAGTCTAGCTAGCTGTCTGGATTTACCCTGCAGAGATCTGAGGACCAGGTAACCATAGTCCTCAGAAATCAGCCGCAGGTTAGAACGCCAACACAGAGACAGAGGACTGTGATAGAAAACCGGACGGTAATGAGGGACATCAGGCGGAATTACCGTCGGCAACGAGCAATCCCAGAAGTGGAACGTTGTGGCTAAAGACTAGGATGGATGGGATATGAAGCGGGGCTGAACCCTGGGTGCTGGGAATGATGGGAACAGGAGGGGATCGGGGGGGATCCATTTTGCCTGAAATGAAAACTGACAGCAGCAGAGTAGAGAACAGATTTAACCCTTGTGTTGTCTTCCCGTCGAAATTGAAAATCAACACTTTTGTTGACACTTTTAATCAATATTTTTAACTTTTTAACATTTTTGTCACTTTGTTTTGACGTTTTCAACACTACGTAACACTAATTTATTAACTTTAGTTTACAGTTATTTTTGGAATGTATGGTCAATTAACCTCATTCATAGGAAATTATACCTAATGTTTGAGTTAGAAA
>NC_045749.1:1648129-1670879 GCF_008692095.1 Etheostoma spectabile | reverse complement strand
CATAAATTAGGAATTATTTAGACTACAATTAAAGGAATTGTTACGTTTCAGTAAGACAGAACCAGAGTAAACAGTCCCACGAAGACAGGGTACAGTTCAGGTGGTTTAATGGGAGCGGAGGAGTAGAACACAGAAGCAGACTGAGGGTAGGTGGTTGAGAGGATGGCAGGCAGCACCGAGGACAAGGACGGATCTGCGAGGAAACACAAGGTAAGTAAGAGAACCCTGGGAAGTAACACCGAGTGAATACGACTGGGGGCCTAGTTACCACAATAATGCATGTAACAATCTGGCGCTGAGGAGACGGTCAGCCCGGGTTTATGAATGGCGGTGGGATGATGAGTAATGAGGAACAGCTGAGTGGAAGACGGAATGCTGATGGAAGCCACGCCTCTGAATCTCCTGGTAACGCCCTCACGGCAAACAGACAACACATAGGGAAGAAAAGGGGAGACACACAACAGGTTGGGGAATACAGCAGACCACAACAGGAATGGATGTTGATGATAATCACAGACTGGAATATGTCAACTTTTACTCAATACTATTTCAAAACCACCTGTGCACTTTAACCCTCTATCACTTGACTCAACACTGACACACTGACAAGTTTTTTTATTATCATTACTGTTATTACTGTTATATTTATACTGTCTTCCTTTTTTTTCTCTCTATACTGTATTCCTTTTGCTAAAAACTGCCTCCTTGCGGGAGTCATCCCAAAAGGATAAATTAAGTCTAAAATAGAATAAGACACCCCCAAATGAATGAATGCAGAGATTTGTACTTGCCAGAGAGCATTATGTGGAATCAATCATGATATTTTGGGTAATTACAATTGGGTTGTTAAAAAGAACTGTGATATAGGAAAACATTGATATATATTTGACCCGAGGACAACATAAGGGTTAAAGTCTGAATGCAACAACGCGCAATAGTGATTGTGACACAAGCTGGTTGGTTTTACTGTTTAGAGAGAAAGAGAAATGTGAAGCACACAAGTCTTCTTGAATGAACTTACGCTGAGCTCCATTTAAACAGCAAGCTTTTCAGCCATTTCTTCCCCCATGCTCTCAGTTTTCTTGCAGACTTTAAATGCATTTTTAAATGCGGTTCCATGTTTCCAGGCTGCCCGCACATCATCTGCATGAAAGAAAGCAGCCAGAGCTATTAAACACACCACTCTAATCTGCTAAAGTGGCCGCTTCTTGTTTAGAGAGAACTTGGAATAAGGCACTGAATCATTCCAATACAATACATTTGGATCATTATACTCACTCAGACACACTCAGCAGCCTTTCTTTAATGTGGCTAGCATCTTTGAAGAGATTGGGAGGGGTGCTTTCAAGTATATAGCACCATCAGATTGGACTATTTTGCCTGACTCACTCAGATCAATCACTCCGTTCATTTGTTTCTTCACTTAAATATTTCTATTCTTTTCTTTTCTTCTAAGTAGTCAATCCTCGCTGTCAGTGTGTTTGTGCCTTCATCAGTGGGAGAAACACAAGGTGTGGGGTGTGAACGTTTGAACTGGTTGAAATGCAGATGTTTACCAGTGTATGCCTTGAGAGCCGTGGCTACGGTTTTGGAGCTAAGCTTGTGATTTATTTCTGTACAAATGTACAATCAAATACCGGGTGAGAGCTATTAGTTTTTAATCGCAGTCCATTTCATTGTATGTGTAATGTGCTCTCTTTAAATGCTGATTAAAACAGGAAGCCCACACATGAAAGAAGGTATTCACACTGGAAAAAATGATTTCATTTTTTAAGTCATTTCATTTTTGTACTGTATTTAATGATTCCATTGAACAAATGATGTCCCCCCACTGAACTGATAAAACTGTACAGCCTGTAAAATCTATTTAAATTTGAAACAGGTGTCAAGCCTGGTCATTGGGGAGCAGAGTACTTCCATCATTGCGTTGTCTATTAAAGATCACGTACAGTCCACTAAAGGTCACGTGGATTCCTTTCAAGGTTACACGTAGTCCATTAAAGATCGTGCGTAGTCCATTAGTCCAGGATCGTCCGTTCCTCCAGTACTGATGGTCGAAGTCCTTGTCCTTAAAACATAAAAATGTGTCACCATCGGCGTCTAGCATAACAGCACTGATGTTTTCCTGAACCCTTGTGTTGTCCTTTGTGTCACGGGGACTTTATTTACATTTTGTATTAGCCTTATAAACCTTTCAATCTGATGTACTACTTGCATTTTTTTCTCTAGGATTTGAACAGGAATAGGGTCATTGATAGGATGGTCTTCAAAAAGCTTGTTAATATTCTGCAGTGCATTGTCCAAAATTGAACATTTCTAGAACAACAAGGTTTCCCCGTGACTGCAGTGACATCCCATTTCACAGTTTTGTCCACAGGAATTGTTTGCTGGTAATTATGCAATTCGATTGGTCAAAGATGCATTGCATCCGTGCTTTAAAATCCCATAAAGCCTTGCTTGCAGGCTTTATGGGTTGATAAGTCTAACTGTTGTGGTCACCAGGGACCAATGGAGTCCCCTTTCTTTCTCCTATTTTTAGCATAATTTATGCACAGCATTTTTCACACATTACAAGTGTTAGTAAACAGCACATAAAAGCAACATTGCCCCCCAATGACTGTTCTTTGTTGTGTGAATATTAAGGCCGCTGACAGTACAAAGTCCTGCAGGATCAGTGTTGTCTGTATAATTCCAGTAAAGAACATCCCCTTTGGTACAACTGCTCCAAATAAAGGTGACTAAATGCTGAAACAGGACTACATTGTGGCTTATTGTGGCCTCTCTGGCCAAAAACAGCTTATGATTAGGATCAGGATCAGGATAATCCGCAACATGCTGAGCATCTGTTGGCACAAAAACCTAAAGTTCAGACATTTCTGTCACACTTCTGTAGTAGCTGCTACCGTAGCGGCAGGCAGCAGTTAGTTTAACATACAGTTCTAATTTTTGTCATCTTACAGAAGATCTTATATTATTCGTCAACCTTTCAAAAAGACCATACTTTCTCGTCACATTTTAGGCAAAAGTCATTTCAGAGCAATGCAGGTCAGTTTCCTCACATGGAGGACATTGTGGAACCAAACCTTTCACATAGTTTGTTTGACGGCCATCAGGTCTGTGTGATTCTATAATTTGATCTTTGGTTGGTGTTTCATTTTAGCTGCCGTCGACACAGATCTCAGCACCTCAGACTGGAACAGTGGTTCACGACCGTTGTCTGTACCTGTGACTCCTCATGACAGATCATGTACTGTACATATACCAGTTGTGACTAGTTAATCCAAAAAGTTATTGTTTTCCTTCTCAGATCTTTTTTTTTTTTAAATTTTTAGAGGTAAAATTCTCAATAATACACAAGAAAGAAGAAAATTATAAAACAAAAAGTATAGCGGTATGTCTTCTTCACCTTCCCTACCTTCTTAGTCAAATTGCAATTTCTTACATTTATCTTGAGAGCCCTTTGGGGGGCCCCGATCCCCAGTTTGGGAACCACTACCTCTCTGCACTGTAGTCAGAATGGAATTCTCCACCGCACTGGAAGAATAATATAGTCCCAACTTCATCTATATATTAGGGAAAGACTAATCATTTTTCATCTTTTTTTCTTTTCATAAATCACTGCTATTGGTCACCCTTTACATCTGTATGTGCATTTTATAAATATTCAAGCAGTGACAAGGGGATTTTTTTTCGGACTTCTCCATCCAATCAGAGAAATAAAATGTTGTTTTTGCCAAATCATCTCTAGAAATACAACTGTAGCGAGCATCTGCCCATCACGTATCAACGTTATCCACATACATATTTAGAATGAACCGAATGATATATCCAGCTACAAAAACAGCCCAAAAGTCGGAAGTTAGAACGGAAGTACAGTCATTGTCATGGAGATGATTCCCCATGTGGGACTAATAAAGGATACATTAATCTTTAATTAATACACGGTCTCGTCTCACTGGTGTGAACTGGCGGGTTTCAGAATGCTGCAGACCGGCTCGTTGCAGGAAGTTGCAAGTTTCAACTTGTCTGGCAAATCTTTGTTCTGAACTGGGTTTCCAAGATTTTGGATGCTCTCTGTTTTGGGGGCTCTTTTGGAAACGTGCACCTGCTCATATTCACTGGCAAACACTCAACTCATAAATTCTCTGAGAGGATATGGATCCTTGCCATGATGGCACCGAGCCCAGAATGGGTACAGTTCAATGGTTCTCAACCTTTTCTGCTCACAGCCCCCCCAACGTAAACCAATTCCTGCACTTGCGACGCTGAATGTATGCATGTATGTGCAGAACTATGATTTATGGTGGCAAAAGATTTTCACAAAGTGACTGTAGATAGAAAGCCACAATAGTGATGCTTGTAAAGAACATTTTTACAATCATGCAGACCAAACTGATACAAAATGAGATGAAAACATTAAGAGCAAAAGTTTGAGTCCTATTTTTCTCTTTGTGATGTTTAATAGACAGTTTTGTTCGTCAGTTTGCAACATACAGTCTCGCTTTGCCAGACCCTCCTCCAAAGCGCACTGAAAGAGGGTCTAGCTACTCCACATAGTGTTCGGGGATGGGAGAAAAACATGCTCTGGTTTAATAGTATTTCTTTAAACCAATCTGAATTGTCATGGGCGACGCAAAATAGTCGTGCAGAGATCTGAGGAGCAGTTAACCGTAGTCCTCATAAATCCACTGAATTAAAAATTCCAACACAAAGAAAGCGGAAGGAAACGTAAAATACATCCGGCAGAATTTTGTTAAGGATCTAGACTAGTAACTTACAATGTGTATATGATTCTCCACCAATGATCAAAGCCAAAATCAGCATTTTATTCATATTGGCAAACTGGGGGAAGCTATAGCATCTCTGTTACAGTCCCACTTTCTAGCACTTTCTAACTTCCAACTCGTCAATCAGTGTCTAATAGCGATGCACAAGGCACTCTTGAGAGACTGAGACACTGTGAGAGGATGTAGTATAAAGAGCGCCTATGTTCATTTGAAGTTCTATATATAACAAACACAGGACTTTCATCCAGGGGACTGCTGTTTATGTCCCGTGTGAAACCAACAATCAGCGTTGACTGATTTTAACTGACCATGACCTGAAAATGTAATGTACTTAACTATCGTCTAACCCTAACCCAAACCTAATCCTAAATTACATAACAACCAAACCACAATCTTTTTCTGAACCTAACTATGTAGTTGTGTATCCTGACCCTACGCTGCACGCTGAAAAATTATACCAAAGGTGTATCCAGAGTGTTAAAAAGTGACGCAAATGGGTTGTGACAAAGCTGCCATATTTGACGAGTTGGGAGTAAGAATCTGTTGCAACCAGTTGTTGATTAAGGCTATGGGCATATTTTTCTGTTGAAATAAATCATGCATAGAGCAGCTTTAATTAATGATTAGAAAGAGAATAAAGTTGGCAGTTACAAAGCTTAAACCTTCTCTAAAAAGAGCATAAATTTGGCAATTACAGAGCTTAAACTTCCTCTAGAAAGAGCATAAAGTTGGCAATTACAGAGCTTAAACTTCCTCTAGAAAAAGTCTAAAGTTGGCAATTACAGAGCTTAAACTTCCTCTAGAAAGAGCATAAAGTTGGCAATTACAGAGCTTAAACTTCATCTAGTAAGAGAATGAAGTTGGCAATTACAGAGCTTAAACTTCCTTTAGAAAGAGAATATAGTTGGCAATTACAGAACTTAAACTTCCTCTAGTAAGAGAATAAAGTTGGCAATTACAAAGCTTAAACTTCCTCTAGAAAGAGCATAAAGTTGGCAATTACAGAGCTTAAACTTCGTCTAGAAAGAGCACAAAGTTGGCAATTACAGAGCTTGAACTTCCTCTAGAAAAAGTCTAAAGTTGGCAATTACAGAACTTAAACTTCCTCTAGAAAGAGCATAAAGTTGGCAATTACAGAGCTTAAACTTCATCTAGTAAGAGAATGAAGTTGGCAATTACAGAGCTTAAACTTCCTCTAGAAAGAGAATAAAGTTGGCAATTACAGAGCTTAAACTTCCTCTAGAAAAAGTCTAAAGTTGGTAATTACAGAGCTTAAACTTCCTCTAGTAAGAGAATAAAGTTGGCAATTACAAAGCTTAAACTTCCTCTAGAAAGAGCACAAAGTTGGCAATTACAGAGCTTAAACTTCCTCTAGAAAGAGCATAAAGTTGGCAATTACAGAGCTTAAACTTCCTCTAGAAAGAGCATAAAGTTGGCAATTACAGAGCTTAAACTTCCTCTAGAAAGAGCATAAAGTTGGCAATTACAGAGCTTAAACTTCCTCTAGAAAAGCTAAAGTTGGCAATTACAGAGCTTAAACTTCCTCTAGAAAGAGCATAAAGTTGGCAATTACAGAGCTTAAACTTCATCTAGTAAGAGAATAAAGTTGGCAATTACAAAGCTTAAACTTCCTCTAGAAAGAGCATAAAGTTGGCAATTACAGAGCTTAAACTTCCTCTAGAAAAAGTCTAAAGTTGGCAATTACAGAGCTTAAACTTCCTCTAGTAAGAGAATAAAGTTGGCAATTACAAAGCTTAAACTTCCTCTAGAAAGAGTCTAAAGTTGGCAATTACAGAGCTTAAACTTCGTCTAGAAAGAGCACAAAGTTGGCAATTACAGAGCTTGAACTTCCTCTAGAAAGAGTCTAAAGTTGGCAATTACAGAGCTTAAACTTCGTCTAGAAAGAGCACAAAGTTGGCAATTACAGAGCTTAAACTTCGTCTAGAAAGAGCACAAAGTTGGCAATTACAGAGCTTGAACTTCCTCTAGAAAGAGAATAAAGTTGGCAATTACAGAGCTTAAACTTCCTCTAGAAAGAGCACAAAGTTGGCAATTACAGAGCTTAAACTTCCTCTAGAAAGAGCACAAAGTTGGCAATTACAGAGCTTAAACTTCCTCTAGAAAGAGCACAAAGTTGGCAATTACAGAGCTAAAACTTCCTCTAGAAAGAGAATAAAGTTGGCAATTACAGAGCTTAAACTTCTTCAGGAAAAGGATTTTTTCCTCTGTTGCTCGTTCTTATTTAGCGGCAGAGGACATTTAAGAGAGTGAGGACATGTGTTCAGCAGCACATACTGCACTTATACTAGAGAGTAGTCAATTCTGAAGAAACACATCTTTGCTACTAATCTCTGTACACATCAAAAACACAATATTAGAGGAAAAAAAAGACAGAAATAGGACCACGCATGTCCCAGCTGTCATGTTCACCAAGGTACTTTCACTCAACATACAGTTAGAGCTTATTCCTGTTGGTATACAGGGATTAATATTAACATTATATAATTTGAATGTGCATGGACAGTTATGGCACTCTGTCTCTGCTCCTGTGCTTTAAAATAATGAAACTCTGAGCCGAGAGTCTCCTAATCACTGGGAACACCGATGTCATCTGCTCTCCTTCCTCTTTCGTCCAAATCACATTTCTATGCCGAGCTTCACCCAAGATTAATAGTCCAAGGGACTGCTACATTAGATCCTGTATCTCTGTAATTAGTGTCTGTGATCACATAGAACTCAACAATAGTAGAAGGTGAACAGGTGAAAAATGTGCTCCTAAAGGTTTGACACCTTATATATATATATATATATATATATATATATATAGACACACACACACACTACCGGTGAAAGTTTGGGGTCATTTCCTGCCAGTCCATTATAGATAGAATACCAGCAGATCTGAGAGAGGGGGGGGCTGGTCTTTAATGCAATATCTACATTTCTTATTATCAGCAAACATTCATCCAATGTTCCAAAGGCTCATTCTGTTAACTAATCTGATATTTAAAAAAAAAAAAAAACTGAGAAAGCATTACAGAACCCTTTTGCAATAATGTAAGCACGTAATGTAATCTGCAAACTGCTGCCCTGGTTAAAAAACAACAATGCCACTGATCTGAGCTGGCATTCTGTCTATAATGGATGCATGCTATAAAATTACCGCAGTAGTCAAGAATGATTTATTATTTCCAAAAAGAGCTATTAATGTCATCTTTTAACAATTACTTTACTAATGTCTTTTTTCCTATTGCAATATATATTGCAGGGGAAAAAATCTTGCAATGTCAGTTTTTTTTATATATATATATACTGTGTTAGCGTTGGTAGCTGTAGTGCTGAAACAACACATTGGCCCAATCCCAAAGCGATACCCTAAGGACTGAGGACTAAAGGCTCACAGACGTAATTGATCTCCGGTGCTGAGTGAGGGAGTGTGTGAGGCCACATGGGCTCACACACAGGTATAAATGGGATTGGGACAGCACTTCACCAGATCACATGTTACACTGGCAACATTTGATAACAAAGATGTTGCGGACAATTGCCGGTTTGGGCGTTTTCATTTTAAGTTTGCTGCTTTCCACACGGCCGAGGCCCAGGAGACGGCTGCCTGATGTCAAATGTTTTCAAATTCTTGTTTTACAAGCTGGACAACAGGTCCGTGGTCGTGTGGCGTGCTGGTGTTTACCTTTTGCAATTTCCAGATTTCGCTATGGTCTCCGCGGTAAACGTCACAACACTTTGAACTGTGGGTAATTCCCGTTGGTGAAGTCTGCATCAATGCAGACTCAAGGAAAGGGCTCAGTGAGTGTGTACTCAAACCCTCACGCCCTTTGAAATCCGACATTGGGACAACCCTAAGTCCTTAGGAATTTCATGAGAACGCATCAAAGTCTGTCGTGAGTCTGAGTCCGGACTTTGGGATCGGCCCATTTTCTCAATCAGCTTCTTACTTTTAAGGGTGATGGGATTTAACAATGAACTCTAGTTTGAACAGTATGGTTATTTTACAGGAAAATGGTCTGTATTCATGTTTATTATAATTTTTGTCCTTGCTTTTCTCACTAGTTTGAAGTGGGCGGGGCTTATTCAAGTTCAAAGTGCATGAGAGTTATTTGGCAGGTATTTTGCCAGGCCACTGCCACGCCCACATAATCCAGATGTAGAAAAGAATTGTTGGTGTTACATGTTTAATAAACATTCATTTCAAAGAGATTTTTATTTTTCTATGACTTATAGAAATTTAAAACCTTTTTTTTTCAGGTAAGAAACACCCACAATTTGCAAGTAACAGCTTCTCGTTTGTTTTCTATCAATGGGAATTTATTATATTTGGGGTTTGGGTTGCAGGTCAAACAACACAAGGAATTCCAAGACTTGAGAAATTGTGATGGACATGTATTTAATATTTTCCGACATCCTTGAACCAAAAATAATCAATTCCTAAATTGATAATGATGTGGTACAAAATGGATATGGGTCGGTATAGTGAGAACAGTAGGCCATTTGGAAAGCTCAGAGTAGTTTTTTTTTACCTTTTTGGTTAAAAAAAACAACTATGACAACTAACAACTATCCGATCTTTTGTCTTGATAGTGCCTTTTTTGTTTGACGTAGTAAACAACGAGGCTAAAACTGAGCCATGGTCAACTGGGAGTGCCCAGAGGACTGTCACCCATTGTGTCAAATCCACAACACAAGGTGCATAGTTTGAAAAGAAACTTGTATGTGCTGCAACCAAACCTTTCACTAAACCGGCGTAAAGGCTTCACAGGCATGTTAAAAGAAAAAGTCCAACGTGATCGTGTCTCTCTGTACATCTTTACATCTCTGGCCTGTCTGCTGTCATACATCATTTCCTAAATGTGTGTTCTTAAGTAAGCCACCTGAATACAAAACATGTGATCGTGATTGATCAGTAAATCTTTTTTTTTTAACAACATAGTGGAAAAAATAGCAAGTTTTGGCACATTCAATACAGTTACATTGACAAAAAAAGGATATTCAAAGGATATAAACTCAAATTCGGTCTAGATCATCAGAGCCATTCTGACCTCCGAAACAGTGTGGCTGTCGACTTGTGTACAATTTTAAATGTCAAGTTTGTAGGTTGAGATAAAATCCTACAGTAACTTGTCCACTTGTTATCGTGCTTAGAAGCAGTGAAAACAGTGCTACTGTGATGACCAGGGACCGAGGTGAATCCCTTTGGTGGTCTTGGCTCATCGTCCATTTGAGTTCCAAGAACTCCTCCATTTTTGTTTGTAAGGGCAGGATTTCCTTGTCTCAATCTCAAAATACAACACACTGGCTACTGAGTCAGAAGGTTTGCACTCATGGTGGTCAATGAGTCCAAAGTCATTGTGTAGTTTCACCAACTTTTGCGACAAAAAAAATCATGTGCAAAAGACAGTATGGTAGCAACCATCACTACATTTGTTGGACAGTAGTTGTGACACTCACGTTTTCAGAGCAGATCAGTGCTCACTTAACTTTTATGCTCCACATATCTGGAAAAACTCCCAGAAAACTGCAGGGCCACCACAACTCTCAGCTCTTTTTAATCAAGGCTGAAGACCTTTCTTTTTGATGTTGCCTTTCTTTAAATGACTGCTCATTTCTTATACTGAAGTTGATTTTTGTTGGAACTGTATGACAATCAGCAAGGGTAAGATTAAATGACTTGATTAGACAGTGATTTGACTGTTCTGATGAACATTATTAAACAATTAAGCGATGAAAAGGAGGAATGTTTGTCATTATTGTTGGCTGAAACAAATATTGAATTGAACCAAGTAACTTGGTGCCTTCTGGTGTGTTTTGGTTAACAATTTGGGAGATTAGGGTTGTGGTTCTGGGGGTATTTCTGAACAGGAAACAAACATATGTCTGAGAATTTCTCCAACGTGGGTTTGACGTAGATTTTATGGTAAAATCTACAAGAAACCGTTGGAGCTGTTCAGGATTTTGCAAAGTCTGCCGTGATTAAACTAAGCCTCGTAGGGACGACTCTATTGTAGTGTAAAGAGAAGTCCTTCCCATGATCCTGCGGGGCCCGTGGTGAATGGATGAGATGGTAAAGACGTGGTTCTGCCTGTATAGAGCAATTGTATTGGTCAACAAAGTTTGGGTTTCCACAAAATGGTTAATGCGCCCCGATAACGTGTGGGGGGGCGGCTTATACACTGTCCCATTCTAGGAGCCTAAAATCTGCTGTTTTATCAGCTTTTATATGTTTAACTGTTTTTAACTGCTCTTTAATGTTTCATTTCTTGTACTGCACTGTAACTTTTATTATTGTAATTTATTTATGTTAAGCACTTTGAATTGCCCTGTCGCTGAAATGTGCTATAGAAATAAAGCTGCCTTGCCACTATTCAGACAATATGAATTCCTCGCCACTGACTTAAACCGTCCCTCGTTTTCTTTCACAATCTCCAGACAAAATCTTTTTTTGGGCTTCTTCCGTGTTCCTTTGTGTGTATCCATTTAATCACAGACACCCTGTCTTGCTTCAGCAATCATTGTACACATTTTGGGAAATAACCATTCTGGCAGGGTGGTGGCCTTGGGCCACAGTCTAAGCCCCAGTGGGCATTTTCCCTGGCAGTTGTCTCTGGTGGTGTCTGATTGGCAGACCTACAGCTTCTCCACCAGTTTCAGAGCCTCGTGCATGCCAGCTGCTGACAGTTTTCGATTGATGTTCCTGTAGCGGCACCGCAAGAGGTTACTGTAGGTGGTCCTCAGATCACGGTTAAAAAATGCGTAAATGAAGGGATTAATGAGGGAGTTGGCGTATCCGAGCCACAACAGAGTTCTCTCCAGCCAGAGCGGCACGCAGCTGCACTCCACTCCGCAGACAAACGGCCTGGCCGTGGACACCAAGAAGAACGGAAGCCAGCAGAAGGTGAAGGCTCCGACCACGATGCCCAGAGTGGCCGCCGCCTTCTGCTCCCGTTTGAAGATGGACTGGTTTTTCCTCTTCCGGCGCTGGTGGTGTTCACCGGTCTTGAGGAGGCGGGAAACACGCGTGCTGCACTCCTCCTCCACCTCGCGCTGGAGCTTCAACGCCGCCGCCACGCAGTCCAAGCTCTCCTCCTCTTCCTCAGCTTCCAGTTCAGCCTCCGTCCCTTCAACACTTCCTGTTTCTCCTGATACAGCTGGCCGGTGAGCCTCATGCTGTCCTCTTTCCCTCCGAGCATCCACCCCTTCGCTGTACTCTCCTTCCCTGGGGAAGCCGGTGATGTTGTGCTTGGCAGCGCTGAGTTTGGCCGCCCGGTAGATCCTGTGGTACATGATCAACATCACTGACATGGGGATGTAGAACGCCACAGCTGTAGAGTAGACGGTGTAGCCAAAGTCCTGGCTGATGAGGCAGACTCTGCCGTCATTGACGTTCTGTGCCCAGCCAAACAGAGGGGGGAGGGTGATGGAGGCTGAGAGGAGCCACACTGACAGAACCATCTTGGCCATGCAGCAGCCGTTTTGCCGGACAGGATACGTCAGCGGTTTCGTGATACCCAGATACCTACAGAGAAAAATATGTACGGATGAAAGGTTTCATAAACAGACAGACAAATTTCACTTTTTCCATTTTTAACACAAAAGACTGTTTTGATGTGTTGCAGTCAGGTTTTTGACCACACTAGCACAGAGACTGCTCATATTAACCCTTGTGTTGTCCTCCAGGGTCAAAAAGATTAACACTAATTTTTTTTTTACCCTTTTTTTGAAATTTGACATTTTCAACGCATTGTTTATGTTTTGGGGATTTCACTACCACCACCTTACTACGACTAGTTTTACACTACTTTTTGGAATCCATGGTCAATAACCCTCATTTGTATAGAATTATACCTAAATATTGAGTTAATAAAGCAGAAATTATGAATTATTTTGATTAATAAACATGAATGTGATCAGTTGTATTTGCAAAGAGCATTGCATGGAATCCATACATTTGTTTGTGGTAATTTGGTTAAAAAAATGTTTCTTTTCTTTAAGATTCTTTTTAGGGTTTTCTGCCTTTAATGGACAGGACAGCTAGGTGAGAAAGAGGGGAAGACATGCAGGAAATCGTCACAGGTTGGACTCAAACCCTGGTCTTCTGCGTTGAGGAACAAACCTCTTTGTATATGTGCACCTGCTCTACCATTGAACCAACCCAGCCACAAGAATGCCATATTTCTGATATAGACATTTTTTAAAAGGGGTCAAATTTGACCAGAGGACAACAGGAGGGGTATGGTCTTCATTGGCATCCGCTTTAATACAGACAGTGGCAAAATTTCAATGTTAGTATTACTTGATTTTAGTGCAACATTTGATCCAGCCGACCGTAGTGTATTACTAGACTGACTGGAATACTGGGTTGGACTTTCTGGCCCAGTACTAAACTGGTTTGAATCCTATTTAAAGAACAAGTATTACTTTGTTAGGTAATTACACATCTTAGTGGACAAGTATGACATGCAGAGTTCCCCAAGGCTCCAATCTGGGGCCCCTTCTGATTAAAGGGTAATGATGCAGTTTTTTTTCATTTTTGAACTTAATTCACATTAACTGAACAGCTTAGGAATCATTAGAATGGTTATTTGACTTTTTTTACAGTCGAACTGTGGCTGTCGTCCAGGTCTCGCGAAAAATTGCTTCACGGCACTGCACACATACGCCCATTCAGGAACTGGCAAACAAGGTAGCGATGGAGTTTTTCACACTGTCGTCATAGCTGAGCCAGCAAAAAAAGCTTATAGAGAAACCTGTGTGTGTGGGGGGGGGGGGGGCTCTATAGAGAAATCTGTAGGAGGATCTTTATAGAGAAACTGTAGGGGGAGCTCTATAGAGAAACCTGTGTGTGTTGTGTGTGTGTGTGGTGTGTGGGGGGGGGGGGTGGGGCTCTATAGAGAAACCTGTAAGCAAAAAGAGAGAAAACCGCGAAGAAATAGCCAAAACTGCATAGCGCCATTTGCCTGCTTCCACATACTCAGAATATGAGGAAAAAAACCAAAATCAATTACCATAATAATGGGAAGGATCACCAGGGGACTATGGTCCAATACAAACACTGAGTAGGTGCATTGAACAAATCAAAAATTTAATAAAACAAAGACAAAACGGAGATAGTCATTTCTGGAGCTAAAGAGGAAGGATTAAAAGTGAGCGCTCAGCTTTCATCTGCAATACAAAAAACAGCGGACAAAGCCAGAAATGTTGATGTAGTCATGGACTCAGACCTGAATTTTTAACAGCCACATTAAGACAACTACGAAGTCTGCATACTATCACCTTAAGACTATATCAAGGGTTGAAGGACTTATGTCTCAGCAGGATGTGGAAAACCATGTCCATGCTTTTATCTACAGTAGACTTGACTACTGTAACGGGGTCTTTACAGGTCTCCCTAAAATATCGGACAGCTGCAGCTGAGTCAGAACTACTCGAATCCTCACTAAAACCAAGAAAGTACATCACATCCCTTCAGTTCTGAAGTCTTTACTCTGGCTCCCTGTCTTTCAAAGAATTACAATTACACTGCACTATAGTACACTACAATATTCTTATTCTATTTTTTAGTTTTTAGTTTATATTGTCTTTAATTAATGGTATTAAGTATTTGTTTATAGCTATTTAATGATTTTATGTAAGGTGTTTGAATTGATGGTTGTTGAATGTGCAAAATGAATAAAGTTGTCTTGCATTGCCTTATTCTACCCTGAGTAAGTAATGCTCCCCCACTCTCAACAAGGTGCCTTTGAGCAAGGTGCTAAACAACAATCTGTGGTTGCCATATGCAGCCCCCAGATTAAAAACCCGATGCTAAGAAAGACCATATGTGATCAGTGTTAAATAAAGCTGACCCAAGGACAGCTCACAGTCCTTCACACTTGAAAGTCTCACTGGAAAAATACTGTTTAAACAATTTTCATACTGGATTTATCCCACAAGCCCACAGCCACTATATAGGCACGTGTTTGTTCAATAAATGATTTCATAATTCTATCAAAATTATGCCTGCAAAAGATTAAATCAATTCTTACAGGAATTTCAACTTCAGATTTGGGGGAATCTGAGAGGCATTTACTGCGTGCTGCTGCTGAAGGCTTTCAACACCCACTCTGATTCTTTTATTCTATTTAAACAGTAAGAAAGGAATATGAAGCAAAGTGGACAAAGAACCAAGCCGAAACGTCACAGGTTTGATCCCCTCATCAGCCACTTTGTCTCTACCAATTTTGTCAAAGTGCCCTTGAGCGAGACACTGTACTTCAGTGAGCCTCTGCGCTCCTCCCTCACACAAACCCCATGCTTCAGGAGGACCGAGAGTCAAAATCCCCTTTCAGACAGGGTAATGGCATTTTACTATTATGAGAATATTGCGTGTAGGAAATAATGGGATTAAATAGGAACAGTATGTTGCCAAAATTCGGAGAGTCTGGTTCCAAGACTGCCATGCGTAAAAGTTTAATAATCAATCATATGAACAAATACTACTAATAAGTTTTGCATGTGCCCTTTTGTCTTTTTTGTCTAATTACTGATCAAGTATCTTTATATCGTGTGATTGTTGGACACATTGATCATCTCACCTGTCAATGCTGATTACGCACAGACTCATGATGGACGCGGTGCAGCACATCACATCCATGGCGATAAAAACGTTGCAAAAGAACTGTCCGAATATCCACTGGCCACCGATCAAGTCCGTGATACTGACGAAAGGCATCACCGCCAGGGCCACTGACAGGTCCGCCACGGCAAGCGAAACGATTAGATAGTTGGACGGCTGGCGCAGCTTTTTGACAAAACACACGGAGATGACCACCAGTAAGTTCCCGCAGATGGTGGACAGTGTGAGCATGGTGAGGACTCCGCCGATCAGGACTTTCTCAAACCAGCCGTAGCTCAGAATATGCTCGCCGCACCGGGTCCCGTTCGTCTCCATCTCCATGACCTGCGGCGGACTGGAAGTGGATGGAGACGTCGTTGCTGCCGCTGCTGCCTCTGCGGCGCCCTGCGCAAACTTCAGCAGCCGTGGCGCAAAAGCCTCCAAGATCATGATGTTGGTGGAGCCCCCGGGATCTCCACCACCGGCTCTGTCCTCTATCATGAATGACGACCTTATGTTGCCACTACCGAAGGTTCCGTTACTGTCTCCCACAACAAACATTCTAGTGCGTTCTGTTCCTTTTTATCCATGGACTTGGAGACCCGTCCGGTTGTGACACAGACTCGCACGGATGTGCCGGACCTGTGTTGATGTGAGAAATGAGTAATTTCTTTTCTACAGCCCGCCCCCCGGTAAACTCTGACATGCTCTCTTTCCCTTTTTAAAGCCTCGAGGCCTTAATTCCTCTATTTAGAGGCATTCTCGTCATTACGCACGTGGCACGCTGCAGGCATATTCCCAAAATACCTGACCTATAAAATAGGATTTTATTCATGTTGTCCACCCTGGCAACCATCCTACTTTTCAGCTGCATGTGTAGAAAGATAGAAGCTTAAAAACCAAAGTGCGCGCAAATACATCTCTCAGAAGTAGTCAAAGAGAAGACATGTTGGGGAGCCTGTAGGCTGCCGGATGTCTGCTGTAAACAAACGAGCGCAAAGACAACGTCTTTCGGGGCCTCTTTGGGGTTCATTCTATTGGGAATGTCTTGGCAAGGACAATCTGTGTCCATGGATCACCGTGCGTAATTGCGCCGAATGACGACATGTTCTGTAGATATCAAATTTATTTTGGTTTTGAATTTCTCCCTCCACACACACACGCACACGCATACACACACACGGGCACAGACAGACAGGCACAGGCACACGCATACACACACACAGGCACAGACAGATAATGGCAAAGGCTGAGATAATACAGAATGGACAATAAATTATGGTGTGAAAGAGTGGGCAGTCGCTTGGCATTGAAGAAAATTGCTACTATTAAACAAATAATTCATCCAAGAAAAGGAAATAAAGAGAATTCTGCCATATGTTTGGAAGGTAACAGCACAGTCTCATATATCTATCTATTTTCCATGGTTGACTTCAATCATTTCACTTAAGACACAGGATGGTTAAGTAGTTTTTTTTCATTGAAACAGGTAATAATTACATATATATGTATAATTAGATTTTTTAAAACCTTTTTTATTCATCTCGAACAAACGACATACTGAAAAAGAAAAATGAGAAAAATCAGATGAAACACGAGGATAAAACACAAAACAGATTAATCAATATGATTTCATAAAAAATAAAAAGGATGAGTCCAGAAGGAGCAGGCAGGAGCATAAGGCTTATAGTCCTTCCCCGACACAATATCTTATTACAGAAGAAACAACTATACAGCAACAAGACATTGTGACTACATCCAATACATCCACCTTGAGTCATTTTAAAGATCATGTGGTTCTACAGCCAAGGTGAGGGAGCCAAAGTGCTGATTTCCCTCAATTCCTCCTCCTCCTCCTCCTCCAATCATTTCTGCTACTTACAGCTCAAGCAAAGGCATTAGAGTTTAAGAGTTAGGGAAAGAGGTACAGTCTACCGTCACCCCACTTTTAAAATGAGATTTACGCTGTTGGAGGTCAGAGCAGGACCCCAAACTGCTCCCGAAGCCTTTTCATCATTTTCTAATCTGAACACAATAATCGTATGATAACCCCATTCGTGTGCACGATACTGATGCCGTGGATGGCCTTGGATAGTAGCGCCATCAAGTGGCCATACGCCTCTGCTGCATGTTGTTGCTGCTGGTGATTTCTACTGTGGTGCTGGAATTCCCTTTTTTTCTCAGTAAGAGATGTGTATATGTATTTACAGGAGATGCATTGCACAGTGTTATGCATTTGCATGTATTTTACAAGTCCTATACATTATAATATTCAACCGTTTAATTATGTTTTGAAAATGATTTTTTTTTAAGAGCCGTGGTTCTCAGACTGGGGTCCGGGGCCTTGTAGAGGCCATCGAGGAGTTGCCTGGAGGCTCCTGGCGAACAGTGTGGTTAAAGTTCACTGTAATTTGATCCACTGGAAGTTGTATCTCCAAAAATGCCTTTTGAGCTTCACTCTAAAACAGTAGTTTCCAGCCTTTGTGACTTGTGTACCCTCACAATTAAGCAGTGTCTACATGTAACGGGCTTTGGTCTGTTCTCTTAATTCATCCATGGTTGGCTCCCCAACGTGACGTAATGCAATGCATTGTGGGGGAAAGGAGAATCATGGCAAACCGCTGTAAAATAAGACCTACTTTTTTGTATGATATTCCGTTTTTTGATACCTAACAATATCAAATACAATGGATAACAGTTTCAATGTTTATTACCAACAAGGAAATTGCACAAATTCATTATAAAATAAACCCTGCAACACGGACTTTAAGTGCTGTACTTGAGTACATGAACTTAGTTACTGTCCACCTCTAGAAAGCAGTAACGATCAATAGCACGTTTCAGGATAAATGTATAACTAATTCAAAAGTGCAGCATGCATCATCAAGATCGATAACACACACACACACACACACACACACACACACATTCCCCAGGATGTGGGTGCTTTGTTCATTTTCAGTTCTGACTGTACCTGCTGTTCTGATTGTCATACACCAGATCTATTTTAGAGGTCACCAATATGTTAGTATAACTTATATAATATGAAGAAGTGAGGCTAATTGATGTTTTGTATGTTATAAAGTTAGTTATGTTCTAAAAAAATCACTCAATCGAGCCGGAAGCCTAGGGTGTAATATTATAAAAACAAACTAAAAGAAAACACATGGGGGATTGTGAGTTATTGTTGATCCGACTTTTCAAATTATAATATGAAAAGTGTCATGGTTGGCTATACCGGGATTTTCTTTTAAAGAAATGTAATGGCAATGTCAACCTTTTAGTATGGTATTTTTATTTATTTAATTCCCAACCGTTGATAGTACTGTCGATAGTATTTTGTAGTTCTTGTTGCTCTTAAAGTCAGCTCTACAGAAATTATAAGAAGAAATACAATAAAAACTGCAATAAAAAGAAAAACAGCTTTTTCTAGGTTTAAATGACTCTACATGTGATTGTTTTTTATGGACTGCATGTTCTTTGTATGTATTAGCTTTTTTTACCTGTCTGGCACCGAGACAAATTCCAATCAACTGTGTTGACATGACAACAGAGTATTGATCTTAATAGGCACATCAAACATGAATATAAAATAAACAAACAATAAATACAGAAACAAATAACTCACACAAAAACACAAATATACACAGTTATATATATATATATATATATATATATATATATATATGCATATATAATATATGCAGCACATACTACACTAGTCCCTACATGCTCTTCTTCCTTAATGTTAAATAGTTATGTACTGTATTCAATTATTTATAATACTTTATATATATATATATATTTATATATATTATATATACATATATATATAATTATACATATAACTATTTAATTTACTTAACCCTAATTTAATTACATTAAGGAAGAAGAGCCTGTCAGGATGTGTGTATACTACTATAAATACATACTATACTAACCAATCCCTACAGGGGTGTATATATATATAATAATATAATATATATTTATATATATATATATATATATATATATATATATATATTTACCATACATGGTATTTTAATTTTTTTTACTTTATGTAAATTCAAGTGGTCTTTTATTCTGAAGGAAAGTCTGTGTAAACTTCCTCCACCTGTCGCCCAGGAAACGGGAAAAATCCCATCCCAGTGACTCCTCCGCCACAGTTTCAAGCTTCCTCGCATTGAAACGGTGTAAATACTGTGTTGCCAGGTTGGAAGGAAATCCCCCTTTCTTAGCGGCAGCCTCTGAGCAGCGCTGTGGTGTATTCCCGGCATGCCAACAGCAGCTTCATATGATGGATTAAAGGACCCGGATCTGGACCCCGCGAAGATCCCAAGTATCAACCGGAACGGATTTCAAAACACGGAGACACGGACATGGCCGACGAAGATGAGAGAAGGGCGTTTATTCATTGAATTTATCCACCGTGACAGTTTATAATGAGGGTTAGTCCGATGTCAAGACAAGGAAGACAAAGCGGTGGATTTAAAAAATAAAATAAAACAATAACAAGATTCGCTTCCTTGTTCCACCTCCGGAGGGTTGGCGGCAGGCCTGACATCATTGGCTGAATCATCGCCTTCATCAGGGGGGGTCAGGGATGCTGCCGCTGTCACTGCGACCTTAAAAAAAGCCACCACGGACCAAAACCCGCACGGCGTGTCTCTGGTCTCCGAGTTACAAAACCGCCTGTCCCTGTTTGTTTGGAGCCAGCATGGAGGACATCCTGCGGAAGCTGCAGAAAGACGCGTCCGGCCACAAGCACAAGGCTATCCGCGACGCCTGCGTCTACGCCCGCGGTGAGTGTACAACAGCCCCCCTCCCTGGCTCCCCGGCTCCCCGGCTCCACGGCTCCACGGCTCTCCTGCTGCAAAAGGGATGGGGGGGGGATCTGCGACTGTGTTCACCTGCTATATTTTAGCAACCTCACTAATCCCACAGGGCACAGGCCTAAACGATCGTATTGAAATATCCCAAGATACCACGACATATTAATGAAAAGCTGTTGTTCTCACGAGTTGAGAATTTGTTTTGATAGTGGGATTTGGGGGGGGGGGATTTCCGTGTCCATACTATATGCTGGTGGGAAGCTTTATTAGCCAAAAAAAGCAATAAAAGGCGCCCCTGCTGTTTTTTCAGACAATTTTTAAAGTCACACATCTGATTGTGCAGCATCACTTTCAATAGGCTAAATATAGTCAATCTTCCTGTATGCAAGATGACACATGAATGCAGCATTCTAGCAGACATACCATTTACACAATATAGGGCCTACTACTCCTTTACACCTTCTTGAAGTGTAGTTTGGCCAAACATCTGTAAAACAACTTGATACCTTCATGTATTTGCAGTTAAAGTGGCCTTACATTTCCCTAATGTCATGGCTAGATTTTGATTGTAGCTTGCAGTGAAGGAGCCTACAACAACACTAAGCCAGTTTTCTGTTGAGTTTGTTGACATGAATGGGATTCGAAGGTATATATGTCATCAGCAAGTATGCACTGAAACACTGATCATAGAGAACATAACAACATGAAGCACAGTAAGATCACTATAACAATGTTGCTGGGGACCAGAGAAATGCAGTTCTGCACAGAAATATGTCTGATGTGTGAATACAGAGCTTAAGGAGCTTTATGTATAATATTAAGCAGCATATGATAACAGGCAGGCATATGATGACATCATGCATAACACAACTCACCCAATTATAGCATGTGTGTATATATATATATATATATACTGTATATGTGTGCGTGTTTGTTTTGTCAAAGACGATGTCTTACTGTCAGTCTTTAATCAAGCCTGGCGGTTTAGTGGTCTCATAGAAGAAAAGCATAACAGTAACATAAACAATCATCAATGCTGACATTTTTGCTGACTCACTAGTAGAGCCCGACACATTTATAATGGCCAATTTGAAAAAAAAAAAAGAAAAGGTGGAGGGTCTCTCTCGTTTTCATTGGTGGGCCAAATTCTCTGGGCGGGCAGAGAAAGGGGAGGTAACTTTGTTCCTTATGATGTCATAAGGGGCATGATTCCAGATCGGCCCATCTGAGCTTTCATTTTCTCAAAGGCAGAGCAGGATACCCAGGGCTCGGTTTACACCTATCACCATTTCTAGCCACTGGGGGACCATAGGCAGGCTGGGGGAACTCATACTAATGTTAAAAAAAAAAAAAAAAAATCATAAAGTGACATTTTCACGCCATGGGACCTTTAACTGAAACACACCAGAACCACGACACTAAAGGCAATTTTATGCTTCTGCATCGAATCGACGGCGTACCCCCTCAGACCCCTCTGCGTCTACGCCGGACCCTCCGCCGTAGCCTGATGTGCACCTCTCGAAAGATGTAACTACGTGTTGCGGCGACACACGTCTCTCGGCTGTGGCTTGGTAGCGTTTTATCCCCCCCCCCGACTCATTTCCTGGTTCTCCTTCTCCATAAACAACGTGAAATCAAGGAGTGGGTTAACTTCTCCTGCTGCAGATGTCTCACCGTGGTCAGAAAGCACAGGGGAGACACTTTGTTTCCCACACAAAAGCTAATGTCATCATTTGAAAATATTACCTAGCTAGTTATCATATCACAGAACAATTGCTCAGATACAGTGGCTATGAATATTTGCTGCATTTCCAATGTACACGTATAACAATTCAGCACAGAGATGATCATAGTTGAAAAATAGTAGGAAAAGGCTTGTAATATTGCAGATTTTCGTATCTCAACAATGACATGTTCATCACATGTTCCTTCATTTATTCCTTTATTCCATTCATGTATTTTGACTCAATCCAACATTCCTGCTCCAAATGTGGAATCATTCGCCATTTCAATTAGTCCCCGGCAAATGCACTATTTCCTCCTGTTGAGGCGATGTTTGTGAAGGCCTACAGTGGCTAGCTAGTGTTTTTAAAAATTCAACTAATTATTTTGGGCTTGTTTTTCAAGATGTAGACCTATGTCTTCAGTAGGCCTGCGTTTCAACAAGTGCAGAGTAACAACCTTATGCTTTATCAAACGCTCAATCTCACATGTGAGTTACTGCAGCTTGCTAAAAGCACCACTGTGTGCGCAGCCTTTAAAGTGAACAGTACATCTAATGCTGCAAAGACCTCAGATAACTGTATCGCGGGAACCTTGAGGGACCTTGGGTTCACACTAGAGACACACTATATCATTCTCCTAGTAGAAACTTGAAATATCAGACTTGCAGACATTTCTGAAACAGCACAAATCTTTGTTTCTTTGCACCGGCTGGCATCTCACGTACTGTACATACTTCTAGGTCTAGTGTAAACTTGCCTTGCCCCTGAACTGTATATGTCCATACATCGTGTGTGTGT
>NC_045749.1:1643032-1648119 GCF_008692095.1 Etheostoma spectabile | reverse complement strand
GTGTGTGTGTGAGTGATTATATGATTGTCCATTCATCAGCACAATCTGAACCCATTCTCTACCTGCTGCCTGACAGCGTTATACCTGCCACCAAAGGTCAGCCTGCCTTTTAATCCTAATAATGTCCCCACTGACGTCAGTGGAAACTGCTTTTTCCATGTCCCTCAGCGCCAGCTGGGAACTGATGTTTTTTTTTGGTTTAGGTTAATGCAGTACAGCGTGTCTGTCAGGTGTTGTTAATCGCAGCGTTTCCTTTTCTCTGTGCCATTAAATCACAGAAACCCTGGAGTCTCCAAATGGATCAGCCAAGATTTCCCCTTCACAACTCCGGTAAGTTACACGGCACATATTCAAATTCATTTCATGTCGGTTCACTTTAGGGCAGCGCAATACAGTCCCTCCGGAAAACATGATTATGCGATCGTATAATTCAGTGCATAATCAGCCAAAGTCCGCATATTTATGCGGGGGCAGCATTTTTTCAAATACGTTGCACTTTTGCAGCATAAATTGCCAATTTCCGCACAAAACAACGCAGGGCTTGCATGAATTCATAATCCCTGCATATTTGTTGCAAAAAAGTCACATATATCTTAGCAGAAAGTTGTTGCGTTTACACAAGAGCAGCCATTTTCACGTAAATGACATAATTACGCGACAAGGTCTATATAAAAGAGACTTCAGATACAGTATTAGGGACCACTAAGGCCTATATAAAAGCGACTTCAGATACAGTATTAGGGACCACTAAGGTCTATATAAGAGACTTCAGATACAGTATTAGGGACCACTAAGGTCTATATAAGAGACTCACAGATACAGTATTAGGGGACCACTAAGGTCTATATAAAAGAGACTTCAGATACAGTATTAGGGACACTAAGGTCTATATAAAAGAGACTTCAGAACAGTATTAGGGGACCACTAAGGTCTATAAAAAGAGACTTCAGATACAGTATTAGGGACCAACTAAGGTCTATATTAAAGAGACTTCAGATACAGTATTAGGGGACCACTAAGGTCTATATAAAAGAGACTTAGATACAGTATTAGGGGACCACTAAGGTCTATATAAAAGAGACTTCAGATACAGTATTAGGGACCACTAGGTCTATATAAAAGAGACTTCAGATACAGTATTAGGGACCACTAAGGTCTATATAAAAGAGACTTCAGACACGTATTAGGGACCACTAAGGTCATATAAAAGAGACTTCAGATACAGTATTAGGGGACCACTAAGGTCTATAAAAGAGACTCAGTACAGTATTAGGGGACCACTAAGGTCTATATAAAAGAGACTTAGATACAGTATTAGGGGACCACTAAGGTCTATATAAAAGAGACTTCAGATACAGTTTAGGGACCACTAAGGTCTATATAAAAGAGACTTCAGATACAGTATTAGGGGACCACTAAGGTCTATATAAAAGAGACTTCAGATACAGTATTAGGGACCACTAAGGTCTATATAAAAGCATCCAAAGAGCACCATGTCATGGGACCTTTAAAACTTGTGTGTGAGGAATACTGTATATGTCAAAATCTAACAAACATGGAAATGTAAATTTATAAAATTGTATTGAAATTCATTGATAATCGGTTTAGAATTGAATCGTTGGCCTCTGAATTGGATTCGAATTGTGAGGTGCCCACAGGTTCCCCCCCTAGACATGACTTTAATTTGCCGGTCTAACTTGTTCCATTGAACTGACCCTAAATAGGCAAAGGAAACAGGTCTGATATGCTGCCAAGAGTGTGAGTATTGTGTGTCCTTTACCTTTAGTAATACGACACGACAAAAAACAATTGGGACACCACCAAAGATAAACAAAAAAGGCCGGAAATTATGACTTGTTCTTGTCGCTGTGACAAAACACAAGAGGCCTAAAACCACCTGAACTAGAAAGGCTAAGGAAGGAAATGCTTGAGTTACGTGGCTAAGACCAGACAGCTTTGTCTTTCTGCCACAGTAACTGTGTATGGTTACCTGTGCGTGTACTGCTGATACAGGGATAATCAAACAGTGAAATTCAAACGGTTCCTCTCGGAGCCCTGTGGCTTACACACTACTAATTCACTCAGTGTGTGGGATTTGAATGAATTTGAATGGTCAAACGATTCCTGGGATGATAATCAAATGTTGCGTTGAAGCACTGAACTCGCTCAGTTCAAAAACAGTTTCAGCCAAGGTTGTGTATTCCAGCACAACAGCCCAACGGGGGGGGGGGATTATAAGAATAATATTAATATTATTATTAGAATAATAATCTAAGTCTGTCTGTGGCAAAACGAGCACTTTTGTAAAGGTAAATACAAGCTGGACAATTATATTATAAACTTCCATTGTAGCTTGTTTCGCGATCCTTCTTGATACCAGACCAGTGTCAGAGATGGTTGTTCCCATCAGTCACTTAGACCAAAAACATGGGAAATCGGGTCCAGAAAAAAGTAGTAACCCGTTAAAGTCTAGTGTTTCCTTTTGTAGAAATCCTAAATTATCCTTCTTCCTTGTAGAAACACAGGAATATTTTAGCATTTCTTTTGTCATGGAGATATTCTTATGTTTGGGTATTATATCTTATTCTGTCTTTTCAAGTGTTCTGGTCTCATTTTTGAATGTATAGACTGTTAAATGAGTGGATTGCTGCTGCTGGCTGTAGGATTGTGATGAAGGTGCCATCAATTCTGGATGCTGTTGCAGCTCCGTCAATTATTCATTCAATAACCTCCGTTGTTTTATTAGGGATTATTAGATTAAATATTGATGATAATGTCTTTGTAATGTAGTGCGATAATTCTCAGCCAGTGGGCTCATCTGTCTCTGCAAAACACATTTCGAGTCTCTTCTTTTTACAAACAGAACAAAACGGGATGAAACCCCGGTTCTTTCTATATAATATTGCGCAACGTGAAATCGCAATAACGATATTGAGTCAAGACATTGTCCACCCTTAGTCGATCTAATATTGCTCTGCCCTACTGGACTCTATTGGGGCTGCACAATTGATCACAATTTTTTCGTTAAATGCAAAATCAGGAATCTGAATCTGAAAAAAAGGTTTATTGCCACAATAAGTACACTTACGTGGAATGTTTCCTTGGTGAATGGACAGATTTAACATTATGAATAAACAATAAATACAGCAAAAATATATCCATACAACATATGTAGGGGGATGTAATTGTATGAACATTTAACCTCACTGTTCTAGTGACCCAAATGGTCATGAATTTGGTATTATCGCTGTATTTTTAAAAGTGTGTTCAATATGTTCAGAAAAAACTGATAGTCCGTTACAACCTGAAACAGTTTCAAAAAGCAGTAACAGTGTTTATTATATTACACAAATATAGGCAATAGGCTTGTAAAAACCATTTAAAGAAGGGCTACTGAATCACCGGCCTGCTGTGGGGGGGGGCGGTAAGAACTAGAACCAGAGATGTCTGACTTTGAGTTCCGGGAAGATTTATTTACAACTTCAACAAGAAGTTAACTATGAAGTTGTAGTTGGCGTTACATGTGAAGTTGGATGTGTTTCTGAAATATAAGCAAATAATAATTTGACTTACTGTGAACATTATTTACCAAAACTGAATGTTACAGACGCCAGCATATAACAACAAACAATACTAAGAGTTACATTAATTTCTCTGTAATAATTAACATAAATGTAACATATTGCTCAGTAACACAAAGTTTCAGACAGGTTGCCCACGTCACATCTACGTCTTCACGCTCAGTCGGAGGCTGCGCAGTAACGCCCAGCATCCCCGGGACAGAGCTTCTAGTAGACTTCACTGGTCTCCGTCCAGAGCAACGGGGTCTGTTGGTCCATTTCTTTAACTGTCTATGTTCGGTCCCCTCCTCCTGTCCGAGCGCAGTGCGCCTGCGTGGTACCTTCAGGAGCCTCGGATGAACCTGGGAAGGATCAAACACAGGGGTTTGCACACCGTGGGAATCCACCGCGATAATAAGGATATTTTACAGGAAAAGGATAAATGTTATGGTCAACATTTCTACCGTGGTTTACCATTACACAAGTATTTATTGTTGTTATATCCCAAACCATTATCTTTATTTATTTATTTATTTATTTATTTATTTATTTATTTATTAAGGAATATTTTAAGCCTTTATTTTTGACAGGACAGCTGAAGATATGAAAGGGGAGAGAGGGGGAGAGTGACATGCAGCCATGGGCCGCAGGTCGGAGTCGGACCTGGGCCAGCTGCGTCGAGGAGTAAACCTCTATCAGTGGGCGCCCCCTCAACCCACTGAGCTAACTGGGCGCCGGTGTCGAACCATTCTGAATTATGAAGTATTGTGCTGCTGCAGAGACATCCCATCTTACAAATCCTACCCTACAGAAAGAAAATCTTTGTTTGGTACAGATCTTTGCCAAAGTCACCCTATAACCATTTACATTTTTTTTTTTTCAATGAAAATGAGAATAATGGTACATAAATGATCATCTCCTCCAGTATCGGGAATCATATCGCAATTGCAATATCAGTCAAAATAACCGCAAAAAGATATTTTCCTCATATCGTGCAGCCCCACACTCTAGTTGTGTGTGTTCTTTCTTGGCTTTCTACGTGCTCATAAAAAGTCTCTCATCTTAGTGAGACTGTTGGGGGAGTGCCGCGTCCCGCGCCCACTGTGGCCCGTTTGAAGCGGTGTGGTTGTGACAGCTGAGAGCTGAGCGCTGAAGCCCAGCGACCCGTTATCAGCAACGGACTCAGCCAACTGCAAACAATGAGAGGCAGGTAGGGAGCGAGCGAGTGTAGCATCAGAAAAAGAGACCAGAGTAACTGAGTCTCCCTCTCACTACACGGGGTGTTTACTTTAAAGCTGCATTGTGTTATAATTTCTCCCATCTAGCGGTGAGAAATTGTGTATGACAACCAACTGAATGTTAATTTCTAGTAGACTTCAGTGCACCTGCGCAGTGCTGACAGAGTTGTTGTAACCTGTTTGTGTTTTTGTGTTCCCAGAGAGCGCTGTCTGCTGCCTCTTCAGATGGCTCTGGAGTCTAAAAGCACCAAACTGGGACAGACGGCGCTTACTGGAATGCAGGTACTGC
>NC_045749.1:1641594-1643022 GCF_008692095.1 Etheostoma spectabile | reverse complement strand
ACAAAGAGAGTACTGTACAGTAGGGATGAACGATATTGTGTTTTAGCATCGACATTGCGATGTGAGCATGCGCAGTAGTCACATTGCAGGATGTTGCGATGTTGATGCTAATTCTTTTTTGCTGCTTAATAGAAAAATAAACTTCCACCGTTCTCCTTTTACTTGATTATTACCGTCCGACTTTTCCCAGGTAGCCATGCGGGCAGCGTGTGTGTGACGTTAGTCTGGGGGATGTGCATAGATTGGATGGATTGTCAGTGAAGCTACAGTAGTCAGTGTTTTATGTGCGCTGCAAATACGAACTAAATCACCTGATGTATACAACATAATCACAATGTCTCCCGTCCATTTCCCCTGCAGAAAGCTGCTACCAGCCAGGCTGAAGCTAATAATGTTAGCCTTAAAAAACAAGTTACAAACTAATGTTACGGTAAAAAAATATCGTATGTCAGTTTTTTCCAATATCATGCAGGCCTACAGTACAGATTATTTCTCTAGCAACTTTTTTATTTGATCCTCTATGTATCTGGGCCTGCATTTTTTAATCTGTAGTTTGCCACATCAATTAAAATTAAAAGGATAAACTTTGTAATCTTCCTTTTTCACAATTAATAGGGATTAAAACGCACCCTTGTCCAATCAAAACAAGTGAAGGTTTTGTCAACCGGACAAGCAAAGCTTGGAGACTGTAGATACTTCTGTCTAATCAACATTACTGAGTCTGCCCATACTCATATTTTTGTATTCAGCAATAGCCTGTAATTGCCCCTACAGTCTTGATTTAACTTCTTGTATACCCCTAAAGCTGGTTGCAAACACTGAAAAACGGTCAAATATGGAGAAAGAACACTGCGTGCACCAGCATCACCTTACACTATTCTGCATGAATACAGATTTATTTGGACATATGATATGTAGCCAGTCTTTGAAACTCTCCCTTCCTTTCCCTCTGCCCGATCAGAAGCTCCTGTGCGAGGACAGGTTTTTGGGGGGAGTTGGCATGGAGGTGGAGGTCCTGGAGAAACAGCTGCTCAGCCAGATGTTGGAGGCCATCAGAGTCACCCCGTCCCTCCATGAAGACCTGCAGGTGGAAGTCATGAAGGTAAAACCTGTGGACATAGGATCGCCCAAATCCCCATCTTAGCTCCTAAATATAGTCATATAATAATAATAATAATAATAATAATAATAATATATGGCCATAAGCCTCGGACAAGAGTACTAGACAAGAGTGCAGATGTAGAAGACCTGTAAATGCTGACCAATCAGAGCAGATTGGGCTTTTCAGGAGGGGGGAGGCGCTAAAACAGAGCGTTTGAGACAGAGGATGAATTAGGGCTGGGCGATATAGAGAAAATCAAATATCACCATATTCTTGACCAAATACCCCAATGTCGATATTGCAACGATATTGTATGGTTGACTATT
>NC_045749.1:1628921-1641584 GCF_008692095.1 Etheostoma spectabile | reverse complement strand
CAAAATGTTATTTACACAATGAGATTTTTGATAAAGATTCTCCAGAAAGGATTTTATGACTTAGTGGAGTAAAGGTAGATAATAGAAGAGCTAGAACAGTCTGGTAAGTTGAGAAAATGACATAACTTTACTGTAATGTAGCCTGTAAAACCAGGTAAAGACAACAATTACCATATTATGATATTACAATATATCCAAAATCTAATATGATATCTAGTCTCATATCGCAATATCAATACAACATAGATATATTGCCTAGCCCTAGGGTGAATACAGCTATATTCAAAAAGACGCTGTGAGGAAAAAAAAATATTTTTGGGCATTAAAGCTTGTAAATATATTCTGGTAGAAACACAAAAATACAAGGACGAAACGGAAAAGTAGAATGATATGGGACTTTTAAAATGAGTAACAGCATATGAATATGCTTGGCAGCTGAATGGCTCAGCATGAAGAACGTTCTTTGATGGTTTCCTGTAGTTTGTCCTTAAAGCTCTGTTAGTCACCTTTTATGTTGCTTTGTGTCAAGCTTTTTTGTGTTCATCTTAATATGGACTTACTTTGTCACAGTGCTTGTGAGTCATTTTTCCCTACGCTGTTACATTTCTCTGCCACTTATTCTAAAGAATGATAGAACCGTTCATCAGTTCTCTTTGGAAAACGTATAAAACCGTGTCTCCTGTGTGCAGGTCCTGCTGTGTATCACCTACTCGCCAAACTTTGACATCAATGGAGACTCCATCCTCCGGATTGCTGAGGTAGGTCAGATATTTGAGATTGTACATGTGGCAACAAAGAGGGGCTTTTTTATTATTATTTTATTTTTATTTTTTTCCTCCTACAAAACTAATCGGCAATATGGAGAAATAAATATTTTAGATTTTGTGTTCATCTGCTGTTGGGAATGTTGGAGACAGCTGTGATTGCAACCCAGAGCCGAGAGTTCATCTAATTAGGTTACCGTTGGTTCACATTAGGGGTGGGGGAAGAAAAACGATACATCATAGTATCGCGATATTTTCAGTGGCAATACTGTATCGATACACAGGCGCCAATATCGATCTTTTATTATAAATATAGATCTGATTTAGATTGTATCTCTCAAAATGATTGACTTTAAGTACCCGGTGTTTGATTTGAATGATTAGATTATATTAGGACTAGACTAAAATTAAAACTAAATACAGGAAATAGTTTCACAGATGATGAATAGAAGACATATCTGTCTATCATTTATAGCTTTGTGGAAGACTTAGGTGTGTCAACACATTCTCACTCCCATCTCGTAAAATACGAACGCTTGGTCAGGTCCCTTGGTCGTTGTTATTGACACTAAAAGTCTCCTTTAGTGTCAGATAACGCATCTTCACATTCACCACATAACACACGCACACACACACACACACACACACGGACCGAACATATTTCAAAAGATGCAAGTAAAACAATTTTTGTGTGGGAGGCCACCTTTAACTGATGACAAATCAAATTTGAAGCATATAGTCTTTCATGGTCAAAGTATTGATTAGTCTGTCTCAGACTGTACAAATGACAGATAGCATCGCTACTTTTATTTTATTTTATCTTTTAAAAGACAGGACAGTGAATTTTTAAAAAAGCAAGTGGTACATGAGCTCTTTTTTTCAAATGTGAAGCTTTGCTCCATCTACCCTCACCCAAAGCTCTCATGCTGGAGTCATCAATTATTCTGAAAGTTGAGATGACACACACACACAGAAAGACACACACACACACACTGGTTTTTCGGAATATACAAACCACAAACAGCAGAAACATTTGAGATAATATATCATTAATATTTTGGGTAAAATTAATACGCAAGAAATTATAATTTACAATTGATATGAATATGATAAAAACATACACAGACACATACATACATACATACATACATACATACATACATACATACATACATACATACATACATATACACACATGTTTTTGGAACATACACACCCCAAACAGGAGAAACTTTTTCCGGTACCATCCCTTCCTTCAGCTGTAGGAACTCCTGTATGGTTAACGTCATTAAAGCCATGTTGTGTTAATGGGCTCTGCTCTGCCAGGGCTGAGTGTGTGCGTGTGTGTGTGTGTGTTGGGTCATAACTCAGGCTGACTGTAGAGGTTGTCAGCGCCTCTCCATTACCAGTAACATCCCATACAAACAGTGAGGCTCAGGACAGGTTCTTAATGCAGGGATTGGCAGCGCTGAGGGATTGATTCAGCTGGAGGTCAATACTTTACTTTAATAGTACTGTCTGATTGTCCCGCCCCGCCCTATTGTATAGTCTTTTATCAGCTCCTACCTTAGGCCAATGCGGTGGGATCAGGGGAGAACTTGCTGTGTGCCAATAATCAATGTCCTCACGTACTGTCTGCATTTCGGTGCTGTGAGCCATTTATATTCCTTTTGTCAAACAATTCAAACTTTAACACGACTGACCTGACTGATCTGCCCGTTTCTCCACACACCTGTGTACCTGAGGCTGATTACCTTTATACCTTCCCGGTCAAAGCTCCACCCAGTGCTCAAACAAATTATATTATCTATTATATCATATGAAAGGTAAAAAAGAAATTGAGTTTATCTGCATTGTGCAAGTTGCTTACATGCTGACCTCACAACTCGTGTATCTCACCAGCTCACTTATTCATGTTTAGCAAGCTGCAGATTCCCTGTAAGTGGGAGCAGTTGTGTCATTGCCAGGTTTATCTCAGCCACACTAAACCAATAAAAAAAATAAACCAATAATAAACCAATCCAACACATTCACCCTCCCATCTCGTAAAATACGGACGCTTGGTCAGGTGCCGTTGTCGTAGTTATTCATATAACACGCGCCTGGTCGGGACTATTGGCGTCCCTTTTGACGCTGTCAGGTTAAGGAATAGCTTGTGGGTGGGCTTCCGGTTCTGTGACCTGCGGTAACGGGACGGTTGGGTTTAGCGAAAGGTCGTGGGTGGGCTTACGGTTCTGTGATACGCCGGAATAGCGGGCCGGTTACAGTAGAAAGCGGCTTCCCTGAGACGCGGCAATAACGGGACGGATAAGGACACACGCAGGACACAAACCCCACTCTCCTGGGTGAAAGTACTGTGTTAGACCCATCCACCCCCCCGACCACCCTCCCTACGCGGAATTTCCCCCTTACATACTACTCGTTAAACCCCGTCTAGATGCTGCTCTCGCCTTTACGTTCTAGGGCACCTTTTTCGTCTCATCACACGTAGACAGCCACTGCAAAACGTCCAGATTTCACGAGTTGGGAGTGAGAACGGGTTGACCAATCCCAATCGTCTTGGGCGGCTCTAAGCTGCGGACGCAGCGACGGTAGCTCTGCAAAATAGTCTTGGGAAGGAAATCGTTTAGGTGGAACCTTTGCACCCCGCAAAAGAAAACGCAGATGTGATGAAATTCTAAAATTTCATTGATAATGGTCTTAAAAGTATTAACTTTGACTTGGTGAAACTCTGTCTTTGCTCTCTCCTGTTCATCTCGCACATGCTCACTCATTGCATCTTGAAGGCCTAATGATGCAGAATGTATTGATCCTTCATTGATTAGGCCCAGGTGGTGGAGATCATCCCTGAGGCTGCCAAGACTTAAAATCAAAATATAATTAGCAGCGATGGACTTTGTGTGCAGCTGAACATGAAGGGGGGCCTACTCAGAGGATGGAGCATACCTTTGCTAATTAGTCAGTAAGTAAGGGCTTTTTGTATATAGTAGCACCTTTTTTACAGATAAAAAATACCAAAGTGCTTAACACTGGAAACAATCAACACAATAAAAGCAATAAAAAAGAGCAATTACACGGCACAGGACTGACAAGGCAGGTTACCAAACTGCATGCTTTCTCGTTTGTGCCACTTTCAATCAAATTACTGAATAACACGAGGTACTGTAGATGTTTGTGTGTGTGTTTTTCTTTTTTAATGTGCTGAGATTAAGCATTGGTAATGTTTGGGGTTACTTATTGGTATGGCTATAGGATGTGCAATATCTGGTAGGGCACTGGTGCGAACAGCATGATTCAATGGCAAATGTGCAATCTGGGTAACCTGGAAATCCAGACCCAAATCCCAAAGCGCTGTCACACCTGTAGTTCGTTTGCTTTGGTCCGACTCACTTGGTGAGTTAGTAAACTTGGAGTGATTTGCCCGCAGCCGGAAAAGTCCAAGCGTACCAAATTGCGTAATTACAAATCAGGCACGTCCAGCTCTCTTATTGGTTGGATATGTCTGGGGGCAGGAGCAAGAAAGTCAATCCAGGAAGAAGGTTCTTGTGTTCTGGTCTAGTGGTCAAATCATACACAGTATAACCAGCTCATTTTAATGAAAATGATCAGATATTGCGGTTTCGCAAGAGACATCTGCTCTGGTCACCTAGACTTCGCTACTTAAGCTACCTGACTACTGGAGACATTAGCTCAGACTGCTAAGCTACCTGACTACAGGAGACATTAGCCCAGACTGCTAAGCTACCTGACTACAGGAGACATTAGCTCAGACTGCTAAGCTACCTGACTACTGGAGACATTAGCTCAGACTGCTAAGCTACCTGACTACAGGAGACATTAGCCCAGACTGCTAAGCTACCTGACTACAGGAGACATTAGCTCAGACTGCTAAGCTACCTGACTACAAGAGACATTAGCTCAGACTGCTAAGCTACCTGACTGCAGGAGACATTAGCTCAGAATGGCAGAGTTTTTATAAATAATGCGGTTTGAGTAAAAAACACATTCTCACCACAAAACAATCCGCTTGAAAGCTTGTTTGGTCCGCTTTTGGTGCGCACCAGAGTGCGATTGCTGCATTCTCACCTGCCCAAACAAACTGCACCAGCGGGGCAAACTAACTCTAGTTTGAGTCAACCAAGCTAAAGGCTTATCTTATCTTAACTAAAATCACAGCAGCAGATAAATAACAGCAGAGATAAATACAAGTTATTAGTTATTTTGATAGGCTAACCTGGACAAGTCTTTCTGAATGAAAATGTTTTCAGCTGTTTTTTTTTTTATAAAAGCAAGACTTTTCTAAGGATAGCAATGATAAGGAGAGAGTGTTGGCGAGCAACACAGCTTGTACAACCTGTAAATTTAGCTTTACCAATGATTTAAGAGCCTGATTTGGCAAATAAGCTTGGGGGAGGTCAGTGATATACCGGGGAGTTACCTTTCGCAGAGAAATTAGGGAAATAAATTGCATTTCATGGCTGACAGGCTCTGTATGTCTGCCCTTAACCCTCCTCCGGTTTCACTCGGTAAAGATTTGTGGTCTTTAACAATTCCCTTTTGGACTCGGCAGTGCACAAATGTCATCAATCCCTGCATTTGCAGCTAATCAGACCCCAAAGATCGTAAAATTAAAAGAATGCTTGCAAATCATCGCCATTGTTAGGACGTGTGTGTATGCGTGTGTGTGCGCTATGACCTTCTACTCTGTCTGGAATATCTTTGAAACACTGACAATACATCCCCCTGCCCCCTCTCTCTTAGTAGTCTGGCATCCATGGTAACCTGTGACGTCATGGAAACCACTCTCAAATCTCCCTGATAGTTCGAAGATGCTTTATTGGGACGTCATGACCTATCGGTTTCTGACTCCAACATAAGAAAGATCACTTTTTGACAGATGTAATTTTGTGTGTGTGTGTGTGTGTGTGTGTGTCTGTGTGTGTGTGTCTTTAGGTGTGTATCGAGACCTTCGTGTCCAGCTGTCACCAGCGCAGCATCAACACGGCGGTCCGAGCCACGCTGAGCCAGATACTGGGAGACCTGACACTGCAGCTGCGACACAGACAAGAGGTCACTCCCTGATACAAAACACACACAATACAGTAGTTACACACACACACACACACACACACACACACACACTAGAACTGAAAATGTATTGCTATACCCCGCTAGGTTTAGGAGAAATGAGACCCACTGGATGACTGGTTCATGGAGCCTTGGAAATTACAGTATTCACAGTTTCTGTGTAGACAAATTGTCAATAATTGTGTTGAAAGTTGATTTACTTTAATTTGTTTCACAGAAGATAAAAACAAATAACATTGATGAAATACAAAAATACTTGCAAGGACGTGGTAGAGACCTTTAACGTATTATGTATTAGGTTTTTAATTTGTTAGAGACCTTCAACATAAATGGTATCTTCATTTTGAGGTCTTATTTGATAAATTAATACATTTATTTGTATTAAGGTTTAAAATGAGAATACATATTGTAAATTGTCCCTATCAAACCTTAATATCTTGGGATTTAGGGTGAAAAGAGTTGAACATTATGCCTGCACGATCCGGGAAAAAATATGAATCACGTTTTTTCTTTTTTTTTAGCTTAGAATTGATATCACGATTCTCTGCCACGATGTTTTCCACCGTGTACAATTGGCAGTACCAAACTTAGATTTTTGTTGGCACCTATAGCACATTGCACATCACCACAAGCCTGTAAACACAGAGGCTTCAATGAAGAAAGAAAATAAAGTACGTACTGGCCATTTAAGCACAGTAGGCTACCAAAAATAGTGACTTATAACACAATGAACTAAATAATCAGAATCATTCAACATTCTGCAGCTCCAGCATTTTCTTCAATTTAAGTTTTTTTAATTTAAGTTTTAAAGTTTGTATTGCTTCTTCCTGCCATGCTCTAAAATCATCTTGCCAAAGGACTACGATTGAAAATTAGCCGACTGGCTAACACTGGCACACATGTACAGAAATGTTTATTAATGTGTGTTGTCTTTATAAATAATAATAATAAATAAATACAAATAAAGGTTTCTTCAACTTAGCACACTTGCCATTCATTTCTTCAGCTGCCCTATCAAAATAAAGGCCGAGAAAACAAACAAAAAACAATCAAAGTCATTTGAAAATTAAATCGTGAACGGGTGAATCTAGATCGCAATTTTATAACGATTAATTGTACAGGCCTAGTTGTCACTTTGTACACTGTAAAGTTCTGGGCATATTTTAAAATGCTTACAAGTTATAATACACCCATCTTTACCTACAGGGCACATGTAAGGCAGTAAGAGAGGAAGGGATAGACAATAACACTGAGCTTTATTACCAGAGTGTTATCACTCTGTCCCATACACCAGCACATTTGTGTTGTCACACCCTCCCCCCCCCCAAAAAAAAGCCCCCTCTCACAGTAACATGCCTCCTGCTGTGTGCTCCTCCACAGGGTGCAGATGGAGACGAAGTGACTGCTCCACCAATGCATAGAAGAGGTACATCATCATCAGTGCTATGCTAGTCTATGTCCATAACGTTCCACTTCAGGGACTGATCCGGTGCCGCCGGATTTCACTCTTTTCGGCCAAATGTCCGTTACCTTCTGCTTTCTTTGTGTTGTAATTTTAAACTCTGGTGGATTTCTGAGGACTATGGTTCCCTGGTCCTCAGCTCTCTGCAGGGTAAATCCAGACAGCTAGCTAGACTATCTGTCCAATCTGAGGACTATGGTTACCTGGTCCTCAGATCTCTGCAGGGTAAATCCAGACAGCTAGCTAGACTATCTGTCCAATCTGAGGACTATGGTTACCTGGTCCTCAGATCTCTGCAGGGTAAATCCAGACAGCTAGCTAGACTATCTGTCCAATCAGAGGTTTCTGTTGCACGACTAAAACTACTTTTGAACGTACACATGTTCCACCAAAACAAGTTCCTCTTCTGAAGCGCTGTGGAGGGAGGTGTGGCAAAGCGTGATTAGTGCTCTTCTCCTCTAGCTGTCCTCCTCAGCTCCAGAATGCATACGACAGACAGACAGACAGACAGACAGACAGACAGACAGACAGACAGACAGACATTAAAGCTTAGTGGTAAATGAAAGTCTAAATGCGTAGAGGCAATGGATAAAGAGAGAAGGGAGGGAGACAAATCACAAAACAGAAGGTTGGTGGGAAGCACCATCTGGCATTCCCACTTCTCTTTTTTCATCTTCTCTCTCTCTCTCTCTCTCTCTCTCTCTCTCTCTGAACAATTGATGGATAGATTGATGGATTGATGGATAGATAGATGAATTAATAAATAGATGAATAAATTTATAGTTGGATAGATAGATGGATCGCACGGCTGCATGATATGAGGAAAATATGCGACAACATTGAGTATCACAATAACAATATTACTTACTGTGTGTGTGTGTGTGTGTGTGTGTGTGTGTGTGTGTGTGTGTGTGTGTGTGTGTGTGTGTGTGTGTGTGTGTGTGTGTGTGTGTGTGTGTGTGTGTGTGTGTGTGTGTGTGTGTGTGTGTGTGTGTGTGTGTGTGTGTGTGTGTGTGTGTGTGTATGTAGATGTGTCTCCAACCAGCCAGGCTCTGTGTGACGATGTGGTGACAGTTCTCACAGTTTTCTGTGAAAAGCTGGAGTCTGTGGACAGGTAACGCTGCCGTTTTTACATGACATGATGGAATATTCTTCTGTTTGTTGTTCTATAATATTACCTTAATAATTCAACCTGAGGCCCATCTGTGAATAATCAGGCTTTGCTGTGTCGTCACAGATATTTCAAGGCATCTCAGTTACTACTACAGGAAATGGATTATAATTGTTACATTATTGTTGTATTATTTATTATGCCCAAGGTTGAAATAAACAAAAACCATGGCTTAAAAAAGATTTATGAACAATATAAAAAGGTGTTTACAGGCAGTGTTGGTATGCTGTACTGGACCAATAATGGACAACGTGCTCTGACTGGGTCTCTGTGCTGGGTTAGTTTCTCATGTTGTCCTTGGGTCAAATTTGACCCGTTTTCAGTTATTTATTTTTTTGTCATAAAAAATGGGTCATCGAAATAAGCGGTGAAAATATCAACATTAAAAATATCAAAAAACTTTGGAAAAAATACCAAAAACATCAAAAAAAGCACCCACGACATTGAAAAAGTGACAAAAATGGCATCTCAAGTAATAAATTTAATATTTTTAATATTGGAAGAGATACTTATATTGTTAATGGCAATTATTTCTGGGACAATTAATTGTTACAGCTCTAATTAGGATTCAATTTGCGTTGAAATGGCAAGTTTGGCTAAATCCATTTGGATTTGAAAAGGATGCATCGCTCAGCCCGAGTGTAAAATAATCTCTTCTCCCTCTAGTGATAACCAGCTCCTGCAGCTGCTCTACCTGGAGTGCCTGCTCTCCATGCTCAGCAGCTGTCCTCCCACAATGCACCTGTCCAGAGGTTTCACCGACCTCGTATGGTAAGACAACAACTCTGCTCTAATATCCTGTGGTTTAAATGTTTAGGCGATGCTACATCTGACACTTTTGGGAAGCCTTTTGTCCAGTTAATGATAGTTTACGATATCTTGGATAATGGTTTTATGTAGAGATGCTCCAATACCAGTATCGGAAAATACTGCCTAAAATGCTGGTATCGGTAAGTACTGGAGTTAATGCACCGATCAGACACCACGTACTTTAACCAAGAAAAAAATGTACTTTGAAGTACTTTATTTATGTTCTTTTTCCATTATGACTCACTGTCACACTGGATAATAAAAGAAAGTTCTATGGTATTCCTTGTTTGTTTGTTCAAGTTCCACTAAAAGTTCAGTCTGAGTCAGGCCGCACAAAAATATCTGTATTTTTTAACACTAATAATGCAGTGTTTCTCAAACTTTTTTTAATTTTGTACCCCCTTTGAACGAGTTTTTTTTAAGCCAAGCACCCCTTGAACAGCGCAAACATTTTTTAACATAGTAGTATGTATACTTATGCCCCCTGGATTTTAAGGAAGAAGATGTTTTTATTTACAGTACATTATTTATTCACAAAGAAAATTGGTGTTCTTTTTAAAGGTGGGATTTTTCCTATTTTTAAGGCATTAAGATCAATTTCCAAAAAATGATTTTTTTTAGTCAAATTTAGCATGGGTGTGTAAGCTTCATGAGCACACCTGTACACGTCCTTTATGTGATTCTCATCTTGCACTGTGGCCCTTAGTGAAGTTGAGTTTGAATCCCCTGCTCTACTGTACGCACAATCCCATAAAATCCTTTACACTCTTCCCCCCAGGAAGCAGCTGTGTCCGTCCCTCGTGGCCATCATGGGGAATCCTGTCAACGACAAAACCATCGCCTCCCACCACGGCTACATGGGGGCGCCGGAGCGCCTCTCTGACAGACTCAGTCTAGGTAACACCATTTCTGCATCAAAACCAACTATATTCAGTCCCTCCAGAAAAACCTGATTATGCAATCAAATAATTCAATGCATAATCAGCCAAAGTCCGCATATTTATGCGGGGGGCGCATTTTTTTTCAAATACGCCGCACTTTTGCCGCATAGATTGCAGATTTCTGCCCAAAATAATAAAAGAATGATTTGATAATCCCCGCATTTTTGTTGCAAGAAAGTTAAGTATACTGTATCTTAATAGAAAGTTGAAAAATGTTGCGTTTGGTTCACACAAGAGCAGGCATTTTTCCGTTGCCATGGGAACGTTATGAAGTGACGTGATTACACGACAAGACGAACACAGTTTCTTTTTCATCAAACCACAATTTTTGCAAGTTCCCGCAATTTCAGCTCATAAAATTGCATAAATATCCCGCAAATTCCATTGCATTTTTTAAGAAAGCGTGCAGCATAATCACGGATTTTTGCAACAATCACAAAAAACTCACATTTTTCTGGAAGGACTGTATATTTGGCAGTTTAAAAGTCCGCGTGCAGTTGTAAAATCAGAATCAGAAAAGGGTTTATTGCCACAATAATTTGGTAGACAGTCCATTTTTTTCTTTTTTAAATATTCATTTATCAGATTAATTTATTTGTCATTATAAATGATTCTGATGAATACATTTTTTTCTTCTTCTTTTAAATCGGCCATTGGCTCTAATAATAATAATAAACTGTAATAAAGATAAGACTTTAGACTCTGGCTGAGGCCTGAAGCGTTCTGTGTGAGACATGGTTCAGCTTCATGCCCCTCTTTGTTTGCTCTGCCAGGAATCAGCCATGAGGTGGACTGCTTTGGTGGGGGGGTAGCCGATCAAGGCAGAGGGTCGGGCTGTTCCTCCAGCGCCCCCGCCAGGATTGCGCCGGTAGTGCGGACGGTGTGTTACATCGCGGCGGAGCTGGTGCGTCTGGTGAGCTGCGTGGAGTCGATGAAGCCCGTGCTGCAGTCGCTCTACCACCGGATCCTGCTGTACCCGCCCCCCCAGCACCGCACCGAGGCCATCCGCATCATGAAGGAGGTGGGAGGACCACGGGACCTCATCGCTGAGTTGTTTTTTCTTCTCCACAGCAAATAATAACTATGATGGATTTTCCACCTGCAGGCAGCCATTGATTTTCTTTCCACTTCACTAAAGTATAAGTAATTACTTTATGTTGCAATCTGTTTCTGTGTGTGTGTGTGTGTGTGTGTGTGTGTGTGTGTGTGTGTGTGTGTGTCTGTGTCTCTCTCTATGACTCTGTGTCTGTCTGTCTGTCTGTCGTCTTTCTGTGTTGGTGTCTCTGTGTGTGTTGTGTGTGTGTGTGTTGTGGTGTGTGTGTGTTGTGGTGTGTGTTGGTTTGTGTGTGTGTGTGTGTGTGTGTGTGTGTGTGTGTGTGTGTGTGTGTGTGTGTGTGTCTCTTAGATTCTGGGCAGTCCTCAGCGGCTGTACGACCTGGCCGGGCCGTGCGTGGCGGAGCCTGAAACCAGGAAGCGCTCCTTCTCAAAGAGGAAGTCCCACCTGGACCTGCTGAAACTGTAAGTAGCTCCTCTCTCTCTCTCTCTTTCTTCTTTCTTCGAGTTGTTGGAAAGTTTAAAACTCTTAGCAGAATGTACTGTTTGCAGTGAAATGCATCATGTTAGCGTATGCTCTTAAAGCTACACCGTGCTACTTTTGTACATGGTTAAAAATGCTTTAATATTAGATTAAGTTCATCATGTTGCACCTGGATGTCTGTCAGTAATGATGTTCCATAAGTTAGAAGTACAGCTGTCAAAATATGAGAGATTATAATGTAAATAACCTTTTTTGACGTGCGAATTTGCGCAACTATTTGAGTTTTAAGCCCCCTGCATCTGCTTCCAGGCAGCTCTGCCAATTTATTTATATTTTGGGCATTTAAACTATACTATAAGACTATATTTAGTATATTATAATTAACTGATTTATACATCAAACTATTCTACACATGACTACAAATTTTAAACAACAATAGACTAGCTCAACTAAATCAAATTACCTCAACTGCAACTAACTAGGATTAATTAAAGAATACCACAAACAAGGTCCCTGGTTTTGTACTCAGGGCAAACGAGCCCCCAACCTGTTACGACCGGCTCACAGGCCACAGCAAAAAACGGTAATGCACAGCAACGTAACAATAATAAAGTGACATTTATTAAATAATGATGCAAACGAGAGCATGATGAGGTGTGATTGTCAGTATCAGTGATGAATGAAGGTGGATGAATGTAGTGGAGAATGTGAGGTGCATGTTGTCTGTAGTTAACAGAGAGAAAACATGGTGGTGCGTCGTCGGGAGGATGCAGCCGCCCGGTCTCGGGGCGGGCGGGGTTAAATAGTCTGGGAGGACCGGCCCGGTGATCACAGTCCTGTCATTATTACCTCCGCTACACCTGCAAGTTAACAAGACAAACCACAGTACA
>NC_045749.1:1626238-1628911 GCF_008692095.1 Etheostoma spectabile | reverse complement strand
AGGACAGGCCCAGGGCTGGCACACCAACAAACAGGACATCATTTTTATAGATAGTGTTTATGTGTATGCCGTAGTTATTAAATAGTCGTGAGGAATAGTTTCAGTTTTCTCACATCACCACAGGGTTTGCTCCCCTAGCCGCTGTACCCTTCCGAATTAACCCACGTGGCTGTGGGGTTGCCTTCTTCCTCCTTCCCAGACGTTGTGGTGGTTCCCACACCAACATCTTCCGCCTGCACCACAGTTGGGGTCTTCACTATTTACCCATAGCTGGGGCTATTTACCCATAGCTGGGACAGTGGTTGACGGGCATCAGGGCGTTTCCACTCACCGGTGGGCCTGCATGCCGCGTCTCTGGGGCCCACTGCTGCTCCGAGATCCTGTACAACTTAGCCTGGAACCACAAGGGACCAGTTACCATGTGCGCCACGGGGAGGCGTGTACGAGGTCTTGGCAGTGGAGAGGCTATGTACCGGCGGCGGAGGAGGCGACACACACTCGGCTCCTCTTTCAGCCCCTGAAAACCAAGGGCTGCCCGGTGGCAGTAGCAGGGAGCAGAGCGTGGCGAGCAGAAGCAGCATGTAGCATGTTGCATGTAGCGCGTGCTAACTACGAGCTCTACCACTCCTGCACTACTGCACTGACGCATCACACGCCTGCGAGCAATATACAACACACCACACACACACACACACACACACACACACACACACACACATACCCATACATACAGACCCGCACACACACAGACACACACACACAGACCCAAGAACGCACACACACAGATCCAAACACACACAGACACTCAGACACACACACACACGCACACACACAGACACACACATACTCGCATACCCATACACACACACAGACATGCACGCTCTCATGCCCACACACACTTGCGCGCGCACACAGACACACACACACAGACCCACCCACCCACCTACCTACAGACAGACAGACAGACAGACAGAGCCAGACCCACACAGACAGACAGACAGACACACACATACACAGACAGACTGACAGACACCCCCCACCACACACACACACACACACACACACACACGCACACACAGACAGACAGAGCCAGCCACACACACACAAACACACACATACGCACATACACACAAACACACACAGACCCACCCACCCACAGACAGACAGACCCACACACACAGACAGACAGACCCCCACACACAGACAGACCGACCCACACAGACAGACAGACCGACACAGACAGACAGACAGACAGACAGACCGACCCACACACACAGACAGACAGACCCACACACACAGACAGACAGACCGACACAGACAGACAGACAGACAGACAGACAGACAGACCCACACACACAGACAGACAGACCGACACAGACAGACAGACAGACCGACCCACACAGACAGACATTCCGACCCACACTCACAGACAGACAGACAGATACTATACCATAACAAATGCATTTTCTCTTCCTCAGCCAGGCAGAAGCTTTTTGTACCACTTCTTCTTCTTTGGCTTTTGCATTACCTGGCTCTGAAGCTCTACCACCCACCTCAAGGTGCTCTCAGTCTCCTCCCACTCCTGCTCCTTTTCCTGCTGAGTCAGTTTTAGGCTTTCTGTGGCCTGAAGGAGGGATGATTTGTCCTCTTTCCACTGGTTGAGATGACTCTCCAGCTGATGTTCATTCTTTTTCTCAAGAGCAGCCATGAGGTTCATGTTGGTTTGGTCTTGCATCTCCAGCTGGGCTCTATGAGAAGCCTGGGATCTTTCCAGAATCTCCTTTGCCTCCTCGTCCTGTTTTAGGAGAGCTTCCTCCATCTTGCTCAATTTATCTTTCAGCTCCTGAGCTTGAGCCTTCTCCATCTCCAGATGTCTCTCCAACATCATGTTGGTGGTCTTACCTACCGTGAGCATCTGTCTCTCTTCTCGAAGCTGAAACTTCTGAGTCGCCACAATATTTTTAAAGGCCTGCATCTCTCCCTTCACCTGCTTTAAATCGATGTTCAGGGCTTCAGTAGTGACGGTCTGCAGGTCCAGATCTTTTTGGGCTTTTTCCAGCTGGGATTTCAGATGCTCTGTTTCCCCGGGTGGGGAGTGGACACGTTCAGACAGGGCCTCATCAAGCTGGGCTCTATGGGAAGCCTGGGATCTTTCCAGTGTCTCTTTTGCCTCCTTCTCCTGTTCTAGGAAAGCTTCCTCCATCTTGCTGAATTTATCCTTCAGCTCCTGAGCTTGAGCTCTCTCAATCTCCAGAAAGCTCTCCAGCTCTAACTCCACGTTAGTCTTACTTACCTTGAGCTTCTGTCTCTCTTTACAAAGCTCCATCTTCTGAGTCTCCACGTCCTTTTTCAGGGCCTCCTTCTCTCCCCTCATCTGCTCCAATTCCACCTTCAGGTCTTCAGTAATGAAGAACTGCAGGTCGAGATCTTTCTGGGCTCTTCGCAGCCTGTTGCTGGTTTTGACCAGCTGGGATTTCAGATGTTCTGTTTCCCTAGGTGGGGAGGGGACACGTTGAGCCAGCTGAGCTTTCAACTCACCTATATCCTTCTGCATCAGCTCTTTCTCATGGCTCCAACTGCTGCCCTCTCTCTGTTCTTGGAGCTGATCCAGGAGACTGGCCAGCAAGTCCTCTCTGATGATCAGGTGAACTCTCCCCTCAGATTCACAGTGGG
>NC_045749.1:1625921-1626228 GCF_008692095.1 Etheostoma spectabile | reverse complement strand
CTCGCTGTCCTTCAGCTCACACCGTACCTGTTCTTCAAGGGAACTGAGGTAGAAATCGATTGGTTGAATCTCTCTGGAGTTGAATTCCATGTTTTCCAGTGTTTTCTCTCTTGTTGCAATGTGCACCTTTGGATTGTCACAAATGACTCTCTGATACAAACTGCTGAGTGAATGTGGGTCAGAACTGAAGTTGGGTCCCAGTATTCAGTGTGTTGTTATGACAACAACATGTATTGTTATGTTTTCAATCCAAATGGTTATTGATTCTATTTGATTCTATCTTTGATTCTATTGTTGCTATGGGACA
>NC_045749.1:1620164-1625911 GCF_008692095.1 Etheostoma spectabile | reverse complement strand
TATGTTTGAATATACAGTATGAATCTAATGATTTCTGATGAGTCCTAAAATAAAAAAAGACGAAGGAAGAACAATTTACAAAACATGGAAAGGAAAAAAATTAAAGCAGTACACACAAGTATGCGCCAGTTTTCGGACGTAATTTTGTCTAAACTCCATTCACCATGTGCGATGTCTGATATTCCGATATATTGGTTGTTATTGGTTGTTGCATATATACTATGCAACGCCATCACTAACAGGGACGTTGTAGAGCGTCCTCTGGTGGACAGACTATGCAACGCCATCACTAACAGGGACGTTGTAGAGCGTCCTCTGGTGGACAGACTATGCAACGCCATCACTAACAGGGACGTTGTAGAGCGTCCTCTGGTGGACAGACTATGCAACGCCATCACTAACAGGGACGTTGTAGAGCGTCCTCTGGTGGACAGACTATACAACGCCAACACTAACAGGGACGTTGTAGAGCGTCCTCTGGTGGACAGACTATGCAACGCCAACGCTCATAACATGGTTAAATAATCATTTATCAGACTCATTTTTTTTTTATTTTTTTTTTTTTTATTGGCCATTATAAATTCCGATACCGATAGATCAGGAAATGCCTAATAATAATTATAATAATAATAATAATAATAAAATAATGTATCCTTTATTCTTTATTAATGGCCGATAATATTGGCCCGTCAACATATCTGTTTTGCTGTAGTCAGGATACGGGAGACTAAATCCTCTCTGATCTGTCTGCTTCCTTCTGAAGGGTGATGGACGGGATGACTGAGGCCTGTATGAAGGGGGGCATCGAGGCGTGTTACTCCTCCGTGTCCTGCGCCTGTGCTCTCCTCGTGGCGCTGGACGAACTGTCAAAGGGTCACGGCATCCAATCTGAGCAGGTACAGGAGACACATTACAAGGGGTACTCTGGGAACTGTAGTACTACGAGCAATGACTGAAGAGATCATTTGTCGCTAAAGCTGAAACATTGATGTTGGCTTTTTAAAATTCCTCAAATCACTTTTGAAAACAAACCGTAACTTAAACCTAACTTATGAGTTTTCCAAAGTCACAAAGTAGATCACAAAGTACTGTACAATATCACACAAAATGGCAGATAAATGTCTGAAATGAAATTTTGTAATATCACATTTTGTCTTCGCGTTGAAGGAGCTGGAATCAGAGAATGTTTTTAATAGAATAGCCAATGGCTGGCTTTATTTAATAGTTGACGAATAATCGATTAATCGGTTGCTCTTACATGAAATGCATGTGGTCGGAGTTGTACGACTTGTCTTGGACAGATGAAACACGGTCAAAATCCATGGAGTGCCCTCTTGAAATAAAACTTTGTCAGTTTAGACAGAAACATTTCTTACATTGTCTGCTTTAATAATCATCGGATCACACACACACACACACACACACACACACACACACACACACACACACACACACACACACACACACACACACACACAAACACACACAACATTTTCTTACTGAGAGCATCTCATTGAGTTTTTCATTGGCAGGAATCAGCTTCAGAATCTGTGGTTTTAAGTAGAAAGCAGTAACATAGCAGCTGTTTCTCAGGCTCGGCTTCTGCTCAGACGACTGGACGATCTGAAGGAGGGGGCCGAGTCCACGCGCGAGTCCATGGAGATCAACGAGGCCGACTTCAGGTGGCAGAGACACATCCTGTCCTCTGAGCAGGCTCCCTGGGACCCTGCCTCCATCTCCTCTAATGCGGCCACAGAGCGCAGCCCTGACATCAGCATCAGCATCACCACGGAAACGGGCCAAACCACCGTGGATGTTGATGTGGAGGTGGGCGAGATGGGCGCGGATCTGGGCCACACCACCCCCGAGGAGTGTGACGAGGACGCACGCCTCACCTCGCCCTCCGTCTGTGGCGGCCGGGAGGGGGCCGAGCGCGAGCCGAGCCTCGAGGCAAAGCAGGGGAGCCTACGGGAGGAGGAAGGGGGTGTGAGGGAGGCCGAGGGAAGAGGAGAGAAAGAAAGAGGGGGTGGCGGTGGGGGAGGAGAGGAGAGAGGAGCAGTGGTTCCTCCAGATGTGGTGCAGCGAAGCCACGGCCTTGTCTACCCCGACATCACCAACTTCCTGTCTGTGGAGTCGAGAACCAGGCCGCACCACACTGGGGGGTCCCGATACAGCGAGAGCAACTTCAGGTGTGTGTGTGTGTGTGTGTGTGTGTGTGTGTGTGTGTGTGTGTGTGTGTGTGTGTGTGTGTGTGTGTGTGTGTGTGTGTGTGTGTGTGTGTGTGTGTGTGTGTGTGTGTGTGTGTGTGTAAAGATTAAATTGAAAGTACTATTACTCTTGTTTTGTTTATGTTTTGTACTTTAAGCTTTTTTAAGCCAACTTTCTGACTTAGTGTCAGCAGTGATGATTGACATGACTGATTATGTTATTTAACAGACACAAATGTATGTTATTGTTTTTTTACTTTTAGAGGCGATATCATGATGCAGCCCAGTATCCTCACATTTACAAGTTTACTGTTGTTTGATTTACCAAACAATATTAAAAAAACAACTATAAGGCTTGATAAAAACAGCCAAGAGAAGGCTTATTAAGAGACCCCCCCTCTCTAGTTACACTAACGGAGTGAATGAAATCCTAATAATGATATAACTGATCTACCTGTTGGTCCATCAGCATGGAGGAGCAGGACTTGTCCCGGACAGAGTTTGACTCGTGTGACCAGTACTCCATGGCCGCAGAGAAGGACTCTGGCCGCTCCGACGTGTCCGACATCGGCTCCGACAACGTCTCGCTGGCTGACGAGGAGCAGCAGACGCCCCGCGACTGCCCGGGCCACCGCTCCCTGCGCACCGCCGCGCTGTCCCTCAAGCTGCTCCGCAACCAGGAGGCGGACCAGCAGAGCGCCCGGCTGTTCGTCCAGTCGCTCGCAGCGCTGCTGCCCCGGCTGCTGGGCCTGGCCACGGCCACGGAGGTGGACCTGTCGCTGCAGAACTTCTCCTCCACCTTCTGCTCCGGACTGCAGGCCGGTGAGAGAGGGAGGGAGGGAGGGAGGGAAGGAAGGAGGGAGGGAGGGAATGAATGAATGATTCAATGGGCCCTATTTTAACGATATGAGCGCATGGCGTGAAGCGCATGGCACAGGTGCATTTAGGGTGTGTACAAATCCCCTTGTGTGTGTTGTGTGTGTTGTGTGTTGTGTGTGTTGTATGTGTTGTGTGTGTTGTGTGTTGTGTGTGTTGAGTGTGTGTTTGAGCCAGCTAAACAAACTGAGGATATTTGCTGAGGGAGGCTCGTCCTTTGTTCCTCAGCTCTGGCCACAGAGACGTGTCTGCAGTTGGTTGACTCCCAGAATGTCAACTGTTTGAACAAGCAGTTGTAGAATAAATATTTAAAAACGTCTAGGAGGCACTCTGGGATGTTGTTACCACAGAGACTGTAATATAGTATGAAGCAAACAATGTAATAAATTAAACTTACCGCAGATAACTTCCTACCGAAGTGAAACAAAAACCATTTGTTAAGGTAGTTAAGATAACACCGTGTCATTTTGGTCATTTTCATACCGTTACATAAACCGACATTTGATATTTGGATGCCTTTTAGGGGCGCGTATATATATATATATATATATATATATATATATATATATATATATATATATATATATATATATGAAATATAATTACACTGAGAAGAAAAAACCAGCAGAAAAAAAGTAATTCCTTTTTTTAGGGTTTCTTTTATATTTAATTCAATGTTCAATTTGTTCAATAAAAGAACGTTGGTAATGATTTCTTTTCATTTTGTTTTAAATTCAGTTTGTTGTATTTTAGCAGTGTTTTCATCTCTATTAATATCGAGATATTTAACAAAGTCATTGCATGTTTTCCTCATATCGCCCAGGCCTGGCATATAGTGCATTAAACATGCTGGTGTTTAATTTATGAGTTTTTTTTTTGTCTGTTGGTTTGTCTCCCTTTCTGTTTTGTATGGTTTTAAATATGTAATGATGATGTAAATGGAAAGGAGTTTATTTTCTTTTATTTCTCCAGGTGGGATCCACTCCCCGGGTTTCGAGAGCGGCGACACGCTGAGCTGTCAGTCTCTGATGAACGCAGACGGCCTCTACCTGGTGTCCTACTACGCCCTCCTGCTCAACCTCAAGCTCTGCTGCTGCGACTTCTACCGGCGGCGGACGCTCGCCCCCGTCCTCAGCCTGGTGAGCTGAGCGCCGTCTCCCCAAACCAGATCAATCTGTAACTCATGATGACCTAGGTTCACTCCCGGAAATATCACAGTGATCCTAATATAAGCTTTGATCGGGCCCAAAACATCAAGCCCGCCCCAGCCTGACACATTAACTGTAATTATTTAAACCCGACAATTTTTTTAATATGTTGAACGTTATAACTGACGTTCGCAACTACAATTAATCTTAAAGAATAATGCAACAAGGACGTAGCATGTTGTTTGTTTAAATTCAGAATAGAACGGATCACAAATGAATCCGAATGAAGAAACGTAAAAAAATAAAAAATATATATCTTGGCCCGTAGCTCCCTCTGCATACTACTATTCATAGTGTGGGTAACAGATCGATGCAGCAACATAACCAAAGCCCTAGACCCGTATAGGAGACTTTCTTGTCTGGATCACCTAATTAATACCGTCCTTTGCCTCGCTCTGCATGCCGACGCACTGGCCGACAACGCGCTGGATATAGGAGAAGTCTAAGTCCAAGATATAATAAGGAGATAAGGAGAGATCTGCTGCTAAAGGAGATATCTGAATCAATCTGGCCTGGTTGCAAAAATCATCAAAAACCTGATTTAGCACAGTTTACCTCACACTCAAGTTCCCGAGCCTATAGTCCAGGAATGTACCTGCACCTGTCACAGTAAGGAAAACCTCTACATGGCCCTCTGATTGCAACTCAAAGACATAGCTCAGAGAACCGTTTCTTTTTTTCTTTTTTTTCGCAGAAGGAGTTTGTGCGTCTGATCCAGAGCAGCGGGGTCCTCGTGGTTCTGTCTCAGGCCTGGATCGAGGAGCTCTACCACCAGGTGTTAGAGCGCAACCTGCTGGGCGAGGCCGGGTACTGGGGCTCGCCGGAAAACCACACACTGCCCCTCATCACCATGCTCACAGGTACACACACACACACCCACAGGTACACACACACACACACACACACACACACACACACACAAATGCATGCATGCTCACACGCGCATTAGAGTCTGGATCGGGCCGACTTTCTCCATCCGAGCCCGGCCCCCGTCCCGGCAGAGCCGTGACCGAACCTGTCCCGAGCCCGACAGGCAGTAAGAACCCTGAGTGTCACTAAGGACACATGTGGCCTACATTTTTGTGTGGAAAGCCTGCTTTTTGTTGTCCTCCCAGGTCAAAAACATTAACACTTATTTTTTTTTAATTTTACTACAACACCTTACTATCACTAGTTTTACACTACTTTGTTATGAATTATTTAATAGTTAAAATCAGAATTAAAAAAATGTAATCCCCCCCAAATAAACTCTTATCTTATTCAAAGTATTAATGGGTAATTTCTAAGTTCACAGTGTTTTTACTGTTGATTTGTTCAACTAATGCAACATCTTTCTACCAGTCAGGTAGTAATCGGGGTACATTATCAAGATTTCAATATTGACCAAAAATAATTGTTTTTTTTCCAAAATCAAGCAGCCTTACTTCCAATCAAAGCTCTCACAGTTTTTTTTTTT
>NC_045749.1:1618886-1620154 GCF_008692095.1 Etheostoma spectabile | reverse complement strand
TTTTTTTTTTTTTAATGACTCCAACTGACCTAATATTTACATAGAACTAACATAATCAGACATCAGGGTTGGTTAAAAGTCTTACCTGCAGGACTCTGGATATGTCCGATTCTGCTGATCACAACAATCAGCCGACAGCTGTCTTCTTCTTCTCCCTCTCCCAGATATTGACGGGCTGGGCAGCAGCGCGATCGGAGGCCAGCTGATCAGGAGGGCGTCCAGCCAATCACCGCTCAGCTGTGGCAAGGCCGGCAGTGACACTGCGATGGCAGGTCAGGGAGCCCATTATCGTAAACCTGCCCCGAAATCTCACAAACATGACAGATTCATTCACACATGCACTCTGTGAATGATTCATCACTTCCATATTTCAAGAATAGAATAAGTCACCAGCTGACTTCTCTATTAGCTGTTGACCGTATATACATATACAGTATATATACAGTATATATACAGTATGTGTATATATATATATATATATATATATATATATATATATATATATAGTTAAGATTTCAAAGACCTTAAGAGGAAAGTGAGAAGTGATTATTTTAACGAGCTTCAACATTTTTATGCCTCATTATGTTTTCGGGGTTGTCCGTTAGTCCATCCCACTCCCGTGAACTCGATATCTCAGAGAAACGTGATTTTTCTTAAATTCTACATCCGACTGGACTCAAGGACAGAGTAATTAGATATTTGGAGGTGAAATGTCACTGTGAGCTCACATAACACGTGTTAGGCCAAAACTTAAAAATCCCTCTTATTGTGTCCATCCAATGTGACTACATATTAAAAAAAGAAAAAGAAATGTACGTTAAAACTATTTATTGAAAACTGCAAACAAACAACTATAAGATCACTAATTCTGTCTTGGTGTAATTGCACTGAGAAGAGACTGGACATAAAGAGGGAAAACAGAGCGATAGAGAGAATAAGTCCTTCTTCTGCATCTCCCTGGAGGTCAAAGGATTGGCCGGGATTTCCATGGTAACCACTGCTGAGTCCCACCTGATGACATTTATGACCTTTTTCCATTACCACTTTCTCGCCTTTTTTTGGTTTTCCATTACGAAAAAAAGTCCCTGGTACCTGCCAACAGTACTTTTTTTTAGTACCACCTCAGTCGTGGTACCAGCGAGCTGAGGCGACACCTAAAGGTGACGTGAAAACCTGCAGGCTGCTGATTGGTCGGAGAGAATCGTCACTAATCACTGGGTCATCATCGCTGCGGAGGTGGGAATAAATCTCCGCAAATGGAAACCAAG
>NC_045749.1:1612117-1618861 GCF_008692095.1 Etheostoma spectabile | reverse complement strand
TCTCGATATCTCAGAGAAACGGTGATTTTCTAAATTTACATCCGACTGGACTCAAGGACAGAGTAATAGATATTTGGAGGTGAAATGTCACGGTGAGTCACATAAACGTGTTAGGCCAAAACTTAAAAATCCCTTATTGTGTCCATCCAATGTGAATACAATTTAAAAAAAGAAAAAGAAATGTACGTTAAAACTATTTATTGAAAACTGCAAACAAACAACTATAGATCACTAATTCTGTCTTGGTGTAATTGCACGAGAAAGAGACTGGACATAAAGGGGAAAACAGAGCGATAGAGAATAAGTCCTTCTTCTGCATCTCCCTGGAGGTCAAAGGATTGGCCGGGATTTCCATGGTAACCACTGCTGAGTCCACCTGGTGACATTTATGACTTTTTCCATTACCAGCTCTTCTCGCCTTTTTTTGGTTTTCCATTACGAAAAAAGTCCCTGGTACCTGCCAACAGGTACTTTTTTTTTAGTACCACCTCAGTCGTGGTACCAAGCGAGCTGAGGCGGACACCTAAAGGTGACGTGAAAACCTGCAGCTGGTGATTGGTCGGAGAGAATTGTCACTAATCACTGGGTCATCATCGCTGCGGAGGTGGGAATAAATCTGCAATGGAAAAAGAAGCACAAGGCACCGCGGGCGAGGCAGGTACCATGTAATGGAAAAAAAACGCTTATACTCTGTGTGTGTGTGTGTGTGTGTGTGTGTGTGTGTGTGTTGCGTGGTGGTGTGGTGTGTGTGGCGTTTGCGTGCGTGGTGAGGTTGAGTTGATGTGTCGGTTGCCGTGTGCTAGTTGCGGCTGTTGCGTGAGTGCGTTTTGCTAGTGTGCGTGCGTGCGTGCGTGCGTGCGTGCGTGCGTGTGTGTGTGTTTTTCCCTAGGAGCTGTGTTCTCCCGCTTCATCCTCACCGGCGTATGGAAGAACCTGATGGACGTGCTGTCCACGCCGCTGACGGGCCGCATGGCGGGCAGCTCCAAGGGCCTGGCGTTCATCCTGGGAGCGGAGGGGGTCAAAGAGCAGAGCCAGAGGGAGAGGGACACCATCTGCCTGAGTCTGGACGGCCTGCGCAAAGCTGCCGCGCTCAGCTGCGCCCTCGGTGGGTGACACGTGTGTCTGTATTAACAAGACAAAGGGGCTCCGTCACTCATCCCTGCACGGGAGCCTCTGTTCCTCTTCCGCTTCGACACCGAGGGGTCAGAGGTCGGGGTCAGAGGTCGGGGTCAGAGGTCGGGGTCAGATGCTCGGCAGCAGCCCAGTCTACGCTGAAGTAGAGGCATGCGTGAGCTTTCCAAGGCACCAGCTCTATGGAGCTAGATTTGTGTCTTTATTACATGAGAGGATATAAATGATCTGAGAGAAAAAAAAACTATTCAAAGTTATCACACTGATAGTAAAAAAGCATTTTATGTGAGGGAAAAAGATACTTGAGAGAAAGTTTTCATACCAATTGCAAACAATAGTAATATTTGAGACTGAAAAATTGTTTTATTTATTATTATATTTTTAAATACAAATTTGAAATTTGTAAAATTTCTGAGAAAAAAATCTCTCAAAATACTTTTTTAAACTCTTGAAATATATATTTTTTGCTATCTTTGTGAAAAATAATTCTCTAAAATAAAAGTGTTTCTCTTAAAATGTTTTTTTTCTTCTCAGAAATAATTTTATAAATTTCAAAAATATTTTTTGCTATTGGTTTATGAAAACTGTTTTTTGAAAATTTGTATTTTTCTTCTTCTCTCAGATCATTTATTTTCTCTCATGTAATAAAGAATCAAATCTAGCTCCCTACAGCCAGGTGTAGGTGAATCCATCCTAACCCCGATACGGCTCCCCAAACTTGGATGAAAATGAATTGTTTTCAACATGATAGAGAAAATGTCCCACTTAATCTGAATCCATGTTTAGTTTGGTGTCTTGTAAAAAATGTATTGAATATAATAAGGTCCCCGAATCCGACCTCTGGCCCTTTGCAGCGTGTCATCCCCCTTACACTCCCACCTTTCCTGTCTATCCACTGTCACTCTGAAATAATAAAGGGGAAAAAGACCCCAAAAAAATCTTTAAAAAAACAAAACAACAATAATAATTATAAAGTCCTAACCGAACAGGTGTTTTCACTTGTTTTGGCTGATTTGACGTCTTTTTGCCAGAGCCTACGTAAGTGGCCTGATGTTTATACTTGTGCGTTGGTGTGCGCATCGAGCCTGTGTGTGTGTGTGTGTGTGTGTGTGTGTGTGTGTGTGTGTGTGTGTGTGTGTGTGTGTGTGTGTGTGTGTGTGTGTGTGTGTGTGTGTGTGTGTGTGTGTGTGTGTGTGTGTGTGTGTGTGTGTGTGTGTGTGTGTGTGTGTGTGTGTGTGTGTGTGTGTGTGTGTGTGTGTGTGTGTGTGTGTCTTACACCCATGACAACGGAGGAAAATGCTAAATATTATGAAGACCAGTTGTATGCCAGTGGCCCATGATTTTGTATATGTATTTAGCTGCCTCTATAATATTTATGTCCCTGTTAATTAGTCCCTTCAAGCTGACTTAAATCAATGTTGTGTGTGTGTGTGTGTTTCAGGCGTGGCTGCCAACTGTGCCTCAGCGTTGGCCCAGATGGCCGCAGCCTCCTGCGTGCAGGAAGAAAAAGAGGAGAAGGAGGTGGGAGAGATGGGCGACGCCATCACACAAGGTACTGAGAGCACACACTGCGGGGAGATATGTTACAAAACCAACTAGTGGGCACATGTGGGTGTGTGAAAACACACACAAACACACCCTAACCCACTTGTACATAATAACATACACACACACAAACCTAACACAGACTTTGACTTGACAGCATTTGCTTTGCACAGATGATCAAGAGCTAACAGCCTAATCTATAAAAGACCCGTAGGATGTTTTCCCTTTATTTTATAGCCAAGTAAAGAGAAAATGATGGCACGTTTTATTAAAAACATGTTACACTGGTAGCATTAATGCTTGCAGAGATTTTTGTAAAATGGGCCATCAGCAGTAAATAGGCCTTTAGTGACATCTAGTGAAGGATGTGGGAAACTACGGCCTTCTCTCGTGTTCTTTTTCCAATTGTTAAACTAGGCTGGTTTTATCAAAATACTCATCGCAATTCACAAAATGCTAAACACTTTATTCATATTACCAGTTTTTTTGTCTGACCAACTACACTCTGTTGGGCCTAATGAAAAGCCCTCTCATCTGTAGTATGCTTTTCCATAATTCTTCATACAGTTCTTCAGATTCTTCACACAGCACAGAAATATTTGCAGATGCACACACATGCTGTTGAAACATTATTTTTTTTAATGTTTCACCAAAAAAGTCAGTGCAACATATGCACAGCAGATATATTTACATTGCACTGAAATAATGATATGCTCACAAAAAACAGTAAACTGAAAAGAAAAAAAAAATCTGACCAAATATATCGCAAAATAAAGAGGCAAGTAAAAGTGGTCTTTTCATAGTGCTTGCTTCCTGATTGACGTGGTAACACTGTTTGGCCAGGTGGCGCATATCTGGGCCAATCAGCTCAGGAAGTGTCATTTTGAATGGCAGTGTTTTGAAATGGCAGACATGTGACTTTATGTCAGATTGTTGGGTCTTATGCAGAGAACCGTGCTCAGTGCATTTAACCCTCCCGTTGTCCTCGGGTCAAATTTAACCCCTTTTAAAAATGTCTATCTGAAATATGGCTTTTCTTTTCAACCAAATGACCACAAAAAAGGATGGATTTGATGCAATGCTCTTTGCAAATACAATCACATTCATTGAATTTCAGGTGTAAATTGAAATGGTTTTGAATCCGCATCCTGACCAAAGTCAACATACTCTCCTCTGATCTTAACTATTAGTCAAAAAAATTCATAATTTTGGCTTTATTGGCTCAAATATAAGGTATAATTCTATACAAATGAGGGATTTTGGCCATGGATTCCAAAAAGTAGTGTAAAACTAGTGGTAGTAAGGTGGTGTTAGTGAAATCCCCCCCCCCCCCCAAAAAAATAATGCGTTGAAAATGTCAAAAAAAGGATAAAAAGAGGACAACACAAGGGTTAAAAAGTGTAAAGGAGAACTTGTGTTTAGACTTTTGAAGACTTGAGAAGACGTCTTGCTTTCTGTGTGTCAGTTTAAATAATTGTGGTATGCATGTCATTTTAGTGGGTTAGCAATTGGAAAAAACCTGTAACAATCGCCTAATTTTAAGATGAGACAAGAGCTTCTAATGATCATTTAATGATAGGCATTACTGCTCACAATTACAAAGTAAAGTGGTATAAAGTTTGATAATGTACACAATGTCGTGTGTAGTGAAGCAGCGCGTTGAACAGCGTCTGGAGCAGATGGGTCGTCCTCAGGGAGTTCGCCTCCACACGGCTCATGTGTTGTGTATGGACGCCATTCTGAACGTAGGACTGGAGATGGGTAGCCATAATCATGACTGCTGGCCGCATGTCTTCAGGTACACAAACACACAGACATACACAGACACACACACAGAACACACACACACACACACACACACACACACACACACACACACACACACACACACACACACACACACACACACACAATGCATTTTCAGATATATGACACACATGTTCAAGAAAGCTTCTCAGTCTTGGCAATTCGACTTGTTACTGAGACTGAAGACTATTCACTGGCAATGCCAGGTACACGACAGACAGTCAGACAGTCAGACAGTCAGACAGACAGACAGTCAGACAGTCAGACAGTCAGACAGTCAGACAGTCAGACAGTCAGACAGACAGACAGACAGACAGACAGACAGACAGACAGACAGACAGCAATATGCTTAAAGATCTAGTGAGCGTATCTGTTTTGGGCAACAATAACTTAAATTCATGGTGTCAGATGATGCTCATTGTGGTACACAGCTTGCTGCTACCCAATGTTCACCATCTTATTTTTTTCTACCAACAAAAACGTATGTTAGTGCCATTAGAATATTGTTTGTATTACTTTCCAATTTTCAATTATACTTAACTGAATTTCTGTACTACTGTAGGGATGATTGAAGGATGTAGAATTCCCTGTTCAGATTTCTACTGAAGCGACATTACTTAAAGGCTTTGACAATACAAGCTTGTAAGTTAGTTTTATATTTCTACGACAATAGGAGCATTGCATTTTCAGTAGAGCTGCAAAGATGAATCAATTATTCACTATGAAGTTAATCGCCAACCATTTTGATAATATATCTCCTCTGTGACAGTAACCTTAATATCTTTGGGTTGTGGACAAAACAAGACATTTCAGGACGTCATCTTGGTCATCCACATTTTTCATCATTTTCTGAATTGTTATATACCAAATAACTAATCGATAAATAGAGGAAATAATCCACAGATTAATCTGCACTGAAAATAATTGTTAGTTGCAGTCCTGATTTTCAGGAAGTTTCTATTTTTTTGTGACATCAAACATTTTTGAAAACGTTTCTGTCTCACCCTCTTCTCTTTCCTCCCCTCTGTGTCCCCCCCCCCCCCCCCAGGGTGACTGAGAGTACATCAGCTCGTTGGAGCACAGCCACTTTAGCGACGGCTCAGCCCAGCCGTCCTCCCTGACCCCCATCAGCCAGCAGAGCCAGCAGGCCGCCGGCGTGGACCTGGGCATGGAGCTGAGCTGTGAGCCCAGCCCGGAGGCCTCGGAGCTGGGCCTGAGCCAGCCCGTCATCCAGCCTCTGTCCATCCAGGAGCTGCTGAGGGAGAGCAGCCGGGGCAGAGGGCTGGAGCTGAAGAGCGGCAGCCTGATGACGGGTACCAGCGCTGCCAAGGCTGTGTGCACGCTGTCAACACAGACTGACAGGTAAAAAAAAATATATATTACATATATATATATATAGAGAGAGAGAGAGACGACCATCCCCCCGAGGAAGAGAGAGAGAGAGAGAGAGAGAGAGAGAGAGAGAGAGAGCAATGAATATCCAACAAAATGTCATAGATTTATCTCCAGAATCATACATAAAAGATTATTATTTAGCTGTGGTCCACAAATACGTAATTTGTAGTAACGTAAGTAATCATCAAAGTCTATATTTACGCTTTTTGTCAATTTTTTGAGGCTTTTTCAAATGTTTTTTTTTCAATGCTTTTTTTTAAGCTTTCACCAAAAGCTTTTTGTCGCAGTTTACGCTTCTTTTTTTAAACATTTTGTAACACTTTTTTTTTTTAACCCTTGTAATGCTTTTAATGCTTTTGTTACGTTTTCTTTTCACTTTTTGGATGATTTTTTTAACACTTTTTATAACAAAAAGTAAAATATTTTCTTAACTTTTTTTCTTTTTTAAGATGAGAAATTGAGAGAGCAATGTGTTTCGATATTCAGAAACAAATTTTGCTTAATTTTACAACCAATTGAGATACAAAAGAGGTGCAATGCCATTTATTACAGCCTAGGATTTAGCTGAAGCTATGCTAGTGGCAGCTGTCACTTGTTGCCATAGCAACTCCAAAGCCAGAGAAATTAAACACACTATTTTTTGTCTATGATTGATGCCTTCTTTTTTTATTGACAGGAATACATGTTCTAATTTAAATCTTTTTTGTTCATGTAAACAAAAATACAATGTTTGGATAATAAATAGGAGTGGTTTATTTTGTAGTCTGTTAACTTGCACATATATAAAAGAAAAAAATTAATTAATTATTTCACTAAAAGAGACAATTATTGATTGATAGATGGATGGATGGATGGATGGATGGATGG
>NC_045749.1:1601222-1612107 GCF_008692095.1 Etheostoma spectabile | reverse complement strand
ATGGATGGATGGATGGATGGATGGATACTTTATTCATATCCAAAGGAAATTTTACACACAACAAAACACATACACACACAGATATATCTCACATACATAAAAATCACTCAGACATATTATAATTCTAATTACTGTATGTCATTAGTTGCAATTAATTCTGAAACAATTACTTGTCCAGCAAAAAAATATGAAAAATAATAAGAGTTTATGAAAAAACACCGTTGCAGACAGTGTAAACTAGACTGTAATTTCCCTTTTATGGATCATTTTATGGGAGATCATTATATCTATCTATCTATATTTCATTATCTATCACTATCTATCTATCTATAAATAAATGACACTACATGCTTGCTATTTTATGATTGAGTAACAATCTGCTGCTTCCTTGTTATCACCTTGTCAAATCAGCAGCCAGCATGGCGGGGACTCTTGGTGGAATGGGAATCTGGCGGGTAAATTACCGACATTTGTGCTTTGCAGGAGCTGCATTGGTTGTGGATTTTCTTGAGTTTTTATACAGCCACAAGATGGCAGGTATAAAAGAGTGTTTATGACTAGGACACTTTAGAATGAGGTTTAGGTTAGAGGCCAACAAGTACAGAAATGGAAATATGTGTGTCAGTGTGCGTGCCAAAGCTCTGCACAAGTTTATCGCTGCCAGGGAATAAAGTGTGTGTTTATTCACAGATCATGTCTTATGGAACCAGTTATCATGCCTGCTATTAGGAGCAAAATAGAGAAAGTGTTCCCTCTGAAATCTGAATCTGTTTGCAACAGATTACAAGCTGAACGTGGTGCCAAAACGTTGGAAATACTCCTCTGCACATGGCTTTCCCAAAAGCAGTAACTAAAGGACAACACTGCTGTTTTACATTTTTTATTTCAAAGGAATGTCACAGCACTTTAAAACAGCCATTTTAAATGTGTGTGTGTGGGTGTGTGTGTGTGTGTGTGTGTGGTGTGTGTGTGTGTGTGTGTGTGTGGGTGTGTTTGTGTGTGGGGTGTGTGTGTGTGTGGTGTGTGTGTGTGTGTGGTGTGTGGTGTGTGTGTGTGTGTGTGTGTGTGTGTGTGTGTGTGGTGTGTGTGGTGTGGTGTGTGTGTGTGTTTCAGGTTGTTTGAAGAAGCAGCTACCAAGCTGAACTGGTTGGTCTTGGTCGGCTTCCTGCAGCAGCTCAGGAAAGCTTCTCAGTCTCGCTGTTTGACTCCGTTACTGAGAATGGATGGACACTCACTGGCAATGCACAGGTCACCACACACACACACACACCACACACACACACAACACACACACCAACACCACACACACCACACCCACCACACACAAACACACATCATGTATGCGTGAGCCTTCCAGAGCGAGATCCAGATCATCTGGCTTTCAAAACCTAAAGTTCCTGTTGAAACTGTTTTTATTATGATGTGACACAACGATATGTAAAAGGCTTAAACAGTTCACATTAGTCAGGGAGAAAATGTCTGTGTGTACCTCGTCGAAAATAAGATATCAGATATAGTTCTGTTGATATAGTAGTGGATAGTGAGGAGAGTTGGCTGTATGTGACAAAAAATCTTGTAGCCTAAAAAAAGTGTGACATGATTTAAAGCACCTTTAAGTGAATATGTATAATATTTACTTCGGCTAAAGGGACCATAAATCTGAGATTGAATTTAACCAAAATAGTAATCCATTAGCGTGAAGAAGTGAAGAAGCGCCACAGTTTTTTTCTTTGTATTCTTTAGAAGCCATCTGGTCCGCTGTATAATCACAGATTTACGAACATGAAATGCTCATTAAATAATGATTTATTACCACAGTATTAGGAAATTAATATAAGAGTTAAAAAAAGCCGTGATGAAGCCAGTCAGATCATTATGCCCTCTGGTGGTCTGTAGGCGAGGCCAAGTCGACGCTGGACGTCGCAGCGCTCTGCATCTCTTTCGCCTGGGCGAGGGCATGCTGAGGATCGCCATGAACAAGAACCGCCTCTGCTGCACATGATGAGGGCCTGGAGCGTGGTGGGCCACACACCTGGTCGAGGTAGGGGACTTTTACAGGGGGTGTCCCGGCCAAGACAGCAGCACAGAGACATAAATGAACCAACAGCAGGCTTCAAACAAACAAACAAATACATCAACAGGGTTTCTGCGGGGTCTGGTTGAAAGAAACCGAATTTCTGATTCTTTTTTGAAAAGGGTCAAATTGACCCGAAGCAACAGGAGGGTTAAAGTGTGCTGGACCTTCTTTGGCTGTCACACCCACAGAGAAGGGACTGGACCTGGAGAACGTTTTTGTTAAAAAATCCTGTAAACTACAGTAGCTGGCCGTCAGAGGAGCACGGTTTGTAGTCGTTAAGTGAGAGCAGTCAGAGAGAATAAATGTTGTTTGTACTGTCTGCCTGCTGTCTTCTGTGCTGAGGGTAACCCACCGGCAACAGTGAGTCCTTTCTTCTATAACATCTAGTCCAATGGGATCCAGGCCAATAAATAGGGGCGTGCCCGACTAAGAATTTTCATAGTCGAATCTGAATTGTAAATTCTTGCCTGTCGTCAACTGACCGTCAAAACAAAGGATCTACTCTTTAAAAAAAGGTCGACCTCCTCAGATTAATTTCAGGACTATGAAAGGGTTTCTGAGCCTGTCAGCGGCAAAACAAACAATTTTGTGAAGGTAAACACAAGCTGGGCACTTGTACCTGCAGCCTATTTAACATATTTATTAAAAATTCAACATAATGTCGTAACTCAGGGATAATTTATAGATAAAGAAAAATTGCAAAGAGTTATTGTTAAGAATATGCTGAAAATATGTACTTCACGTTCTGCACTGGCCCTTGACTGTACACATGATGAGAATAGATGTGAATAGATAACACTTTGTGAAGAATATAGTTTACTCACGTTGCAACCACGGTAACACTTGCTTCTTCCCCAGGCGGCATGTCACAAGGAGCGCACGTATCCCAGAAGGCCGTTTTCCTCATCCATGACGTTCTGACGGAGGTGCTGACGAGCTGGGCGGAGCTTCCACACTTCCACTTCAACGAGGCGCTGTTCAGGCCTTCGAGCACATCATGCAGCTGGAGCTGTGTGACGAGGACGTACAGGACCAGGTGAAGTCCTGCATTGCAAGTCCGACCTCCACAATGTATTAAAGGCTCCATGACTTGTACCTCACGGCTAATTCCTGGATACGAGAATAATCTGTCAGGAGTTGTTTGCATTTCTTTAAACCAACCCATTAGTCGTCTTGGGCAGCGTTATGCTCCTAACACAGCGACAGTGGTTATGCAAAATAGTCTCGTTAAAGGTCCCATGGCATGAAAATGTCACTTTATGAGTTTTTTACACTAAATTTGTGTCCCCCCAGCTGCCTATGGCCCCCCAGTAACCAGAAATGGTGATAGGTGTAAACCAAGCCTGGGGATCCTGCTCTGCTTTTGAGAAAATTAAAGCTCAGATGGGCCGATGTGGAATCTTGCTCTTATGAGGTCATAAGGGGAAAGGTTACCCCCCTATCTCTGCTTTGCCTGCCCAGAGAATTTGGCCCACCATGAGAGAGAGACATCATGGTTTCATTCATTACAATCTTCCACTGAAGAACCAAGCACGCCTGACCAAATTTCCCTTTAAACTTGGCATTTTCCGTGTGTAACGTTGCTCGAGGTTTAGGCTAATGTTTAAAGTTAACACAATGAAAGGGGGAAAAGTCGACAACATCCGGTGGAACTATCCTGTAAATGAGCCACCGTCGATATATAGACTAAGGAGCAGGTGAAGTCGTGTGCAGGGAATCCATTCAAAGTGTCACACTTTATAATTGTGAAGCATGAATGATGCATGTGTTTCTCAGTTTAGAAGATGTTTGTGTCCCTGCAGGTGATCACGTCCATAGGCGAGCTGGTGGAGATGTGTTCTCCTCAGATCCTGTCAGGGTGGAGGCCTCTGTTCAGCGCTTGAGGACGTCCACAGCAGCAAGACCGACACCAAAGACTACCTGCTGGGGAATACTCCATGGGTACGTCGACCGGCCGCAAGACGCTCACATGGAATATAACAAATAATACATGGAGATTACTCATGGCAGTTCTGTTTTTGTTTTTTTTTTAAAGCAAGAAACAAACCAAATGTTTCACTGCAGGGAAACATGGAAACCAAAAATAACAATAAATATGACAATAAAAAACCTCCCCCCTTTTGCCCGCCCCTTCCCTCTTCCATACCTCCTCCTTTCCATCTTCCCAACCCCTCATCCACCATCCCTCCCCTTTCCTCCCTCTTCCTCCCTCCAATGCCTCCCTCCATTTTTTCCCTTCACTCCCTCCCTTCCTCTACCGTTCTCTCCTCCTCACCATCCCCTCCCTCCCTCTTTCCTCCCTCCTCCCCTCTTCTCCCTCCTTTCTCCTACCGTTCTCTCTCTCCCTCCCGTTCGCTCCCTTCTCTTCCCTCCCTCCCTCCCTCGCCCCCATTCCCTTGTTCTCTCCTCTAGGGAAGTCCAGGCTCAGTGTTCGATGTCTTCGAGGCGTTCATCAACACCGACAACAATCCAGGGTGTGCCAACGCTGCCAACGACTACATCATGTGCCTCCTGAAGTTGTCAAAGGCTTAGGTTAGTCCTGTACATTGTATTTTGTTCAGTTATACTTTTACAAACCTTTAGAGCTTTTACCTGGAATCGGGCGTTATACTGTGATTTGATGTAAGCGTGGGATGACATGAAGTAGAGTTATACACTGACCTTAGGGCTGCAATAATGATTATTTTTATTTTTGCAGTATATAGAATGTTAGGTGGGAATAATGTGGATCAGTGTTCCCAAAGCCCAAGATAACGTCATCAAATGTCTGTTTTGTCCACAACTCAAAGATATTATTTCACTGTCACGAGAGAGGGAGGAAGAAACTAGAAAATGTTCAATTTAAGGAGCTGCATAGGGAGAAATTGACATTTTATTATAAAATAGGACCTCAAACCGATTATCAAAATAGTTGGTGTACTAATAGCCACACGACAGGAGGCGAGGGGATTTGTGTGTGTGTTCATTCACTCATTCACCCAAAATGTCACAATGTCATGTTGTGTCGAGCTTCTGTGTGTTTTAAAAATAGTGATTTAAGGCTATTATAGTAGTCCCTAGCTCTCCCATTCAAAAGGCATTGACCCAAAACCGAGAATGCGGTAAATCTTCTAAGTGGCGTTTCCCTCCAATTATGCTTTTAATGAAAGTGTGACTTGGGTACATTGGCAGAGTAACGCTTTATAAGTATTATGATTTTCAACTTTAACAATTTCATTTCATGTCACAGACTTCGGTATCACTCGGGTTGGTTCTAACTTTGCACAGTAACAAAACCTTTTGAGTTCTCTGGTACCAGATTCTAATTCCCTGTGTGTAGGAGAGGTGGACTATAGGAGATCGGAGACTGTGTCCATGCGTCGGTTACAGCTCCACCGACCTCTGCCTGCCTGCGCTCGAATCTCCGCAAATGTGCAGGTAGGGTCGTCTTCTCCGAGTTTGAGCTGATTCGTGTGGGTTAGGGATCCTTTGTGTCTTTGATGTTGCACGAGAGATTTCACCAACAACACATTTTCAAAATGAAGACAAACAATAGCACAGAGCAATGCACAGTAGCGTACATTATCGTACATCTTATACTTATTGTTACATTGTGTTCTTATTCTATTCAGTCAGTCAATTTATAGGTTGTCATGTATATCTTTTTATAGAAATAGTTATATTTTATCATGATTACTGCATTGTCAATCCTGCACTGTTCACTTTTGCACTTCATCATGGCACACAGTTACCATAGTACTTACCTATCCACGGTCATTGCATTCTGGAGTTATTTTCATCTTATGTAGGTGTGATATATGTGATATGTGTGTAAATGGTGGTTGTTGTGTTATGGTTGTCTGTACTGGATGCCTAAAATTTCTATCTAGATCTATCGACTAGGGCAGTGGTTCTAACCCTGACTGGTTCACAAAATCATTTTGGGGGTCGCCAGATAGTGGGGAGAAAAAATATCAAAATAAAATATTCTAGACTGGGGGAGTGTTTTTTACATTGTGAGTTTGGTACCTAGAACACAGAAAAGGGTGTGAAGGTGGGTTGGGGGAGGAACAGTCACAAACGGGTCAAAACTCTACAGAGCCGGGGCCATTGGGCAAGGCTAGCGCTAAAGCTAAACTGTCCATAAAGCAGAGCTCTTTTTGTTAATGATGTTAAATCATTTACAAAAATCACTCCAAATCAGCAGAGGTGGGGGGGAGGTGTGTAGAGGACAGCTGTTTCCATGGCTTGCAGCTCTCTCTGGAAAGAGCGCACAGAGAGCAGGAGAATATACGCAGGTGTTTGTTCCTCCTCTTCTCCTTGACTAATAAAGCTTTTGATGACAGCTGCTGGCAAAGATCTACAAGATGCAGTCCAAGCCGGTGTCTTGGGGGCGCGGCTCGCCAGCCTGCCAATGAGATCGCAGGAGCGCTCGGTCAGCAATGAGGACGGCATGGACTGCGTCCTGCAGGAGTTGATGATGACACAGGTAACGTGTCCAGTCTTTTTTCCTTCATGGAAGTCCTTACCCGTTCTTTTTCGGTCTTTTACTTTTTCTGATCCCTCTAACACTCTGTCTAAGCCCAGCTGCGTGTGCTGTGCCTCTGGCCTGCAGGTCTGACCAGGTGTGGATTTGTTGCTGGAGCAGCTAACAGCAGCGGGTGCAACTGTACCTCGTCCAACACCAAACCTCGACCCTGGAGCTGCTCTTCACTCTGCTCAGAGAGGTCACCACCGTGCCAGGTAAACAACAGCCATTTCTCACGCGAACTCCAGACAACGGACGGCCAATCAGGTGCACACATGCCAGAGTTTCCTTTCACACATGTGGCACTCAATGGAGATTGTCCGTGTCAGACGGTTCTCACTTCTAAAGGGTTGGCATCTGGGTAAAGGTGTATTACATCGTGTCACTGAGCTCGTAATTTGTTTAGAAACAGAAATCTTTTGCAGTTAGTTGACTGTGTCCGACGATTTTTTACGACAAAAGTTCCATAATCCATCATCTCTTTGGTTAGACATTTCCCTTTCTTTGTAAATCACTAGCCTGACTCCGCCCTCCTACGTACATTTTCATTTTCCTTCAGTACACAGTCTGGGTTTGTAGTATATTCTTGAGTTTTCTCGGGCCAAATCGTACTGGTCCAATCAGCGCACAGAGGAGTGAGTGTTGAGGACGATGACGTTGAGGTGGTGTGCTAGTCTGAGATGTAGTTCCATAAAGGCGGCGGAGAAGGATGCGAGCAAAGCCATCCGGTTCGTTATGCAACGCTGCCAATATCCAGAAGTTAAAGCTGAGCAAGAACAATCTAGCTGAGTTTGTATGTGGCCATGATGTTGTGGCCCCCCCCCACAGGGTTCCATTCCACATCACAGAAACACACTCGCTGTGATCTCTGGGCAGACTTGTACTCGGGAGCCGGCAGGGTAAAGACCGTTTAATGTCCGGTCCAACTGAGTCAGACATTTCTTGTTCTCACATGCAGCTCGCTGGGTAATGTCTAGACAATTTCAGGTTTGCAGTGCATAGGTGTAAAGCGGGACACAGACACACAGACATAGGTGGATTAGATTGTTGTGACAGTGTAGGCAAACAGTGTAGGATGCAGGGCTATTTTATACCACCCTTAACACAAAACAAGGACCAAGGAGTTTTTATTTACAGCCAAATGTTCTGAAATAGCCAAGTCTGTCACACATCTAATCGTCCTCGCTTCTGATGATCCTCTAAACCAAACAACCATCTCCCGCTGCCTTGCTCTCCTTCTGTAATTCACTGTTGCCAAAGGGATTTAAATAATCACAACATCTTCGCTTTTACAGTCTAACTGGGTCTCCCTCTCTCCTCTCTCTCTCTCTCCAGGTCCTGGGTTTGCCTCTTCGCCGTCATCCAGCTGCTGCTTCCGTGATGTCTCTGTGGCTGCAGCGTAGCCACGGTGCCATCCTATGGGATGTGGCGGCGGCCAACTCAAGCACGCCATCGGCCTGTGCTGCGAGCTGGTGGTGGAGCACGTCAACAGTTTCATACACTCAGGTGAGACAGTGCGGGCATGTGCAGGAAGTGTCCGTGTGAAGGTTTTGGGGCAACAAAGTAGGGAACCGTTTCAGAATTAAATAGCCACTAGAAAGGAAGTATTAGTCTTAAGCTATCGCTAGCTAAGGCTGTTGGTGTCCCTCTTGTTGCACTTGTGCACGACAATATAGTCACAACCAAATGTTAGCGATGGTTATGGCAGATCCAGAGTAGTTCTGGGCAGATCAATAGTTTTAAACTTACACAGAGTACCCGCATTCAAGGACCATTACATTGTCAATGGAGAGTGGCCCAGACTCTCTGGACAAATGTACGAGAGCTGGTAGCCACAGGCTACTATCATGGCCTCCAGTGTCTGTCTGGCGTTTACGACCCCTGTGTTGCCCCCCGAGACCGGGCTTTTTCACCGTGTATTCAGGGGGAGGGAGTAGCAGATCACGGAAAGATTCCTACAATTTGAGACAAAATGAAATCGCGTGAAACATGCAGGAATCAGAGTGCATCTTTAATGCTCAAATGGGGCGGCAGTAGCTCCGTCCTCGGGAGTTGAGTTGGGAGTACCGGAGGGTCACTTGTTCAAGTCCCATGCGGACCAAAGTACAGAGTGGATTGGGTTAGTGCGAGAGATGCCAGTTCACCTCCTTGGCTTCGGGGCCCTTGAGCAAGGTCCCGTACCCCCATCGCTCCGTGTGCTGGTCCAACACGGCAGCCCCTCACTCTGACGTCTCTCATTGTGCATGTATAGGACCTGAGCATGTGTGTGTGCATTTACAGGGCATGTGTGTAGTTATTCTAACAGAGTGAATTAAAAAAAAAATATATAAATAATTATTGTAGAATACTTTGAAAGTGTGAGTTGAAACCTTGCTGTTCCTGCAGCAACTGTTGGCTCGGATTTTCATTCCACTTTGTTTGTGCTCATTTTAGCGCTGTACAAAAGCTCTGTGAAACGAACAATGGTTCAGTGTGTTAGTTCACAGTAGATTCTAGTACAGAGGTCACTAATAGGCGGACGCGGTCCGGATCCGGACCCAGCCGCCGAACTGTCCGGACCCGGATCAAAATCCATACATTATTGAGAGATTATGACTTTTGACGGAGCGCTTCTATTTTAACCTGCTAGCCTTTTGGTAATATGGTACTGGTTCAGCACTAGTATGCGTTGTAAAGTATGTCATGTGACGCTATTAAGCCAATCAAATCTGTGCATATGATAACCGCTGCCAACTCGAGCAGAGAGTGAGATATACAACAGGGAGGACGAAACGAAAAAAAGAGACAATGTATACATGGCGTGCTCTAAAAAAAGAAAAGTGGACAGCGAGAAACAGAGCTTTCAATCAAGAATGGACAGATTCTTACATGTTCATTCTCCCGGGCAGAGTTCAAAACCGGTATGTCTTATGTTCAGAGGACTGTTGCAATTATAAAAGCAGCAATGTGAAGCGCCACTATATGAGACAAAGCCCAAATCTTTTGACCAAAATACCCACTGACATCCGGATGAGAAGCCAGAAAATAAACGATCTAAAAGCCCAATTAGATCGATCCAGCAGAATCCTAACACATTCATTCATCGCTCAACAACGTGCAAATGAATGTTCCCTTAAAGTTGCCTGGATTTTGGGATAAGGTTTTATAAATTAAATATTAAAATAAATTTGGGAAGTGGGATATAAAAGGGAAAGAAAGAGAAAAAGACGTGTTAAGTGTTGAGATTATAATTTGTTCAAAACTAAGATGTAAAAGGGTATACTCAAGATATACTTTTTATTTCATTTTATAAAATCAGCACTTTATTTGGATGATTTTAATTTATTTTAATGCAGACCTTTTTTATTAAGATTTTTTTTAATGTATTATTAGCGTATTATTATTTATGATCCTACAGTTCAATATATAAACTGAAGAAATATTGTTAAAATATTATTGAATTGTACTTTTATTTTGAGTAGTTTGTTGACTGGATACTTACATATTTTCATACAACTATTAGGCTGTGGGTACTGAATCATAAGCAAGTTAGTCATTGTGATGTTGTGGACCTTTCTGCTTTTGAAATTTCTCCATCTGGACCTCTTGGAATTTAATTGAATACACCCTGTTCTAGTAGGTAAAGTTTTCTTACATGAACCCCAGATAAGTTGAAAGGAACGGAGGATGAAGAGAGGGAAGTAAGAAAGGGACATGCACATCTGAGGAATTTGACGTTCTGTTAAACCTGATCACAGATCTGACGAAAAATGTGTTATTGTTTGTTGAGCTTAACAGTGAAGATAAGTAGAGCGGTGACGAGGACTTGTTGTTCCACGCCCTCCTTTTTAGGCAAATTAAATTGTGGCCACGCCATCTCTGTCCATGTGCTAACCACAACCCTTGTTGGTGTGTGTGTGTGTGTGTGTGTGTGGTGTGTGTGTGTGTGTGGTGGTGTGTGTGTGTGTGTGTGTGTGTGTGGTGTGTGTGTGTGTGTGTGTGTGGGTGGTGGTGTGTGTGTGTGTGTGTGTGTGTGTGTGTGTGTGGTGTGTGTGTGTTTTTCTGCCTTTCCTTTTTGCAGATATGGTTTACGAGTCTTGATAACTGATGTTGAAAGATCTGTTCAAGCTTCTGGTGGCGTGTGTCTGAGCCTGCAGAGACCATCTCCAGAGTGGGCGCTCCTGCATCAGGTGAACATACTTTACTCTGTTCCCCCTCTCTCTTCTCTCTACTCTCTCTATCTTTCTACTCATCTCTTTCCTCTCTATTTATCCCTATCTAAATGCGATCTCTCTTTTCTACACTCTCTATGCTTTCCGCCT
>NC_045749.1:1597983-1601197 GCF_008692095.1 Etheostoma spectabile | reverse complement strand
ATCTATCTATCTATCTATCTATCTATCTATCTATCTATCTATCTATCTATAAATAAATGACAGCTACATGCTTGCTTATTTTATGATTGAGTAACAATCTGCTGCTTCCTTGTTATCACCTTGTCAAATCAGCAGCCAGCATGGCGGGGACTCTTGGTGGAATGGGAATCTGGCGGGTAAATTACCGACATTTGGTGCTTTGCAGGAGCTGCATTGGTTGTGGATTTTCTTGAGTTTTTATACCAGCCACAAGATGGCAGGTATAAAAGAGTGTTTATGACTAGGATCACATTTAGAATGAGGTTTAGGTTAGAGGCCTAACAAGTACAGAAATGGAAATATGTGTGTCAGTGTGCGTGCCAAAAGCTCTGCACAAGTTTATCGCTGCCAGGGAATAAAGTGTGTGTTTATTTCACAGATCATGTCTTATGTAACCAGTTATCATGCCTGCTATTAGGAGCAAAATAGAGAAAGTGTTCCCTCTGAAATCTGAATCTGTTTTGCAACAGATTACAAGCTGAACGTGGTGCCAAAACGTTGGAAATACTCCTCTGCACATGGCTTTCCCAAAAGCAGTAACCTTAAAGGACAACACTGCTGTTTTTACATTTTTTTATTTCAAAGGAATGTCACAGCACTTTAAAACAGCCATTTTAAATGTGTGTGTGTGTGTGTGTGTGTGTGTGTGTGTGTGTGTGTGTGTGTGTGTGTGTGTGTGTGTGTGTGTGTGTTTCAGGTTGTTGAGAAGAAGCAGCTACCAAGCTGAACTGGTTGGTCTGGTCGGCTTCCTGCAGCAGCTCAGGAAAGTTCTCAGTCTCAGCTGTTTGACTCCGTTACTGAGACTGGAGACTACTCACTGGCAATGCCAGGTACACACACACACACACACACACACAACACACACCACACACACCACACACACCACACACACCACACACACCACACACACACACACACATTCATGTATGCGTGAGCCTTCCAGAGCGAGATCCAGATCATCTGGCTTTCAAAACCTAAAGGTTCCTGTTGAAACTGTTTTTATTATGATGTGACACAACGATAATGTAAAAGGCTTAAACAGTTCATCATTAGTCAGGGAGAAAATGTCTGTGTTACCTCGTCGAAAATAAGATATCAGATATAGTTCTGTTGATATAGTAGTGGATAGTGAGGAGATGTTGGCTGTATGTGACAAAAAATCTTGTAGCCTAAAAAAGTGTGACATGATTTAAAGCACCTTTAAGTGAATATGTTATAATATTTACTTCGGCTAAAGGGACCATAAATCTGAGATTGAATTTAACCAAAATAGTAATCCATTTAGCGTGAAGAAGTGAAGAAGCGCCACAGTTTTTTTTCTTTGTATTCTTTAGAAGCCATCTGGTCCCGCTGTACTAATCACAGATTTACGAACATGAAATGCCTCATTAAATAACTGATTTCATTACCACACGTATTAGGAAATTAATATAAGAGTTAAAAAAAGCCGTGACTGAAGCCCAGTCAGACTCATTATTGCCCCTCTGTGTGTCTGTAGGCGAGGCCAAGTCGACGCTGGACCGTCGCAGCGCTCTGCATCTCTTTCGCCTGGGCGAGGGCATGCTGAGGATCGCCATGAACAAGAACCGCCCTCTGCTGCACATGATGAGGGCCTGGAGCGTGGTGGCCCCACACCTGGTCGAGGTAGGGGACTTTTACAGGGGGTGTCCCGGCCAAGACAGCAGCACAGAGACATAAATGAACCAACAGCAGGCTTCAAACAAACAACAAATTACATCAACAGGGTTTCTGCGGGGTCTGGTTGAAAGAAACCCGAATTTCTGATTCTTTTTTGAAAATGGGTCAAATTGACCCGAAGACAACAGGAGGGTTAAAGTGTGCTGGACCTTCTTTTGGCTGTCACACCCCACAGAGAAGGGACTGGACCTGGAGACCGTTTTTGTTAAAAAATACCTGTAACTACCAGTAGCCTGGCCGTCAGAGGAGCACGGTTTGTAGTCCGTTAGAATGAGACAGTCGAGAGAATAAATGTTGTTTGTACTGTCTGCCTGCTGTCTTCTGTGCTGAGGGTACACCCAGGAACAGTGAGTCCTTCTTCTATAACATCTAGTCCAATGGATCCAGGCCAATAAATAGGGGCGTGCCCGACTAAGAATTTTCATAGTCGAATCTGAATTGTAAATTTCTTTAGCCTGCGTCAACTGACCGTCAAAACAAAGGATCTTACTCTTTAACAAAAAGGTCGACCTCCTCAGATTAATATTCCAGACTATGAAAGGGTTTCTGAGCCTGTCAGCGGCAAAACAAACAATTTTGTGAAGGTAAACACAAGCTGGGCACTTGTACCTGCAGCCATATTTAACATATTTATTAAAATATTCAACATAATTGTCGTAACTCAGGGATAATTTATAGATAAAGAAAATTGCAAAGAGATTATTTGTTAAGAATATGCTGAAAATATGTACTTCACGTTCTGCACTGTGCCCTTGACTGTACACATGATGAGAATAGATGTGAATAGATAACCACTTTGTGAAGAATATAGTTTATACTCACGTTGCAACCACGGTAACACTTGCTTCTTCTCCCAGGCGGCATGTCACAAGGAGCGCCACGTATCCCAGAAGGCCGTTTCCTTCATCCATGACGTTCTGACGGAGGTGCTGACGAGCTGGGCGGAGCTTCCACACTTCCACTTCAACGAGGCGCTGTTCAGGCCCTTCGAGCACATCATGCAGCTGGAGCTGTGTGACGAGGACGTACAGGACCAGGTGAAGTCCTGCATTGCAAGTCCGACCTCCACAATGTATTAAAGGCTCCATGACCTTGTACCTCACGGCTAATTCCTGGATACGAGAATAATCTGTCAGGAGTTGTTTTGCATTTCTTTAAACCAATCCCATTAGTCGTCTTGGGCAGCGTTATGCTCCTAACACAGCGACAGTGGTTATGCAAAATAGTCTCGTTAAAGGTCCCATGGCATGAAAATGTCACTTTATGAGTTTTTTAACACTAAATTTGTGTCCCCCCCAGCCTGCCTATGGCCCCCCAGTAACCAGAAATGGTGATAGGTGTAAACCAAGCCCTGGGTATCCTGCTCTGCTTTTGAGAAAATTAAAGCTCAGATGGGCCGATGTGGAATCTTGCTCCTTATGAGGTCATAAGGGGAAAGGTTACCTCCCCTATCTCTGCTTTGCCTGCCCAGAGAATT
>NC_045749.1:1561457-1597973 GCF_008692095.1 Etheostoma spectabile | reverse complement strand
ATGAGAGAGAGACATCATGGCTTTCATATCATTACAATCATTCCACTGAAGAACCAAGCACGCCTGACCAAATTTCCCTTTAAACTTGGCATTTTCCGTGTGTAACGTTGCTCAGAGGTTTAGGCTAATGTTTAAAGTTAACACAATGAAAGGGAAAAGTCCGACAACATCCGGTGGAACTATCCTGTAAATGAGCCACCGTCGATATATAGACTAAGGAGCAGGTGAAGTCGTGCAGGGAATCCATTCAAAGTGTCACACTTTAATAATGTGAAGCATGAATGATGCATGTGTTTCTCAGTTTAGAAGATGTTTCTGTGTCCCTGCAGGTGATCACGTCCATAGGCGAGCTGGTGGAGATGTGTTCTCCTCAGATCCTGTCAGGGTGGAGGCCTCTGTTCAGCGCTCTGAGGACCGTCCACAGCAGCAAGACCGACACCAAAGACTACCTGCTGGGAGAATACTCCATGGGTACGTCTGACCGGCCGCAAGACGCTCACATGGAATATAACAAATAATTACCTGGAGATTATCATCTGGCAGTTCTGTTTTTGTTTTTTTTTTAAAGCAAGAAACAACCAAAATGTTTCACTGCAGGGAAACATGGAAACCAAAATAACAATAAAAATATGACAATAAAAAACCCTCCCCCCCTTTTTGCCCTCCCCCTTCCCTCCTTCCATCCCTCCCTCCTTTCTTCCATCTTTCCCAACCCCTTCCATCCATCCATCCCTCCCCCTTTCCTCCCTCCTTCCCTCCCTCCATGCCTCCCTCCATCTTTTTTTCCCTTCACTCCCTCCCTTCCTTCCTACCGTTCTCTCCCTCCCTCATCCATCCCTCCCTCCCCTCTTTCCTCCCTCCCTCCCCTCTTTCCTCCCTCCCTTTCTCCCTACCGTTCTCTCTCTCCCTCCCGTTCGCTCCCTTCTCTTTCCCTCCCTCCCTCCCTCGCCCCCATTCCCCTTGTTCTCTCCTCTAGGGAAGTCCCAGGCTCCAGTGTTCGATGTCTTCGAGGCGTTCATCAACACCGACAACATCCAGGTGTTTGCCAACGCTGCCACCGACTACATCATGTGCCTCCTGAAGTTTGTCAAAGGCTTAGGTTAGTCCCTGTACATTGTATTTTGTTCAGTTTATTACTTTTACAAACCTTTAGAGACTTTTTACCTGGAATCGGGCAGTATACTGTGTATTTGATGTAAGACGTGGATGACATGAATGTAGAGTTCATACACTGACCTTAGGGCTGCAATTAATGATTATTTTTTATTATTTTTGCAGTTATGAATTGTTAGGTGGTGAATAATGTGGATCAGTGTTTCCCAAAGCCCAAGATAACGTCATCAAATGTCTTGTTTTGTCCACAACTCAAAGATATTAATTTCACTGTCACAGAGGAGGGAAGAAACTAGAAAATGTTCACATTTAAGGAGCTGCATAGGGAGAAATTTGACATTTTTATTATAAAATAGGACTCAAACCGATTATCAAAATAGTTGGTGTACTAATAGCCACACGACAGGAGGCGAGGGGATTTGTGTGTGTGTTCATTCACTCATTCACCCAAAAATGTCACAATGTCATGTTGTGTCGAGCCTTCTTTGTGTTTTAAAAATAGTGATTTTAAGGCTATTATAGTAGCTCCCTAGCTCTCCCATTCAAAAGGCCATTTGACCCAAAACGAGAATGCGGTAAATCTTCTAAGTGGCGTTTCCCTCCTAATTATGCTTTTAAATGAAAGTATGACTTGGGTACATTGGCAAGAGTAACGCTTTAATAAGTATTATGATTTTCAACTTTAACAATTTTCATTTCATGTCACAGACTTTCGGTATCACTCGGGTTGGTTCTAACTTTGCACAGTAACAAAACCTTTTGAGTTCCTTGGTACCAGATTCTAATTCCCTGTGTGTAGGAGAGGTGGACTATAAGGAGATCGGAGACTGTGTCCATGCGTCGGGTTACAGCTCCACCGACCTCTGCCTGCCTGCGCTCGACTATCTCCGCAAATGTTCGCAGGTAGGGTCGTCTTCTCCGAGTTCTGAGCTGATTCGTGTGGGTTAGGGATCCTTTGTGTCTTTGATGTTGCACCGAGAGATTTCACCAACAACACATTTTCTTCTCAAGACAAAGTGACACAATAGCACAATAAGCAATGCACAGTAGCCGTACATTATCGTACATCTTATAACTTATTTGTTACATTGTGTTCTTATTCTTATTCAGTCAGTCAATTTATAGGTTGTCATGTATATCTTTTATAGAAATAGTTAATATTTTATCATGATCTACTGCATTGTTCAATCCCTGCACTGTTCACTTTTGCACTCTCATCATGGCACACAGTCTACCATAGTACCTTACCTTATCACGGTCATTGCATTTCTGTGAGTTATTTTCATTCTTATGTAGGTGTGATATATGTGATATGTGTGTAAATGTGTTTGTTGTGTTATGGTTGTCTTGCTACTGGATGCCTAAAATTTCTATCTATCGATCTATCGACTAGGGCAGTGGTTCTAACCCTGACTGGTTCACAAAATCATTTCTGGGGGTCGCCAGATAGCTGGGGAGAAAAAATATCAAAATAAACATATTCTAGACTGGGGAGTGTTTTTTACATTGTGAGTTTGGTACCTAGAACACAGAAAAGGGTGTGAAGGTGGGTTGGGGGAGAGAACATGTCACAAACGGGTCAAAACTCTACAGAGCCTGGAGCACATTGGGCAAGGCTAGCTGCTAAAGCTAAACTGTCCATAAAGCAGAGCTTTTCTAATTGTTTACATGTATAAATCATTTACAAAAATCACTCCAAATCAGCAGAGGTGGGGGGGAGGTGTGTAGAGACAGCTGTTTCCACTGGCTTGCAGCTCTCTCTTGGAAAGAGCGCCACAGAGAGCAGGAGAATATACGCAGGTGTTTGTTCCTCCTCTTCTCCTTGACTTAATAAAGCTTTTGATTGACAGCTGCTGGCAAAGATCTACAAGATGCAGTCCAAGCCGGTGTTCTTGGGGGCGCGGCTCGCCAGCCTGCCAATGAGATCGCAGGAGCGCTCGGTCAGCAATGAGGACGGCATGGACTGCGTCCTGCAGGAGTTTGATGATGACACAGGTAACGTGTCCGTCTCTTTTCCTTTCATGGAAGTCCTTACCCGTTCTTTTTCGGTCTTTATACTTTTTCTGATCCCCCTCTAACACTCTGTCTAAGCCCAGCTGCGTGTTGCTGTGCCCTCTGGCCTGCAGGTCTGATCCAGGTGTGGATTTTGTTGCTGGAGCAGCTAACAGCAGCGGTGTCCAACTGTCCTCGCCAACACCAACCTCCGACCCTGGAGCTGCTCTTCACTCTGCTCAGAGAGGTCACCACCGTGCCAGGTAACACAAGCCCATTTCTCACGCGAACTCCAGACAACGGCCGGCCAATCAGGTGCACACATTGTCCAGAGTTTTCCTTTCACACATGTGGCACTCAACTGGAGATTGTCCGTGTCAGACGCGTTCTCACTTCCTAAAGGGTTGGCATCTGGGTAAAGCGTGTATTACATCGTGTCACTGAGCTCGTAATTTGTTTAGAAACAGACAAATCTTTTGCAGTTAGTTGACTGTGTCCGACGATTTTTTACGACAAAAGTTCCATAATCCCATCATCTCTTTGGTTAGACATTTCCCTTTTCTTCTTGTAAATCACTAGCCTGACTCCGCCCTCCTACGTACATTTTCATTTTCCTTCAGTACACAGTCTGGGTTTGTAGTATATTCTTGAGTTTTCTCGGGCCAAATCGTTACTGGTCCAATCAGCGCACAGAGGGAGTGTCTGAGGACGATGACGTTGAGGTGGTGTGCTAGTCTGAGATGTAGTTCCATAAAGGCGGCGGAGAAGGATGCGAGCAAAGCCATCCGGTTCGTTATGGCAACGCTGCCAAATATCCAGAAGTTAAAGCCTGAGCAAGAACAATCTTAGCTGAGTTTTGTATGTGGCCATGATGTTGTGGCCCTCCCCCCCACAGGGTTCCATTCCACATCACAGAAACACACTCGCTGTGAATTCTCTGGGCAGACTTTGTACTCGGGAGCCGGCAGGGTAAAGACCGTTTAATGTCCGGTCCAACTGAGTCAGACATTTCTTGTTCTCACATGCAGCTCCGCTGGGTAATGTCTAGACAATTTCAGGTTTGCAGTGCATACGGGTAAAGCGGGACACAGACACACAGACATAGGTGGATTAGATTGTGTCTGACAGTGTAGGCAAACAGTGTAGGATGCAGGGCTATTTTTATACCACCCTTAACACAAAATCAAGGACCAAGGAGTTTTTATTTTACAGCCAAATGTTCTGAAATAGCCAAGTCTGTCACACATCTAATCGTCCTCGCTTCTGATGATCCTCTAAACCCAAACAACCATCTCCCGCTGCCTTTGCTCTCCTTCTGTAATTCACTGTTGCCAAAGGGATTTTCCAAATAATCACACATGCTTTACCTTACAGTCTAACTGGGTCTCCCCTCTCTCTCTCTCTCTCTCTCTCCAGGTCCTGGGTTTGCCATCTTCGCCGTCATCCAGCTGCTGCTTCCCGTGATGTCTCTGTGGCTGCAGCGTAGCCACGGTGACCACTCCTACTGGGATGTGGCGGCGGCCAACTTCAAGCACGCCATCGGCCTGTGCTGCGAGCTGGTGGTGGAGCACGTCAACAGTTTCATACACTCAGGTGAGACAGTGCGGGCATGTGCAGGAAGTGTCCGTGTGAAGGTTTTGGGGCAACAAAGTAGGGAACCGTTTCAGAATTAAATAGCACACCTAGAAAGGAAGTATTAGTCCTTAAGCTATCGCTAGCTAAGGCTGTTGGTGTCCCCTCTTGTTGCACTTGTGCACGACATATACGTCACAACCAAATGTTAGCGATTGGTTATGGCAGATCCAGAGTAGTTCTGGGCAGATCCAATAGTTTTAAACTTCAACAGAGTACCCGCATTCAAGGACATTAACACTTGTCAATGGAGAGTGGCCAGACTCTCTGGACAAATGTACGAGAGTCTGGTAGCACCAGGCTACCTATCATGTGCCTCCAGTGTCTGTCTGGCGTTTACGACCCCTGTGTTGCCCCCCCGAGACCGGGCTTTTTCACCGTGTATTCAGGGGGAAGGCAGCTAGCAGATCACGGAAAGATTCCTACAATTTGAGACAAAAATGAAATCACGCTGAAACCATGCAGGAACTCAGAGTGCATCTTTAATGCTCAAATGGGGCGGCAGTAGCTCAGTCCTCGGGGAGTTGAGTTGGGAACCGGAGGGTCACTTGTTCAAGTCCCCATGCGGACCAAAGTACAGAGTGTTGATTGGTAGCTGGAGAGATGCCAGTTCACCTCCTTGGCTTCTGGGCCCTTGAGCAAGGTCCCGTACCCCCCATCGCTCAGTGTGCTGGTCCACCACTGGCAGCCCCCTCACTCTGACGTCTCTCCATTTGTGCATGTATAGGACCTGAGCATGTGTGTGTGCATTTCAGGCATGTGTGTAGTTATTTCTAACAGAGTGAATTAAAAAAAAAATATATAAATAATTATTGTAGAATACTTTGAAAGTGTGAGTTGAAACCTTGCTGTTCCTGCAGCAACTGTTGGCTCGGATTTTTCATTCCACTTTGTTTGTGCTCATTTTAGCGCTGTACAAAAGCTCTGTGAAACGAACAATGGTTCAGTGTGTTACGTTTCCACAGTAGATTCTAGTACAGAGGTCACTAATAGGCGGACCGCGGTCCGGATCCGGACCCAGCCGCCGAACTGTCCGGACCCGGATCAAAATCCATACATTATTGAGAATTATTGACTTTACGGAGCGCTTCTATTTTAACCTGCGTAGCCTTTCTGGTAAAAGGTACTGGTTCAGCACTAGTATGCGTTGTAAAGTATGTCATGTGACGCTATTAAGCCAATCAAATCTGTGCATATCGATAACCGCTGCAACTCGAGCAGAGGTGAGATTACACCCAGGGAGAGACGAAACGAAAAAGAGACAATGTATTACATGGCGTGCTCTAAAAAAAGAAAAGTGGACAGCGAAAACAGAGCTTCAATCAAGAATGGACAGATCTTACATGTTCATTCTTCCACGGGCAGTTCAAAACCGGATGTCTCATATGTTCAGAGACTGTTGCAATTATAAAGCAGCAATGTGAAGCGCCACTATATGAGACAAAGCACAAATCTTTTGACCAAATATACCCATCGACATCCGGACTGAGAGCACAGAAAATAAACGATCTAAAAGCCCAATAGATCGACCAGCAGAACCTAACACATTCATTCACGCTCAACAACGTGCAAATGAATGTTCCCTTAAAGTTGCCTGGATTTTGGGATAAGGTTTTATAAATTAAATTATTAAAATAAATTTGGGAAGTGGGATATAAAAGGGAAAGAAAGGAAAAAGACGTGTTAAAGTGTTGAGATTAAATTTGTTCAAACTTAAGATGTAAAAGGAGTTAACAAAGAGTAAAGGGAAACTCAAGATATACTTTTTATTTCATTTTATAAAATTCAGCACTTATTTGAGATGTATTTATAATTTATTTTTAATGCAGCCTTTTTTTATTAAGTTTTTTTTAAATGTATTATTAGAGTACTTATTATTTATGATCCCTACAGTTCAATATATAAACTGAAGATAAATATTGTTAAAATATTATTGAATTGTACTTTTATTTTGAGTAGTTTGTTGACTAGGATACTTACATATTTTCATACAACTATTAGGCTGTGGTACTGAATCATAACGCAAGTTAGTCATTGTGATGTTGTGGACCTTTGCTTTTTGAAATCTTCTCCATCTGGACCTCTTGGAATTTTAATTGAATACCCCTGTTCTAGTAGGTAAAGTTTATTACATGAACCCCAGATAAGTTGAAAGGAACGGAGGATGAAGAGAGGGAAGTAAGAAAGGGACATGCACATCTGATGGAATTTGACGTTCTTGTTAAACCCTGATCACAGATCTGACGAAATGTTATTGTTATTGTTGAGCTTAAACAGTGAAGATAAGTAGAGCGTGACTGATGACTTGTTGTTCCACCGCCCTCCTTTAGGCAAATTAAATTGTGGCCACGCCATCTCGCCATGTGCTAACCACAACCTTGTTGTGTTGGTGTGTGTGTGTGTGTGTGTGTGTGTGTGTGTGTGTGTGTGGGTGTGTTGTGTGTGTGTGTGTGTGTGTTTGGGTGTGTGTGTGTGTGTGTGTGTGTGTGTGTGGGTTGGTGTGGTGGTGTGTGTGTGTGGGTTTTTTTCTGCCTTTCCTTTTTGCAGATATTGGTTACGAGTCTTTGATCAACTGATGTTGAAAGATCTGTTCAAGTTCTGGTGGCCTGTGTGTCTGAGCCTGCAGAGACCATCTCCAGAGTGGGCTGCTCCTGCATCAGGTGACAACACATTACTCTTGCTCTCTTCTCTCTCTCTCTATCTCTTCTATCTCTATCTCTTTCCCTCTCTCTTTCTCCCTCTCTAAATGTCTCTCTCTCTTTCTACCTCTTCTATGCTTCCTCTATTGCTCTCTCTTTCTCCCTCTCTCTCTCCCTATCTGTACTGTATTGATTGTATTTGGTTTTAATTTTTTTTGTCTGTTTGTTTGTTTTTTGGTGATCTGAAAATGGTCCAATAAAGGGACTTAAAACCAAACCTTTCACTCTCCCACCTCTTCTCTCTCTCTCTCTCTCTCTTCTCTCTCTCTCCTCTCTCTCTCTCTCTCTCTCTCTCTCTCTCTCTCTTGTCATCTCCCTCCCTCCCCCTCTCCTTCTCCCTATCTCTCTCTCTCTCTCCTTGTGGTCCTGGGTTAAACTGAAGCTGAATGTTTAATGGTTTTACATCATAATCAGTTTCAAGTTGTATATTGTTGTTGCACTACAATAACAGAGAAGCAGTCGTCTAACAATGCTCATTAATATGTATTATGTTTTTAAATCAATGTGTAAAAAAGGGAAAAGACACACAATAGTGCTAAGTAGACTTGATCACTCTTCTTAAAGAATAAGGCTTGTGGCGGTGTGTGTGTGTATATATATATATATATATATATATATATATATAATATTATATATATATATATATAATTTGTGAGCCAATTTTTTTGAATATGCCTTTAGTAGGAAACAATGGGATGTACATTGAGTGTCACTAATAGCGCAGGGTGGTCAAGTTCTACGAGGCAGCCTAATGCATTGTTGTTGTTTTTTATAATAATGATGTATACTTTATTTTTTGGCATTTATTGAGATATTTTTAGATCATAGTTTGGACAATGTGTTACAAAGTAGGTTTTTGTCTGACACTGGCACAGGTACTGAAATTATCTCTCACGGTCGTTTCTATTGTTCCCTCTCCAGGTATATTTTGGTCACAGTGGGTCCAGTGTTCACAGAAGAAATGTGGCGGCTGGCCTGCTGTGCTCTGCAGGACGCTTTCTCTGCTACGCTAGAGCCTGTCAAGGTACACACACACACACACACACACACACACACACACACACACACACACACACGCACACACACACACAAGCGAAAGTGCAGGCAGTTGCAGATTAAGTAGTGTATAAAAAATGCTCTCGTGTCACAATTCAGCGGACACACAAATGTAAAAAGGTAAAAAAACATACAGATTTAGAAACACACTCCACAGGGCGGTCCCACAGTGAACCGCATAATCCATCCCCAATCTGAAGCTGCTGGTTGGGACAGAAGTAATCTGAAAGCCTTTGCTGTTAATTCTGTCAACATGCTGCCACTCCACGTTAAGCTTGATAACCCCAGTTACCCACACACACACACATACGCACACACACACGCACCGAGAGACTGCTGCTGCTGTGAGCAGCCGATGTTTCCTCACTGGGTCACTGTTTTTTTTTTCTGTTCCATCTCTCTTCTCTCCGCTAAACTGATTAATGGTACCATGGCGTGAAAATGTCACTTTATGACCATTAATATGAGTTCCCCCAGCCTGTCTATGGTCCCCCAGTGGCTAGAAATGGTGATAGGTGTAAACAGAGTCCTGGGTATCCTGCTCTGCCTTTGAGAAAATGAAAGCTCAGATGGGCCGACCTGGAATCTTGCCTCTTATGACATTGTAAGTGGCAAGGTTACCTCCCCTTTCTCTGCTCTGCCCACCCAGAGAAGTTGGCTCACCCATGCGAGAGAGCATCGTGGCTTTCAAACAAGCAAAGTGGCCTCCTCCACACCGCCTATATAAAAGCATCCAAAGAACATCATGTCATGGGACCTTTTAAAGAAAATGCTGCCTCAAAGCTTTCATATCTTCACTAGGTAATCCAAATTGTTTGTCTGACGTACGCACATGAATGCAGCTAAACGCTTAACATACAAGAGCTACAACCAGCATTTTGGATCAAATTTCGGCTCCAAATGTGTCTGTGATCTCAGGTAGCATACTTGCGCGTGAGGGCAGTCTAGTGTTAAAGGTTTGTGTCACTATGCAGTTTGCACTGAATGTTCTTTTTCAGTTAGTTTAATATTAGCCTTTACACAATGTCATCTGTTTATTTATTATTTATAATATGTTCATGTTGTGGCAAGAAGGTTTCTCTTTTTTGATAATTTTGGCTCATTTGGGATTGATACCAACCCGGAGCATCTGACTGCATACCTATACCTATACCCTGTTTCTGTCATTTTCTATGGGAAAAAAGTAAATCTATCTCTGATTCCAGCATCTTAAATGTGAATATTTTCTAGTTTCTTCACTCCTCTTTATGTGTGGACTAAGTTGAACTGGGGTCCAAAACATGCTGAGTAATACTGTTAGAGACAATTTCCCAGTTTGCTCAGCTTTGTGATACATGAGGAGACTATGTCCATTTGTGAATGTTGGTACCTGCTGGGGGGATGTGCTGGTGTGTGTGCACATACGAGGGTGTGTGTGTGTGTGTGTGTGTGTGTGTGTGCGTGTGCTTGTCAGTAGAGGTGACATTGGCAGGCATTTTATTGGTCGATGTTTTGTGTTCATGCAGTCCTGTGGCAACTGACTGACTGCAGCTAAGCTGCTTTACAGCTTAGAACCACATCTGTGTGTGTGAGTGTTGATTGATGATTTTAGAGCTGTAACTGACCACATGAGTTTTGTGGTTATGGGAAATGTGATGTCTTTTGTTTTATTCTTTGACCATTTATGAACTTCAGCTCACTGCTTTGGCGACCACTTCTTTCACCAAATCAAATTCAAGTGTCTACAGCTTGTCCATTAATCACAGAACGGTTTAAGTCTGAGATTCTTCTCACCCTCCTGACCCAGTAGGAACCTCGCAGACCGCTCCGGTCAGCTGGTTCTGGATGACCGGCTGCTCCCAGGGTCAGAACTAAACAAGGGTGTAGCTGCTTTCAGCTTCTACGCTGCTAAATGGGCTAAGACCTTCTTTCAAATCAAATCCGAGCTAAAGAGCTACTGGTTTACCATTGCTTTTAAGTCATTATATTTTCAATCAAATGTACTTTGTTAGTTTTTTTTTATTGTTTTTATTCTGTGCTTTTGCTCAGAGGCGGAGGGGCCATCGGGAGTGCCAGGACTTTTCCCGGTGGTCCGGTAGGGTTTCGAGGCTGCGAGGTCCGGTCTGATAATCAGGGTTCATACGTTTGAAAAAACCTGGAGAAGTTATGGAATTTGAAAAATGCAAATTCCAGACCTGGAAAGGTTTTGGAAAAATAAAAAGACCCAGAAAGTTTTGGAAAAGTCATGGATTTTTTTTTTTTAACAAAGCATAATAATATGTGATTAATGAAAAATGTAAATACACGTCGTCTTAATCTTGATGTTCTCTTTTTGATTTCCACTATGAACTACATACATTGTCATTCATTTTATTGTTAAACCTCTGAGGGTAAACGTTAACACTGATCTTTATTCTTAGTGTATAATGTGGACTAAGATTTTTAGGAATACATAGTCATGGAAATAGCCAAAAAGTCATGGAAAAGTATTGGTTAAAATGCGTATGAACCCTGGATAATAGTTATACATTGCAAGTTCTGAGCAACACCGCCTGGCGGCCTGGTGTGCGGCCGTCGCCCGCTGGTCAGACCTGTACGACAGGCTGCAGCACCCTCTCATTTCAATACTAACAGGCTAGTCAGAAAGCAGCAGCAGTCACAACCATGTCTAGGAGTTTAAGAAATATAGGGGGTAGAGTTTTTTTAGGGGCTTTTCCGATATATCTGAACATCCCTAGTCCAAACATACTGAACCTACAACATATACGTGAATAAAATGAAATGAAAATATGGCCAAGAGCGTTTGGATCTGCCAGGGAAAAGCTGTGCATAAGTACCCGGGTGCAGCTGTAATAACTAAAGAGAACATCTAGTGTTTGAAGGACAACGGCAGCCCTTAGCGGAAAGCTGACAGTCAATCCCTAACATGCCGCTTTGCTTTCACACACGGCGACACTTGACTTTTGACTGGGTTTTATAGGAAAGCTGATTTTTCTATAAGCACTGCAATCAGGTCACACTCATATAGTATAATCCATATACTGTATGAAACAATGAAGCAGGAAGGAAATTAAAAGAAATTTGTATCCGCTGGCCAAAGTTGATTGAATTACTTACCAGCTCTTGCCATTTTACCAGACACTGTATAATATAATGGTATTAAAAACATAGATAAAGTCTACGTAATGTGTAGTGTAAGATTTATGTATTTATAGAATATATAGAGAGTGATATATAGAGTGAGACTCATTGTCCTCTACTGTTTGTCCGAGTGTTCCAGTTAACACATACCTCCTATTAAATAAGTGTGCAACAGATGCAAGATGAACTGAGTGATGACATCCCTCTCTTTCTCTCTCTTTCCCTCTCTCTCTCTGTCTGTCCCTGTCTTGCTGTCTCTGTGTCTTTCTCTCTCTCTCTGTCTGTCTCTCTCTCGCTCTTTCTTTCTCTCTGTGTGTCTCTACCTTTCTCTCTATGTCTGTCTGTCTCTCTCTTTCTCTCTCTCTATGTCTGTCCCTCTCTCTGTGTGTGTCTCTCTCTACCTCTCCCTCTCTGTGTCTCTCTCTCTCTTTGTGTGTGTCCCTCTTTGTCTCTCTCTCTCTCTCTGTGTCTCTTTATCTCTCTCTCTGTCTCTTTCTCTGTGTCTCTCTGTAGAACCTTCTGGCATGTTTCCACAGCGGTTCAGACAGTTTTTCTGGAGACGCCTGTGAGGTAAAGGTGGCCGCTCCGTCCCACTCTGCTGCAGCTGAGGCGGAGTACTGGCGGATCAAGGCAATGGCTCAGCAGGTCAGTAGGACTTAATGCTTTAGTGCTTAACTTTTTGATTTTAAAGAATGTCTGTTACATTCAAGCCATTACCGCGACCATCCGCTCTACACAACTCTCTCTGGATTTCCAGTATGACTATGTGGCGTCCAGCGGCTTTCGCACGCAGAAAATTAAGTGACTATAATGACCTCTTTTGAGAGTCCATTATGTTATTTTAATCCCCCGTGTCCTCCTTGGTTACTAGAAACTGTGTGGAGGAGGGGTGGGGGGTGGTGTGCGATCATGGAAGACTCCTATCTTGTATCATGTGGTAGCACTTAGAATTCCTCACGGTGGCGACAGAAATTACGCATTGTAGCTTTAATTACAGTGACCTTTGTAGTTTATATGCTCTAGAGTTCAACAGGGTGGTTCTGGAAGTAAAAGTACCGTTGATTTTAGGATTTAGATTATCAGCCAATATGTCTAAACCATCCAAGGCAGACTGACCACGAGCTTTGAGGTTGTGTAACGAAGGTTTTCTGCTCTTGAAGAAGCTAGAAGTCAGTATAAAATCATACTTGTTATAAAGCGCCCATATTCTGTTCGTTTTCCGGTTCATAATTGTATTTTGAGGAGTGAGACATCTCACTTCTATACTATCTTTGTTGGGAGCTCCACATGCTCAGTAGCTAGGTAAGATCCAATCAGCTAGATAACGCCTTCTCCATCTTTGGTTGGGGTTAGATTAGCTGGGAGACTTCTTCTAGACAAGGGCCACTTGGGGAATACCGGCAGAACAGGGACAGGAAGTAGTTCTTTTAGAGATTATGTTGAACTAGTGTGTGTTGTAGCAGTGTTTTGCCATTGAGAACGAGCTAGCATGCTAGCGCTAGTGTGTACTACGGTTAGCCACCTTGTCTAGTAGAAAGCCGTGCAGATTTTGAACAGCTCACCCGGAGACTGAAGGCAGAGGACATTTTCTTAATGTGGGCACTTTAAGAAAAACTGTTTTTATCCGGGATGTTATTGAGAAAAACTACCTCTATCCACACTTCTAAGCGCAACAGCGACGTCTCTGATTAATGGAACTCGCTCTCACCACCGTAATGTTTACTGAACTCGTGAACAGCTAGCCTGCTTCTACTATCAAAGTCTATGAAAGATGCTGTACACTGTCTTGTGCCTTTGCCTTTTTTGCCGTTTTCAAATTTGTTCTTTTGCGCCGGTTGAGCTCTGTTGAGCTGTATAGAGCCGATCAGTGAAGACGTCCAGCTCTATTATGTCCAATGTTCATTGGGCTGTTATTTTTTTTTTAAACCATAAAGGTACATTGCAATCTGTATGGTCTCCTTTTCAAAAAAAATAAATAAGAAAAAGAATTATAAACCAATTTGAAAAAGTTTATGAATTAAGCATGAATTACCTTCATGTGTTGCTGCTTTGACATAATTATTGTGCCATTTTGACCACAGATCTCTCATTTTTTTAATCTCAAGAGGCCATCCTGGTTAAAAATATAGGGTGTAGTTTCTGTCGCCCCAATGAGAAATCCTAAGTAATGACAACAACACTGTTGTTGCGTCTACATGATACAAGCCTTCTGTGATCGCACAACAAACAAGGCGTTCATTAATATCAAAAAAGATAAACGCACTAAAGCTTTAAGTAAAGATCACATAGAAATATGTTTTAAATGCACAACTTAAACATCAATAAGCAAAAATATGCAGCTTTATTATTACAACTGACTACACTGTGGTAGGACTGACATGTCCTCTCTGTGTCTAAGGTCTTTATGTTGGACACCCAGTGCTCTCCGAAGACACCCAACAACAAGGAGGGCTTTGAGCACGCTCAGTCCTGCGTTCTCATCATTGAGCTGCCGACAGACCAGCAGTCCAATGGACACACACAGAAGAGGTAGACAACACACACACACACACACACACACACACACACATTGGCCTACTTTATGGTAATGAGCCATGTTCAGCAAAAATTATGACAGACAGTTTTGCAACAAAATGTATTTTGGTTTGAACATTTAAAACAGCCAAATTACTCACACCCAACTCTCACTAACTGTCTTTGCTCTTTTTTCTGCTGCGCTTCCAGGAAAATTGGGTAAGGCTGTGACATCTGTGACTTTGTGCTCGTCAGTTTTAACAGTATGAAAAATGTCCACATGTAGAGTCTAGTGTGTCTCTGCATGCAAACTAAGTTTTCACCTGTACAGCTGCACAGTGGGGAGAAAGTAGTTTAGTGTGATACATTTCTTTATTGGTGTTATGAGATGTGATCCTGAAATTTAAGTTGAATTTGCTGTTTAGTGAAAGGAAAAGGATGTGCAATCTATTTTTTTAATTAAGGTCATGGTAGTAAATGGAAAAGGAAATCATATTTTCCACATGTCTTTTATGGGTTCTGCGTTCTGACAATGCGGCCCCTAATTGGAAAAACTGTAATTAAACAAATATGGTGTGTGTGTGTGTGTGTGTGTGTGTGTGTGTGTGTGTGTGTGTGTGTGTGTGTGTGTGTGTGTGTGGATGTGTGTGTGTTGTGTCGCTGGGGTGTGGGTGTGGGTGTGTGTGTGTGTGTGTGTGTGTGTGTGTGTGTGTGTGTGTGTGTGATATTGGTTTTGCCTGTAGTGTCTCTGCTTATTTATAACGTATTTTAGCTCCTCTAAAAGCTAAATAATTTTGTTTCAGAAGCCAAAATACAGTAGCTGTTAAATGGGTTTATCAAAGCCTGGTTACATAAAGAAAGTTGTTATTTCTTGATTGCGGCAAAAGATTGTCCTAAGTCATTTACAAACAAAGTAAATGTGAGTGGACCAGCATCCATCCCTGTTTCTGAATCCTGCAGGATCCCCTTCAGGACCATCGTGGTGAGCCTGCTGTCGCATCAGGTCCTGCTCCAAAACCTCTACGACATCCTGCTGGAGGAGTTCGTCAAGCATCCCGACGGAACCGAAAGTGTCACCCCTGTGACCTCTGACCCCAGCCGGGCCACGGCAGGCTTCCTGCGCTACATCTCCATGACTAACTTAGCCATAATCCTGGATCTGCTGCTGGACTCTTACAGGTGACTGCAACAATAAAATCAGCCATACATTCCCTGGGGTCCTAAAAAGTCTTGAAAACTGTAAAATTTCTAAATCAGAGCACGTTTTTCTCCCATCCAGGAAAGCTGTGTAAACTAACCAGACCCCCCCCCCCCCTACAGTGCGGTGGAGGAAGTTTTGGCATTAATAATAATAAAGTAAACTTTTTTAATTCCGCAAGGGGAATTTACAATGTTTTCACTCTGTTGTTATTACACACAGGCCTGAATTACACACACATGCTTAGCACCTATACATGCACTAATGGAGAGATGTCAGAGTGGGGGGGCTGCCCATGGAAAGGCGCCCCGAGCATTTGGGGTTTTGGTGCCCAGGAAGTGAACTGGCACCTCTCCAGCTACCAGTCCACCCACCACCATACCAACCCTCCCGTTCCCAACCCAACTCCCTACTGACGGAGCTACTGCCACCCCACTAAGATTTTTTATTTGACTATTAAGAGACTATAAATAATTTTAAACAGGCCTTAATTTTTCTATGTCCATGCAACACTATCTCTAATGCTTTTTTTTTGTTTTTATTCCATGGTGTTGTAGTTCTTTTATCTTTGGTGTTATTGGCGCAAATCTCTTTCAGATTGGACCACAGACATAAAATGGTTTAAATTCTTCGGCTCTGAAGGGAAGTGCATGTTTAGCAATACTGAAAAAAACTGAATTTAGGGCTTAGTTGATGTTGTGATTAAGGTCTTAAATTTCATTCATAATGGTCTTAACAAATCTAAAATTTGACTTGGTGAAACCTGCAGAAACTCTGCATATATTTAGAGCTGTAACTATTTCAAATGTTTCTATAGAGTAAATTGTCATAGAAGTCATTGCGATTGACAATACTTCTGTCTCTCTCAGTCAAACTTTTACTTTTGAATGAGTCCCAGATTGTAATTGTTGTTATGTCATTGTTATGTGACCCAGATAAGGTAATAACACAAGTGCACCTGGAGAAGGCACTCCATTGGTCTCCTGCTGAGAACCATGGCCTCAGATTTAAAAGGTGCTGATCCTCATCCAAGCCGCTTCACACTCGGATCCCATCAGGACCACATCATCTGCAAAAAGCAGAAATGAGATCCCCAGCCTACCAAACCGCAACCCTTCCCCACCCCGACTACTCCTCGATATCCTGTCCATGAATATCACAAACAGGATTGGTGACAAAGCGCAGCCCTGGCGGAGGCCAACCCTCACCTGAAACAAGTCCAACACCCTGTCCTAACACAGCTCTCGCTTTGGTCAAAGAGAGATTGGATGGCCCTGAGAAGGGACCCCCTCACTCCATACTCCCGCAGAACCTCCCACAGTATCTCTGGGGTGACCAAGTCATACGCCTTCTCCAAATCCACAAAACCCATGTAGACCAGTTGGGCATACTCCCAGGCCCCCTCCAGGATCCTTGCAAGAGTGAAGAGCTGGTCCGTAGTTCCACGACCAGGACGGAATCCGCTTTGTTCTATCTTTGTTGCGCTTTGTTTGTACTATCGGCCGAGCCCTCCTTTCCAGCACCTTGGAGTAGACTTTACCAGAGAGGCTAAGAAGTGTGATTTCCCCAGTAATTGGTACACACCATCTGGTCCCCCTTGTTGAACCGGGGAACCACCACCCCGGTCTGGGATGACATTTACCATCAACAGTAATACCCCTTAGGACTAATGTCAACAAAGATGACATGCACATGATATGCGGATGACAGTGTCATATGAATCGGTAATCCGGCTGGTAGTAATGTTGATCAGCTTCACACTCGGACTAATATCCTGATCTCTTCTTCTGCAGGACAGCGCGGGACTTTGACACCCGGCCTGGTCTGAAGTACCTGCTGATGAAGGTGTCGGGGGTTTGTGGCGCAGCTAATCTTTACCGTCAGTCCGCCATGAGCTTCAACCTGTACTTCCAGGCCCTGCTGTGCGCCACACTGAGCCAGGCCGACAGCATGACCGCACAGCAGGTAGAAACCCAATAATTAAACTTCTCTGTAGTTTTTAAGTGAATGTTAAAAACCTTTAGTTTAAAACTGCATTAATATATTTTAAACCTTTTATTTAAAAAATTGTTTTTTGTGAAACTCGTTGTGACATACCCACAGAAGGTTACCACCTGACTCTGAAGTTCCCCTCAGCAACACAGAGTCTTTTAGGGTCTTTTAACCCTCATGTCCTCGGGTCAAATTGACCTGTTTTTCTATATCAATGTTCTTTTTAACTACCTAAAATATGATATGATTGATTCTTTGGCAAGTACAAATCTCTACTTTCTCTTTCACATTTGAACCTTTCATCGTATTAAGGTGAAGAGGATGCTGTATGAGGAAGAGGAGGGGAGCTCTGACTCTTCTCACCCTGGCTCTGCTTCCTCAGAGGACGAAGACATCTTTGAAGAAACAGCGCAGGTGAGACGCGCACACACACACACACACACACACGCACGCACACACGCACGCGCACACACTAAATTTCAAGGAAAACTAATCAACTGCACAGAACATGGTTTGTTTTCCTGCAGACAAAGAACATTGTAGAAAGGATAAGCAGCAATAGCCACAAAAGTTCTAAAGAAAATGTTGGTAGTATCGAAAAGCTACCAAGATTTAAAAGTAGTGTATGACTTTGTTTTTTATCTGTAACACTCCTATTTTAATCTGGAAACCTATAGGGGTGGGAATCACCAGACGCCTCCCAATACTAAATCATCACGATACTTATGCCACAATACAATATTGTTGCGATTTTAAACATATTGCAATATTTTGCGATATATTGCAACTTACAAACTTTTTTACAAACTTACCAATTTCAAATGACGTCCCAGAAAGGAAACTTTGTCAACATCTGTTTTATCTAAAAAGATACATTTCTCTGTTTGTTCATATCACTTCAATTTTCTTTCATTCAAAATGGGATTGTCAAGCAGACAAACTGACCAACACATATATAATAAAAGATCCATACTTGGCGCCTGGGTATCGATACAGTATTGCCACTGAAAATATCTGGATACTATCCTGAATCGATTTTTTCCCCCACCCCTAATAACTTAATATTTTTAATCCATTTATCCTATTCTTCTGTGTCAACTTGACCCTGGCCATAAACCTTTTATGTAACTAGTTTTTTTCTGCCTACGTGGGGTTTTGAACAATATCTGTAAGTCACTCCAACGACCTGTTATCTAATTGTTTGGAAGAGCATGAGGGGTTTGAGTGACCTTAGATGGGGATGATGGTTGCTGGGATGTCCAATGAGAAGTTTGGGTCTGTTTAGTGTGGCTATGGGTAGAAGGACCAAATCCCAAAGGAAGGCCAGTCATTGTTCTGCAGAAGAATACTCAGGGTCTTTCGATTAAATAAAGATTTTATTATTGCGCCATCCGGTCTCCCTGAAGATTCTTTGATTCGCAAAATCAGCTTAAAGAAAATCCACAACAGTAGCATCAACCATACGGGTTCCGACAGCATAGCTGCTTCAGAGCAGAGAGGGAAAGGGACCGTCATTTTGCTTCATGTCTCATTCACCGTAAGCAAACACCTAATACTATCGTATTGAATGTTAAAAACAACCATGACTACTGTTAGCAATGCGGTGGACACTCGCACTGAGCTCAGGCCCCGTACACGGGAGGGGTAGAGTACACGCAGCGGGGCGAGGCAGCATTTCATTGGTTCTTTCCAAGCGGAGCGTGTTTTTACAGGATTACAGCAGCTACAGACGACAGTCATTTTTTGCTCCTTTTCACAGCCCATAAGTTGTTTTTGCCGTCGTGATGGAAAGAACATTTCAAACAATGTATAAAGAAGTGAATGTCACCAGCCCAGCCTTCAAAGGTTACACTGATTGACAGGTGACCACAGAAACAAAAATAAATAAATAATAAATGACAGACTTGCCAGGTTTAGAACATCTTCTTTAATAGTTCATTTGTTCCAGTTTATCAATCCCAGTCCTCAGAGGGTTTCCGGAAGCTTTCACCTGGTAATGTAACAAGGAAGAAGAATTTCTAATGGCCTAATATTAAAAACCCAAATCATCCACTTTACCCTTATGTGCCGAAACTGTATTGTTGTTTTAGTTGTCCGAATTTGTCCAGTCCGTATCGATGTCCTGTACAAATGTTTGTCCCAACGTTCTGTAACCACGTTAAATGTTTTATGTTTCTGCAGAACAAGAACCTGCCGAAAACCAGTTTTTAAACTGAGTCAGGCCCATTTATATTGTAATGTGATGTTACTTTTTAACCTTCCCGTATAATCAATATGAACAACTCTGTGTTTTTTTGCGGCAGGTCAGCCCTCCCCGCGGCCGGGATAAGCGCCACCACTGGCGGGCGCCCGTCCCTTCCCTCAGCGTGCAGCCGCTGAGCAGCGCCGACTGGGCCTGGCTGGTCAAGCGCCTCTACAAGCTCTGCTTGGATCTGTGCAACAGCTACATTCAGATGCACCGCGACCTGGAGAGCACGCTGGAGGACATGGCGCTGCTGAGGGGAGGAGCGGGAGGTGGGGGAGATCATGTCTTCTTCCTGCCCCTCTACCAGTCGGAGACCTCCACCCCAACGTCGGCGGGCGGGCTGTCGGCGCAGGGGACGCCGTCGGAGGACGGCGGGTACAGGTGTCAGGCGGCGGACAGGGCAGCGTCGCCGGCGGACACGCCCACACCCAGCCCAGGATTCAGGTCTGACATTAGTCATATGACACAAGCAGTTATTGGCTCCTTATAATGGCAACTTGTCTCCACACTGTCAACTCAGTGGTGAAATGGAACATCCTGCGATGGACCTGAGGTGCTTTAATTTTGATCGTAACAGCTATCTACACCTGCAAGGGGTGGGAGAAAAAAATGACGATTATTTAAATCGATTTTGGCCCATTGTCAATCATTTTTATTCATTTTTATAGCCCCTACCTAAAAAATGTTAGTGGCTCAGGCAGAAAATGTAGGTGCACAACTTAAATCGACCTGCAACGCAATTTTTCACATTTTCACTCTTTCCGTTTTTTTTTGTTTACACTGAAAAAACTTCCATGGAAACGGGGAGTATCTAGGTTAACTAAGACCCAGTGTGGGTCTCCACTCTCTGCTGTCACATTTCTACCTCTCTCACCCAAGTGAGGGAGCAGTACAGCAGCAAGTTTCAGAGCTGACGTAGTATCTCAACCAGCTGAATTCTCGCAGCCAGTCTAGTGAGTTTGGTCCTTTTTCGCCCCACACAAACCTCTGACTCTGAATCGTCATCCGACTGTGACACCCTAAACTCTGGCACTAGCACGCTAGCCGCATGCAGGTCAGAAGAGCGAGTCAATAGTTTGCTTGCTCATTGTTGTGATATCTGTCTCCTTCCAACACGTTCACGCACGCTCTGTTATCTCTAAGACCCTCCCCCTCCACACATTAACCTTAGCCCTTACAGTGGCCATTCCTTATCATTCTCACACTCCTTGGCCTGCCACAGATTTTGTATTTATTGCCCCTTACACGTTTAATGCAAAAAATAACAATAAAAAAAAAGTGGGTGTCTGTATACGATCTGTCCTGCACATGATTTTTTGCGATTTTTTTTTTTTTCGCAAGCAGCGTTATGTCCCTTTTGAGCCATAATTTGAAGTTGGACAAAAATTGAATAAATTGCAATATATAGCAAAATATCGCAATCTTTTCAAAATCGCGATATTATATATTATCTGAGGTGACAGGTACAAGATCAGTGATAACATCGTACCGTGGGGGCGTCCGGTCAATCCTACACCTATTCTCAATCCGTCACCTGTCCAATTAAAGCAACCCTTTCCTCTCTCTTCGCAGCTGCACGGGCAGTCTGCCCAACCAGTTTAGGTCCGGCGGCGAGAGGAGGGACTCCGGCCTCACAGGAAGCTCTGCAGGCGCGGCTCCTGTCAGCGCCGGACCGGGAAGGAGAAAGGAATGGTGGGAAAGCGCCGGCAACAAACTGTACACCATCGCCACGGACAAAACCATCAGCAAGCTGATGATGGAGTACAAACGCAGGAAACAGCAGCAGCAGCAGCCGCAGCAGCAGAGCCACGTCAACCTGTTCATGAAGGAGCAGGGCCGTGCAGCCGGGGCAGCAGGAGGAGTAGGAGGGGGGGGCGGGGAGAGGAGGGCCCCCATGGAGCCACAAAGGGCCCCTCAGAGGCCCCAACATCTGGTGGACCAGCAGGGTCCCGCTCTGAGGCACTCGGTCAGTGCGGGGCCGGAGGTTCTGAGGCAGGATAAGAGACCCCGGTCAGGATCCACCATCAGCTCCCACAGCATCTCCCTGAGGGACTCCGAGGCTCAGATACAGGTACCTCGCGCCGGGCATTACAGTAGAAAAGAGAAGTTTTAACGAGGGGTAAGGCACAATATCAGTTTTTTTTTCCTACATAGAGACATTTTTGGCTCCCCCGCGAAAAGGTTTTAGCCAGCGCCAATACAGCTTTGACTTCCAGCGGTCGACTCCCCCCCCCCCTGATATATATGACGGCAGTAAAAAAGTGAGACAGTAAATCATAACCAGTTGAGAACTTGTTGTAGTCCCTGCAAATAGTTCTGTGTTTTGGTGCAGTCGGTCCTTTGCCTTTTTACAGTTTTTTGCATAATTTATTTATCTAAAGACCTTTCCACAAAAACTCGGTGCGTGAAAATGTATTTGAAGCTCATCATTTCTTGGTGGACGACCCCCAGACAAAACGAAATTTACTGATATTTCAAAGTGTGCCACGATACAATTTTGCTTTGATTCAGTTCAGGAGCCTGCTACCGATACGAGTCAATACATAAACCCATTTAACATAATCAGTTACGTTTATATATATTTACAAAAATCAACTTAAATATGATCTGATAATTTCCTTCCTGAGCTCTTCTAGATATTTCAATTACAAACAAACTCTTGTAATAAAAATCTCTCTCTTGCAGGCGTGGACCAACATGGTCTTGACTCTCCTCAACCAGGTCCTCCTGCTGTCAGATTCCTCCTTCCTGGCGCTCCAGCCGGCGCTCTACCCCTGCCTCAGCCAGCTGTCCTGCCATGTGACCGACGCCCGCGTCCGCCAGGCGCTGCGCGAGTGGCTGGGCCGCGTCGGCCGGCTCTACGACATCGTCGTGTGACATTGCAGCAGAGAAGTGCAAAAAAAAAAAAAAAACACCGGGCGAAAGAGCGCAGTCTGTCGGTCAGTGAAGGACGTAAGCAGATGAATTAGATCGGTTTGATGCTGTCCGTGCGGCGGTGCCGCTGTGCGGTAGATTGTAAAGGGTTTGATTGGCTGATGATGCAATGCAAAGGCAGACTGTGACATCATAATGTCCCAATACAACTGGTGGAACAAGCTTGATGGAGCGATAAATGGTTGGTAGTCTCGGATGGATTTGTGGCATTTTTGAAGAACAATGGCGAACATCGTCCTTTGTCTATACTAGAAATGCTTTGAGAGGTGAATGTGCCTAGTTCTGCCTCTTGTTCTTCAGTTGAAGTTGTTCATTGTCCACACACATACACACGCACTCTCTTTAAAGCTTTTAGTATGATTCCTTATTAGTTTGAAAAACAGATTGCTCCTAATCTTGTCACCGTGTTGTCATAACGCCAAAATATGCTTCCACTAAGGTCATAAATAATGACATTAATGTGGATACAGACACAAAGGTTGATTTATGGTTTTGCGTTGAATCTACGCCATAGGTACGTACATAGGTAGGCGTATTAGGGATGTCACATGAACCGGTACTTTGGTACCAAGTCTGTACCTGTACCCCTCCTTTGCACAGCAAAACCGTGACAGAAAGTTGAGAGAGATAAAAAAAAAAAAATGACACTGAAAAAAGAGGGACATGACACCCAAGACGATTGTGATTGGTTTAGAGAAATGCCAATAAACCAGAGTTTTTCTCTCATCCCAGAATGTTGTGTGGGCTAGCCAGACCCTCCTCCTAAGTGCTGTGGAGGACGGTCTGTCAAAGCGAGACTAGATTTTTGGTATTGTGACCTCCCTAACGCGTAGAGATACGCGCATATAAGATGCTAACAAGAGACTTCTGTCAACACAGTACAAAAGGACCTGCTTAAAAAAGTTGGTTCACTGCTGGCTACAAGTTAGCATCAAACACAACAAAGGATGTCAGTTGAATGGTGTTTTGAGCTAACGTTACCAATCAAACAATCATAGCCAGATAGCTACAACGTTAAAATACAACGTTAACATTGTGTTAACACACAACATAACGCAGTTACATCTGAGCATGCACGGTTCAAATCTGCACTCAACTCCCATTGGGCAGTGACACTCCCCACACACACATTCCAGCTCTGCTATTCTTTTAAAGATATACGCTAAAACGACGCAAACACACCAGCGCACAAGTTCAGCCAATGTACAACCATAAATCAGCCTTTAGTGTGCACATATGCAATGAATTATTAGTTTTGTTGTCCGCTTGCGTACTTTTTCTTTGACCGCAGCAACACTTTTTAAAAAGGGACTCTGTGGAGTTTCCTACACAAACAGCTTTATTTACATTCAGTTCCTTAATACACTAGTGTCAACAACTGTTGGTGAGTTCAATAATATAAAATGAGATTGTTACAGCTGTCTATCCGTTTGATGTTTCAGCTGTGTGTTTCAAGGCTTCCTTACACTGGACATGTGCTCAGTAGAGCAAAGAAAAGCTGAGACTCGCTCACTGAAACCAAACTTCTACAGGACATGTTCGTTTTAAGGGAAATGTTTGTCTATGTTTTTTTGAACCCTGATGTGTATTTGCATTCAGAACCGCGGCGAGCCGGCTAATTTCTCAACATGTGATGCATGATGATGCAAGGAGCAAAGAAAAGCCACGTCTCAGTCCTGCCCCACTGTCTGTGTCTGAGTAATAGTGGCGGCGGCAGATCACTAGCATCACAACTCCAGATTAAATTTGGTCACTGTGTTCAAAGTTGAAAATGCAAAAAAAATAGATTTCCTCAGACTCAGAGAGCGAGGAAACCTTACATCCAAGACGGTTGTATATGAGCGTTTGTCGCTGCCCTGCATTCTCTACGTCCAGCTTTAAGTACTGGTCCGTCTCATTGACTTTCATCTAAATGTCTTTGTTTATTATTCACTCGTAAATCCTTCTGGAAAAAAGTAACCAAAAAACACACATAAAGTATTTGTATTTTAACGTTGAATGCCTATAATATATTACATGTTATTTTTCCTGGTTATGTGTGTTACATGTAGTTCTGTAAATGCTTCATTATTTAAGATATTTAATGTGTCATATTGAGCATCTTCTATTTTTTTGAGAGTCTGTTTTCGTATTTTATTGATGCAGTATGTGCCTTTACTGACAGACAGCCAGACACTATCAGGTCGGGGGTTAGATTCCAGGGTTTCCGCAGAATCTTGAAGTCTAAAATTTGAAAATCAAAATTTTTGGCCTTAAAAAGTCAAAAATTAGCTGAAGTATTGTGTCCATGGTCTTAAATTCTTTTAAACGTTGTCATTTCGTTGTACTTTTATGTCGTGATATTGGTCTTATATTTTCATTCATGAAAGTCTTAAAAAGGTGTTTAAAAAGTCTCAAATTTGACTTGTTGAAACCTGCAGAAACCCTGGATTCCCACAGAGGCTGTCAGAGCTAAATATGCAGCCGCTTTAGACAGTTTGATTGGTCCGTTAGTATTTACAAGGTTTGACATCAGATCGTAAAAACGCCGACGTTAATACTTGAGACCAGAGCACGAAGTTTCAAATGTTTGGGTTGATTCAACTTCAAGAAATGTGTCATGTTCACAACATTATCAGCCATTTTGTATCCTTGTTCAATGACCAAATGCAACTTTTACACACTAGGCTCCAATTAATGCTTACATGGTTATAGATTTCTCTTTTTTTGCATTAATTGATTAGTCATTTTAGTTCATAAAATGTCCCAAAAATCCCCGTCCAAATGTCTCAGCGCCCAAGGCGATGCCTTCAAATATCTTCTTATGTATGATCAGAATACAAAGATATTAAAAGGTATAGTAAAGTATGTTAATCCAATACACTCTTTGTCACATTCAGTGAATATCTCCTCATGGGTCACCTAGCTTTCTGTTCTTTCTTTTTAATTTCTGTGTGCGCTGGAAAAGACCCTAGAGCCCTGGCTGTGTAGATGGAAAAGGAGAAGGCACGATACCTGGCGGATAAAAATACTATGACGTTGACATGACGAGGCGGGATATGACGTTGATGACGGTTCCTTTATGCACGGCGTGACTCCACGTTGTGCATCACACACCGTATCATAGAGGACAGTTCCGGCAGTTGAACCATGAACGCTGTGTTTGAGCCATGTTACTGATGTAAACTGTCTGTATATTTACAAAGTTCTCAATGCTTCGGTTTACATGTAGGGACCATCATCATGCTACCGTTGAAGTGTGGTGCTATTTTGAGCCTTGATAGTGGTTTGAAATAGTGATTTAGCCTATGCCCTGAATGCTAATGTTAGCAGCTGTTCACCGGTTTGCGGTAGCTAGGTTTAAGCTAGAGACACATTCGATTAGCATGAAAACGGATCCTAGAAAACGATTGACACGGTAGACATATGTTATTAACCCCTAGGCTCATTTTGCGCCGGAATTTTCCTTTAAACAATACTTTCAAAAATAATAAAAAAATATATATATATATATATATATATATATTTTATATATAATATAAGGTATATCTCACTGCAGGGATTCCCATCATCAACCCACCTTGTTTTAATCTAACCTGTTCTAAACTAATCTGACCTCTTTTGGGACTGGGACTTGAACCTCTTTGGGCTCGGTCTTGACGAGTCCTGGTCTTGGACTAGACAAGGGTTGACTTGACTACTGCCCTGGTTTTCTACCACAAGACTAAACACCTAATATAAAACTGAAAACTTTAATTGTGGCCCGCATTAAATCATTAATTTGAACTGAAATTTTCTGACGTGGTTATAATTCAGCTTTTTTTTTTTTTAAATGGACAAAAAACATTTAATACCCAGCTATTCAATAAATATGGCAAAAATAATGACTTTAACATTTTCAGATCAGTATCATGGATTGTGCAATGTAGGTCATTATACACATTTATACTAGTCTTTTGTTCTTTTTAATTATCTTTAAATAATTTTAAAAAAGGATAGAGGGGATGTTTTCCACAACTTTTGGAAAAGGATTTTAATATTTTTTGCTGCACAAATGAATTCCCATTTCTAGGACTCTTTCATGAGTCCTAGAAAGAGGCAAGGGTGGGGCTGGAAGGGTGGGGCACGCGGTGGCACCCCCCCCCCCCTGAAATATGATTCCCCCCCCCCCAAATCCATTGGGCCAGAGTACTGTCAATCTGACAATTTTGATTTCCATTGGAATAGAGTCACTCGGCTGCCTGTTGTGCCAATCTTCCCAGCCGTTGTCACATGACCAATTAGCGTTTCCATGGTGACAATCCCAAATTCTGATTCCTGGAACTGTTTTTTAAAAAAGTGTCAGACAGAGCCCATAGAAAATGTGTATTGTATTCATATATACAATTTGCTTAAGTGAAACTATAATCATGAATTTGATGTTTTATTAAGCAGAATTACATTATGTTGCATCATATCCAATATTTCCTATATTTCTAAGCAGATTCACCGATCCCCCCACCCCCGAATCACCCCTGGAAAGAAGTCATTTTCCGAAGACATTTTCACAGCATGTGCTGGTCTCGTTGCCGGTGTCCTGTCCCGTCTCTGCTGTCTCTCGGCCCCTCGCAGTGTCCCTGACCTGTTCCTGTTTGTCCCCATTCCCCTGCCGTCCCAGGGCGGGCAGCGAGTGGACAGATGTTCCCGGCCGTCAGTGTGATCAGCAGTGCAGGGGAGGATTTAGTTGGTGTTAATTCCATGCCAGCGCTTCCATCTAAAAAAACAAAAAAAAAACAGTCGACTAATATGTCGGTATCATGCAACAACAGCGCGTCGATTTCTGCTCCGCTTGGTTTTCTTTCAGTCAATCGCTGCGGTGATTATCCCGCTGTCAGTCTAGAATATTGTTTGTGTTTCTTGTGTTAAAGATGACAAAACTCTTTGTCCCAGTTTTGTACATTTGACACATAGCGCAGGGATTACGATCGAATCCTGAATGCGGCACGCTCAAGATCAGCACGAGCACGCTCAAGATCAGCACGAGCACAAACTTCATCTGCACTCTAAGCAGATTTCATGCACTTGGGGATACGGGTCAATACGGAAGAGATGTCCCAAATCCCTCCATTGTCATAGCATCACCAGAAAGCGTTTTATAACAAAGTCTGCAGGCTTTTTAAAGCTCTGATTGTAAAAGCTCCTTCTTCTGTTCGGGTGCTGGGAAACTGTAATCGCATTTGAACTAATAATTTACAGTAAAAATCATCTACAGTTTAGTGTCTTATGGTACAGTCCGGGGATTACTGGGACAGATTGAAGGCAGTGACCTAGTACACTTGCTTTGCTCAGAGCTCAGACTGATTGCTAGTGTATCTAAAAAAAAATATATATATAAGAGACTTCAGATACAGTATTAGGGACCACTAAGGTCTATATAAAAGAGGGACTTCAGTACAGTATTAGGGACCACTAAGGTCTATATAAAAGAGACTTCAGATACAGTATTAGGGACCACTAAGGTCTATATAAAAGAGACTTCAGATACAGTATTAGGGACCACTAAGGTCTAATAAAAGAGACTCAGATACAGTATAGGGACCACTAAGGTCTATATAAAAGAGATTCAGATACAGTATTAGGGACCACTAAGGTCTATATAAAAGAGACTTCAGATACAGTATTAGGTACCACTAAGGCCATATAAAAGCATTTGAAGAGCACCATGTCATGGGACCTTTAAGAAGGATCGCTACAGTCGGCAGCGGAGGAACAAGCTACAATGTCAGCTAATAGGGCAGTTGTCCAGCTTGTGTTTACCTTCACAATAGTGTTGGTTTTGCCGCTGACAGGCTCAAACCCTTTCATACTCTTGAATATTAATCTGAGGAGGTTGACCTTTTTGTTAAAGAGTAAGATCCTTTGTTTTGACGGTCAGTTGACGACAGGCAAGAATTTACAATTCAGATTCGACTATGAAAATTCTTAGTCGGGCACGCCCCTATTTATTGGCCTGGATCCCATTGGACTAGATGTTATAGAAGAAAGGACTCACTGCCATCGTGGGTTACCCTCAGCACAGAACACAGCAGGCAGACAGTACAAACAACATTTATTCTCTCTGACTGCTCTCACTTAACGACTACAAACCGTGCTCCTCTGACGGCCAGGCTACTGGTAACTACTGGTAGTTTTTAACAAAAACGGTCTCCAGGTCTGGTCCCTTCTCTGTGGGGTGTGACAGCCAAAAGAAGGTCCAGCACGCTTTAACCCTCCTGTTGTCTTCGGGTCAATTTGACCCATTTTTAAAAAAAAGTTTGTTCCATAGAACTTTTAAGTTAGGGTGTTTTATTCAATTTTACAGCATTAGAATTTTTTTTTTTATAAAAGTGAGTTGAAAAAAGCCCAGAAAAAATTGACAAAAACATCGGAAAAAGTGACAAAACACTTGGGAAAAAGTGACTAAGGCATCAGGGGAATGCGACAAAAGTGTCAAAAGACGACCAAAACAAAAAAAGTCAGGAAATGCAGGAAAAAAATCACCAAAACATCAAAAGAGTGACATTAAAAATCAAAAAAATATACAACAACGGCGGAAAAAGTGACAAAAGTGTCAAAAAATGATCAAAAACGTCAAGGAAAAAAAAGAAGTTGCACGGTCGGGAGGAAAAGAACGCAAGGGTTAATTAGCACAACAATTGACAACCGAGACAATCGACTCCCCTGGCTCTCTTGCTCCCCCCACCTCCCTCCACTGCAGCTGGTTGCAGACCACGCCCACCTCCAGATTCCATATTGCTGAGCTTCATAACTTTATCTTCCTACACCTTTGTTTCCTTTTTTAAACTGCACCGTAGTTTAAATGCCCCACCTAAACTTGAACCACTGACAACGACAAGATTGTTTACCTGCATACAGTTAAGTGTAACTAGTTTCATCGCTCCAAAGACAAAGTGTTGATTTGTCTGTGTGTGTGTGTGTGTGTGGGGGGGGGGGGGGGGGGGGGGGGGGAGAGACCACAGAACATGTAATCTGGTTGACTTGGACAAAGTGGACTATTGAATTACATTCACACTGTGTGTCCCTTTGAATGACACAAACTCATGCGTAGAAGACACCGTGAATGGTTTGTGTGGGATTTTTAGTCTGTAAATGAATTTGAATTGTATAAATGCACGATGTGTCCATCAGTATCTCTGCAGGTGAATGTGCAGAAGGTTCCTGACTATGAACGAAGGCTTTCTGCACACTCCTTCAGGGGGTTAGTTTGCTTCCTTTGCTGACCGTGAACGCACCGCTGCTGGACCGGCATCGGCAGGTCAGCTAATGTACTGTATGTCGTGACTGTGATTTCTAAAAGTGTAACTTTTTTCTGCTTTTGATATCAAAAAAAAAAAAAAAAAGCAAAGTACCTATTATCTCTCCTTCTGAACTTTCTAACCTGCTCTGGCTTTGCCTGTCTGCTCTGTGTGTTGAACAATAAAAGCAGTTTATCTCATGTGTTCACAGCTGTGATGTACTGTTTAACATCTCTACATTTACGATAGGCTAGTCCACACAGCTTTCCAGGATTGGAGAAAAACGTGCTTTGGTTGATTGGCATTTCTTTCAACCAATCACAATCATCTTGGGCCATCTTGGGGGGCTAAGTGACGGACGGAGCAACGGTGCCTCTGCAAAATATGCTGCGTTCCAGGCAACCTGTAACCTGGTGTTTTTACAACCTTCTACCCGCAAAATTGTCCTGGAACGGCAGTCAAACCCGTAACTTACTACCAGATTGTTGTACTCCGTTAGTTTTTAGACATAGACGTAAACAACAATGGCGTCCTCTGTTGACGCCGGTGATTAACAAAGAGAAATAGAAAGAAATAGACATGAATAGGCAACGTAAAGTAATTCCACACATTGTAATCAACACAGTACACATAAAAGTGTGTACTACTACATGTTATGTTAATTTAATGACGCCCAAAATATGTGGTTGACTAGAAATCTCTAGCATCAGCTAGCGCTGGCTAACGTCAGCATTAGATAGCTTAGATTGTTTTTCGTGACTTTCCCTGGAACACTACCGAGTCGTGACTTGAAGTCGTAACTTACGGGCAAAAACTTGTTTCTGGAACACAGCAATGGTCTCAGGAAGGAAGTTGTTTTGGTGAAACGTGTACGTTCCAAGGTAGTTTTAGTTGTGCAAGAGAAAATTCCGATTGGACAGATAGTCTAGCTAGCTGTCTGGGTTCACCCTGCAGAGATCTGAGGACCAGGTAACCATAGTCCTCAGAAGTCAGCCGCAGGTTAAAACCCCGACACAGAGACAGAGGACGGGGACGGACATCTGTTGGAATTTCCAGCTGCACCAAAGCAATCCTGGACGTGGAACACCATGAATTCATCTACGATAACAACTCGCTAAAATACCTTTTACCGTAACTTGGCCTCATCTGAAGTTCGATCGTATTTAAATCCAGGCCGATGTTTTGTTGCATCTTATTGCATGTCAGTTTCTCCTAATCAACCTTCTGCTTCTTATTTTGGTGAAATCAAATTTTAAAATGTAATAGTTCACAGACATGCAAGCCCCAATTTTCCAAAAGCTAACAGCACCAAACCATCAGTATTTTTAACGATCATTCCAAATTTTATTGGAAGACAAGAGTCATGATTTCTTTATTGTCATACCACAGTACACTGTAGTACGAACGTACGAACGTTCACAGCTTAAAAAAAGAAATACAGCACAGAAACAATTAAAAACACAGTGGAAAAGCCGAGATATTAGTTTATATTAGTGTGCAGAGCATGTGGAGTAATACATAAAAATGTATCAAGTCTAAAAAATATAAAATATAAATATCTAGATACTAGATACATACAGTTGGGAAAAAGTATAAATATCCATATTTCAAAATAAAATAGACAAATGCCCAACAAGCTGTTTTGCCATGTGTATGAGGACGTCTCGGTGTTCTCCACACCGGGGAGGCTGTTTATTAGAGCTGGGGCGACGCGCTTTGGTTCCGATTCGGTTCTTCACGGGTACCGATTTGATTAGTATTGCGAACAAAATAAATGAAAGATATTGATTCTAGGGATGATAATAGGTTTTAAAAGTTGCCACAAAAAAACTATTTGATTTTTTTGTTTCTCCCCAACCTTATTATTTACCCTTAATTCCTTTTAAAAAAAAGAGTTCACTTGATTTGGACATCTGAAGTCGTCACAACAGAGCTCTATAGGAATTGAGTTATTAATTAGTTATTAGGGAACATCAGTTGTGTAAAAAAGTGAATATCCAACTTTTTTTTCAACTAATCAAATGGACGTCAATATGGAATCAGATTAGTTGGTTTTCTTGATTTGCCGAGCAATCACGTGTCACATCACGATATTACCATATCCAAAAATCTAAGACGATCTCTACTCAATATAATATCTGGGCATTGCCCAGCCCTACACGCGCGCGCGCGCACACACACACACACACACACAAACTGTAAATCCTCCCATCAGGACCGGTGACGTGTCTCCTTACAGCTGGACACCCGGACTGTCTGCGGGCCTCTTTTTCCCCTCCCCCCCTCCCCCTTCCAGTCATCATTTCAGGCTGATCTCTTCAGCTCGGCAGCCGGTGTCCCTCTGCGCTCCCAGCCGACTGTCCACCTCGTCTCTCGGTCCACCGTCCAGAGTATCCCCCCGGAGCTCTCTCGGCCCCTGCAGCCCGTGGCTCCGGCTGGGCTTCACGTCCTCCACCCTTCCACCATGCGGTTTCTGTTGGAGAGCAGCTGGATGAAGTTTGGACCGGCCGGCCGAGACTCTCTGGACTGGTCTCCTGGACCCTCGGCTCTGCCCTCCACCGACAGACAGGCACCGGTGAGTCCTTCCAAAATCTGAAGGGGGTGTTGGGACTGATGGTCACCGTCATTTAGTCATTTAGTCAAATAGTGTTTAGACCTTTTTTTTTCTCAGTAAAATCTTGTAAAATGTAAAAAATACATTAATATATCATATTATAGTAATATGACAAAGGTTGTCTCTTCCTGGGTTTCCTGCATTAAAGTCATTTTCTAAACATACCCGACTAACTAAAGCTGTTCTATTATTTGCTTTTTACCCACTTAGTCTAAACTCTCATTGTGTCAATATGTTGTGAACGCACCAACTATCAGCCCTACAATATACATATCGCGATATTCAGTCCAAAAATATTCTGATATTTGGTTTTTTCCATATTGCTAAGCTGTATATGATTTTAAACAGAGCTTTTAGATTTGATCTCACGCTCGGAGGTCGACAGCAGAGCAGAACACTTGTTGATTTTCCTTCATCAGATCTTAAATTCGCAGTCGATCCAGTCACACAGACACTCAGGTGGAGGGACAGATGGGACGCTGCTGGGACATTTGTGTCAAACGTCTCCCTCTGTTGGACAGATGTTATATCTGAATACCATCCGACTTCAGTCTTTATTACTACTACTATTACTATGTTATTACTTGATTATAATGTGTAATTTTTCTATTATTGTAAGTTTCTATGCTACTTTCACTTGTTTTATGACAAACAGTTTTTCAACTCACCTTAACCCTTGTATGGTATTTGGGTCAAGTTGACCCATTTCAAATTTTTACAAGAAGAAAAATGGTACAAATATACATTTTTTTTGTACGTAAAAATCAACGGCCTTACCTTATTTTCTGTGATGAACATGTATTCCTGACTTAATTCAGAAATTATTCTGGATAGGACCACTTGTGTTCTTCCCAGAGTGGATTTTTAACATGAATTATAACTTTATGACAAAAAACGAACCCCACTTCTATTTTTAATTGTGTGCAAGTAGAGACTGATGCATTCCCTAAACGTATATGTTATCTCAATTATTTGAAATTGAGATAAAGACAATATTTGTTAATAGATTTTGAAGTACAATTTTATTCCAGAATTGTTTTTAAAACCCAAATAAGTCCCGGGTCAGTTTGCCCCGAGGGACAGGAGAGAACCCGAGGGTTAACAACAGAGCCCAGTGTAGCGCGTCAAACATGGTTTCTATTCCAAATAATATGCTCAAACATGAAAACCTACTATTTGCATTTAAACCACAAATACGGGCACATGTTCAATTTTATTTAAATAGCACTAAATCACAACAACAATGTCAATATCATTTATTTCCCTCACTTTTTTAATTTCATATGTGAAGGTTATTAGTGATATTACATTGTTAATGCCCAAAAAAGGAGAAATATCGTCGCTTTTGGGCAGAAACCACGTATCTCCACATCAATCCACATCAATCATGTTAGATTTTTTTCATGCTATTGGTCAACTTTTATGTCTGTGGGTTTAACAAATATTTAAACTGTCTCAGTGCATTTTCATCTGACTTTGTTGAATGCCAATAGCTCAATATATTTGTTTCGAATTAGCTTCTTTTATCTCCTGAAAAGCAACGGTTTTGGACATACAAGGTTTTGGTTTTGTGATGCCAAGTTGTGATGCGCTCATCAAAATGAGCAAAGTCAAACATGAAAATCTACGTTTGCAATAAAACAATGAATATGAACATTCAATTATTTATTTTCCTCACTTTCCTAACTTTGAATTGTAAAGTTGAATTGATTAACACACATGTGGTAAAGGTGATGCAATGATCACGTATGAATCTATACCCAGTTTTTCCAAAAATACGTATCTGGATCAGATTGATCCAGATTTGGAAATCCCATGTTTTGCTATCGAGGATCACATGATCCCTCTTACTTTATACCAGTTGTTTAAAGGAACATTGGATTGGATCATTGTGATCCAAATACCAAAAACAGAAACCTTTTACATTCCTTAGTTTGTTATATTGTTAAATAACAAAACAAAAATACTATCCAATAGTCAAAAATAATTTAGAGGACAGATACCAGCTCTGTCCATCTCTGCCTTCAGGAGATGTATCTCCATCGGCACTTGGTTCTGCTGCAGGATCGGTTCTTTACCCGGTTCAATTCAGAAAATCACAACTGAATCCCTCTTTCCGATGGGATCAGGATCTTTTTTTTTTTTTTTTTTAATCACATAGATCCCAACAAGTTTTGAAAAAACTCACAGGGCAGGTTTGATCCAGAGCAAATGTAAGATTGAATTATATGCTCTGATCTTAGTTCGGAATCTCTCTTTTGCTTTTGAAAAACCCATTTTCAAGATTTGATCCAATCCGTGATCTGAAATCCCACTGGATTACTTTTGAAAACCTGGGCCCAGGTGATCCAGTCTAACCTTTTTGTGTCTGACCCCCAGGGCCACAGCTCAGGTGAGGCCATCATCAGCGCCAGATCCATTGCCTACATCACCATAGCGACCGTCTCCTTCCTCCTCCTCCTCCTCTTCAGTGTTCTGGGCTTCCTGATCTGGCGCCGCCGCCACGGCTTGGGCCTCGGCGGCAAACTGGGATTGGCCAATGTGATCGCCCTGGAGGACCTGCAGGATCCCGAGAGGAACTGCGAGCTGCTGTCGTCCATCCGGCGCAGCAGGGGGGGGCAGCACCGGCGGCCCAGCTCCAGCTCCGAGCAGGACGCGACGGACGGCGTGTTCCTCATGGTCTACCTGCCCTCGCCATACGAACAGACGCTCACCAGGATTGCCAGAGCAGCCAGCACGAGCAGCTCCAACAAGGACCTGGACCTGCTGCCGCCGAGTCCCGGGCCAGAGACAGGCTGCAGGGAAGGAGGACGAGATGAGGCTGAATGACGGAGAAACTCAGGACTGGAGCAGAGGCAGAATACACAGGATTTCATTCATAGCATAGCCAATGTTTTCCAAGACCTTCATCTAGATCTTGAGATGAAAAAACACCCAGCTCTACGAAAGCCCTGAAAGGCAAGGTGGGAAAAATATAGAAGGCCAGAAAGTGTATCTCCTACGTAGGAGATAGGATCTTAACCCTTGTGTCGTCTTACGATCAAAACTGAAAATCAACACTTTTGTTGACACTTTGCAATGTTTTTAACTTTTTCTTATGTTTTTGTCCCTTTTTTTTCAACACTTTTTTCAATGTTGGTCACGTTTTCAACATTACGTAACACTAACTTTTTGACTTTAGTTTTACAGTTATTTTGGGAATTTCTGTTCAACAAACCTCATTTACAGGAAATTATACCTAATTTTTGAGTTAGAAAAGTAGAAATTAGGAATTATTTAGACTAAAATTAAAGGAATGGATGTTGATGGATAATCACAGACTGGAATATGTCAACTTTTACTCAATACTATTTCAAAAACACTTTTTGAAATGCTATAAAATTGAGTAAAACACCCCAAAATGAATGAAAGTAGAGATGTGTACTTGGCAAAGAGCGTTGTGTGGAATCAATCATGTTATTTTGGGGAATTAAAAAGAACATTGATATAGGAAAACAGGTCAGTTTGACCCAAGGACAACATGAGGGTTAAAATCTTCCTTATAATTAGGTGATTCTATCCCGATTAACACTGTTTAACCCTGTTTTGAAGAGAGGATTTAGAAAGTTGTGGAAAACTTAATTTAAACTTTCTAAACATCAATCAAGAGAAATTTTGGGCATTGTTGGCACAAACTTTCTCTTACGTAAGGGATAATATCTTAACCCTCTCTGTCCTCGGCTCAAATTTGACCCATTTTCAAGAGGTTTGTATATCAGAAATGCTTTGACGTGGATGGTTCCCTACAATGGTTCCCTACAACTTTCATTTTTGTTTCATTCAACGTTACAGCACTTGGAGACCAAAAAAATGACAAATAATTTGGAAAAAAGTGAAAAATATGCCAGAAAATGCTACGAGAACGCAGGAAGAAATTGGCAAAACATCAATAGAGTGACAATAAAAAAAATGAAATCAACAAAAACGGCGGGAAAAGTGTCAAAAAAGAACGACAACATGTTGAAAAAGAAAAATGTGATTTAAAATTTTAAGTACGTATTATCTTGTGGACAGTCTCCATAGGATTTTATTAGACGTTATGTATCTACACTCTTGAACCCTGTGTTAATTCTACGCCTTTGCACAGTTCCATTTTGTTTTACAGTAGACATTTG
>NC_045749.1:1559117-1561447 GCF_008692095.1 Etheostoma spectabile | reverse complement strand
CTCATGTTATTCAGACCACCCCCCCACCCACCCACACACACACAGACACACATACATCTGTTTTGTGCGGTGAATTCACACAGGATAAGAAAGGCCTGTACTATCATCAGATTTATTGACATTATCCCCACATTTGATGTCCAGACTTAAATTCTGAATTGCCAATGCAGCCAAATTACACAGATGCCGACTGACAAGGGACTAATATTGTGAATATTGTCACACGACCCCTGTGTTTGGTGAAATATGGCAGGTGATTTATGGTGGCATTTAAAATTGACAAATTACAGACATGGCGGTCTGCACTTAAGATCACAGAAGGCCTTCGTTATTATTACAAATCACTAGATGTCCCCAGGTAATACCAGTCCCGTGCCAATTAGAGTTTAAGAAGGTAAAACCTTTTGTTGTGCTGCACTTGGCTGAACTTTCAATTCCCTTTGAATCGTGCACTAAGCGCTTAAATCTGCACTGAAGCCTAAATGTATAGATAGATAGATAGATAGATATTTATTCATCCCGAAGGAAATTTTAGTTTATGACGAGATAATATCTTCTAAATAGGAGATAAACTTTTGCACAATTTTATTTTTTGACCTTGCCTTTCAAGGCTTCCGTAGGGCCCTGTCCTGCTGCACCAACATCTCTTTGTACTCTACAGACTTTTGGGATGTGCTGTGATTGGCCGGGATCCAGAGCCTATCATCTGTCTTTAAACCTCTCATTGGACGTTCTCCTCAGTGGTTGTTGCTGCTGACAACACATGACACTGAAAAAGAATGACTGTTTTGGGGTTTTAGGTGTCCTTCTCTTGCCGACAAAGAAACCTATGAGACACTCCACAAAGCCCCCCCCCCCCCCCCCCCCCCCCTTTGTTATGACTTCATATTAACATCCACTTTGTTATGACTTCATATTAACATCCACTTTGTAGGAATAAGCGTCTGTAGAGAGCTTCCATTTTCTGTACTTTTCTGTAGGGTGGAAACTGTCTCCTTGTGTTCACAGGTAAAAATGAACTCTGATATAACTTCAGTGGTCTCTGTATATTCTTGAAAATGAAATTAATCTAACAATTTTCTACTTTCTAGCGATGTTTTATGTATACAAATTGCAGTAGAAAATAGAATGAGATGTATTTTGTAATATTAATATTTCTGTAGTATATTTTTGCTGTGTGAAATTCACCGCACATTCATTGTTGTCTCATTGTTTGCCTGCTAGATACAATGACAATGACAATAAACTGCAACACTTCTTTAGTTCTCTCTTTCTCTGTTAATTGTTTTACGGTATTTAAAACCAACTGCTTTGCCGACAAGCGACCTCTTACAGCCCCTAAAGTAGCAGGACGACCCTGTCCCCTGAACACACTGTAAAAATCTGAAGTCTCTTTTATAGAGACCTTATTGGTCCCCTAATACTGTATCTGAAGTCTCTTTTATATAGACCTTAGTGGTCCCCTAATACTGTATCTGAAGTCTCTTTTATATAGACCTTAGTGGTCCCCTAATACTGTATCTGAAGTCTCTTTTATATAGACCTTAGTGGTCCCCTAATACTGTATCTGAAGTCTCTTTTATGTAGACCTTAGTGGTCCCCTAATACTGTATCTGAAGTCTCTTTTGTATAGACCTTAGTGGTCCCCTAATACTGTATCTGAAGTCTCTTTTTATAGACCTTGTGGTCCCTAATACTGGATCTGAGTCTCTTTTATTTAGACCTTAGGTCCCCTATACTTGTACTAAAGTCCTCTTATATAGACCTGTGGTCCCTAATACTGGATCTGAAGTCTCTTTATTTAACCTTAGTGGTCCCTAATAGTGAATCTAAAGTCTCTTTTATATAGACCTTAGTGGTCATGGGTGGGCCAAATTCTCTGAGCGGGCAAAGCAGAGGAAGGGGAGTTAACCTTGCTCCCAGATACACTCATCTACAGGATTATTAGGAACACCATACTAATACTGTGTTTGACCCCCTTTCGCCTTCAGAACTGCCTTAATTCTACGTGGCATTGATTCAACAAGGTGCTGAAAGCATTCTTTACAAATGTTGGCCCATATTGATAGGATAGCATCTTGCAGTTGATGGAGATTTGAGGGATGCAAATCCAGGGCACCAAGCTCCCGTTCCACTACATCTCAAAGATGCTCTATTGGGTTGAGATCTGGTGACTGTGGGGGCCATTTTAGTACAGTGAACTCATCGTCATGTTCAAGAAACCAATTTGAAATGATTTGAGCTTTGTGACATGGTGCATTATCCTGCTGGAAGTAGCCATCAGGATGGGTCCATAAAGGGATGGACATGGTCAGAAACAATGCTCAGGT
>NC_045749.1:1559032-1559107 GCF_008692095.1 Etheostoma spectabile | reverse complement strand
ATTTAAACGACGCCCAATTGGCACTAAGGGGCCTAAAGTGTTCCCAGAAAACATCCCCCACACCATTACACCACC
>NC_045749.1:1554387-1559022 GCF_008692095.1 Etheostoma spectabile | reverse complement strand
TGCACAGTGGTAACAAGGCATGATGGGTCCACGTTCTCATTCTGTTTACGCCAAATTCTGACTCTACCATCTGAATGTCTCAGAAGAAATCGAGACTCATCAGACCAGGCAAGTTTTTCCAGTCTTTAACCGTCCAATTTTGTTGAGCTCTCTCAAATTGTAGCCTCTTTTTCCTGTTTTTTCCTCTTTGTAGTGGAGATGAGTGGTGCCCGGTGGGGTCTTCTGCTGTTGTAGCCCATCCGCCTCAAGGTTGTGCGTGTTGTGGCTTCACAAATGCTTTGCTGCATACCTCGGTTGTAACTATGTGGTATTTAGTCAAAGTTGCTCTTCTATCAGCTTGAATCAGTCGGCCCATTCTCCTCTGACTTCTCGCATCAACAAGGCATTTTCGCCCATAGGACTGCCGCATGCTGGATGTTTTTCCCTTTTCAAACCATTCTTTGTAAACCTTAGAAATGGTTGTGTGTGAAAATCCCAGGAACTGAGCAGATTGTGAAATACTCAGACCGGCCCGTCTGGCACCAACAACCATGCCATGCTCAAAATTGCTTAAATCCCCTTTCTTTCCCATTTTGACATTCAGTTTGGAGTTCAGGAGATTGTCTTGACCAGGACCACACCCCTAAATGCATTGAAGCAACTGCAATGTGATTGGTTGATTAGATAATTGCATTAATGAGAAATTGTTAGAAACTAGGTGTTCCTAATTGTCTTTTAGGTGAGTGTATATATATATACATATATATATATATATATATATATATATATATATATACTGTATATAGTGATGCCCCCCCCTCTAAAAAGAACGATTTCAAGTGTAGCATTGTAAAAAATGTGAAATGACGATACATATGCTAACAAGAAAGGGGAGCAATACAAAGAAATAATTGGGAAATGAGTCCTCTGGTGGATAGATGGGAAGTCTGGAGAGTTCCTAAGAAATGATTGAGCCCAGGGGCGGCAGTAGCTCAGATGTACGGACCAAGTTTGGAACGGGGAAGGGACAGTTTACTTCATGCAGTCTATGAAGGGTCCCTTGAGGAAGGCACCAAACCTCCATCTGCTCTGGGTGCCTGTCCATGGGCAGTCCCCTTTCTCCATTTACTGCATGTGTATGTATCCAGTTCACATGTGTTTTTAACCTCTATAATAAACACAAAAATCAAAATTCCCCTTGGGATTATTAAAACATGTCCTTCATCTGGCTCCCAGGACCAAACCTTATTCTGATGTATTAGGCGAGACTCCAAAAGCTTTCTTGGTTGGTATGGATACTCTTGGGATCACTTTGTACTAGACTACATTAAAGACCAGATTGAACAGAAACCTTTCCAGTTATGAAAATGATGTCAAGAGGATCCTGCCTTATACTGGACTGATATTGAAGATTTTAAGGTACAGTGTCATTGGAAGTGTGTCAGAATTTCTTGATGTTTATGTTTCTGATGTACTATGCCTACACGTTGTAAACGCCTGTCTATTTTTGTTCCTTCTTTAACTTTTGCATGTTGTATTCAGGACATTTTTATGAAAAGAAGCTTTGCATTTTGAGTACAAGTGTTAGATATGAACAGAAGGAAACCAAATATTAACCAAGCAATATCTTTAAAGCAGGAAATGTATGTGCTATTTTAAAAGCACAATTTAAAATCTGTTCAAGAGAAACTGTAGATTAACAGGCAGTACTGTGCGACTTTAAGTCACTGTGTGGATACGGCGAAAGCAACAGACTTTGGCAAAGAGCCCTTTTATTTTAATGTCTGACTTGTCCGTCTCCTCTGTTTCTCACTGACTTATGAAGCTAAAAACGTTAAACATCTCGCATAAATTACCTAGATGATGAGCGCTTTTTCAGCATTATGGGTTCCATAGAGCAGGTGCACTAGAGTCTGGTTTAGCGCTCCATGCACTTGAATGGGGATTGAATCATATGATTGTACAGCTCTTCTAGACTTTCCAAATGTTATCAAACCGAGTTGATCAAATTCTGATATTGAACAAATCATTTCGGGTGGAAGTTGAGACATTCAAAAAATAGTATCCAATGATGTACAGAGAGTTCTTTCGCAATGTAAGTCTATGGGAGTACTTTGGTCCTATCATGTGACGGATACAAAACTTATAATTCTATTGTTTGGCCACAATGTCAAACTGGCATCAAAGACCTGCACGCTTCCTAGGGGGGTTGCTACCCTCAGTCATAACACCACGTTACATGAATTCTTGCTTAGCTTCCATCAAAATGACTAGAACCACTAGAGCACAGCCTAACAATAACATGTAAATATGGGTTGTAATTGCTGCTTATACAAACGACCTATGGGGTTGTTTTTTAGAGAGGTGGAAGGGAGTGGAGGACACTCCTTATCATGGGCGTTGAACTAAGGGAAAGGGGGACTAAGTTTACAGGGCTTTCTTTAAACATATATAAATGAATAGTTGTGGATGCAGGGAGGGGTTCATGGAGTATGCCTTTGTACAAGATTTTTGTTCAACTCCCTAACTCCTTATGAATGCAAAAACTGTAGATGAACAGGCAGTGTCTCTGAAGACACTAACTAAGTGTAACTGAGTGTGGCTGTTAGCATATATAAATAAATGTTAATATAAATACTTTTCATAACATGAACATCTCTTACACAGATATCCCTCTGAAGAATGGAAGATTTCAACAAGCCCATCCAACATGAAAACTCTAAATTGATCATACAAGTGGTGACATACATTATCATTTCTATTGGACTTCCTTTGACCCTCGTGGCCATCTATGCTCTTTGTTCTCAGGTACATACATCATGACTGAGATCTTTGTGTATTGTGTCTGTCTGTAAAGGATCTTGATCTGAGTTGGGAGCCACATGTCAGAGGGCTGTGATTTAGTCTTGAAATAAGCTATACATTTACGGTAATACTTTTCTCCATAGTTAAAATGTACATGAGGCTGCAGACACATTCGGGAGATGTTCAGAACATGTTTACAACTGCTTTCTTTACTGTAACCAATGTGTTCTTGCAGGTGCGAAAGGATAATGTTGCTCCAATCTACGTCATCAACCTTCTCATTTCCGACCTCATTCAGTTCTGCTGCATGATCGTTTGGGTGGCACGACCTAAGGACCTAAGGACCATAGATAAAATAGACGGTCTCATTTATGGCTGTAGTCTGATGGCCAGTGTTTGTTTCATGGTGTGCATCGCCCTGGAAAGGTATCTGTCTCTCCAAAATGTGTGGAGCTAATTCTGTGTCTGACCATTGTATTACTATGTGATTCTGAAGCTGTGTCTTACATCTTGTATTACAGGTATTTGGTCATCGCCTGGCCACTGTGGTACCGCTTCAGACGGACCATCAAGATCTCCGTGGTGGTCTGTGTCCTGGTCTGGATCATTTGTTTTGCCATTGGCTTCATTGTTGTATTTTGGTATATTCCAGAGTTTTCAGTGATCATCTTAGCCAGCTTTTTCTTCCTTCCCCTCCCACTGCTCATAATGTTCCTGGGTGGGACCCTCAAAGCCCTGTCTGCTTCCGTCTCAGTTCCTGCTGATGGGAAACGACGAATTGTGGCAATGTTGGTCCTGGTGTTGCTTATTTACCTGCTGCTGTTCCTACCCATGATGATCACGCTTCTGCAAGCACCTGACAGATATGACACGACCCTTCACAGCCTGTCTGGTGTATTTCTTAAGATGAGTCCTCTTGCAGACTTATTTCTATATGTTGTCATGAGGAAAGGGGCCATAGACAAGCTTTTGGCCTTTGTGTTTTGTTGCAGAATGGACAGCGAGGATGTCAGCACTTCAACAGTATGAATGATAACATGATTGCAGCATCATTCAGAGTCTCAGATGTCAGATTTTTTTTTTCCTATCAATCAGAGCCCAGATGTAACAAATACACATATATTTGTATTTAAATAATGAAAAAGTAACACACTTACAGTATACTCATATTTCTTCAAACGATTTAGGCTGCTTACCGCGTCTGTCCATGTATGCTTTTCATACCTGCACATTGTTCTTCTACTATAAAGACTACAACCCACTGGTTTCTTTACTGTGTGGACTCTCTTGTGTCTCAGCGTATGACTCCTAAAGCTACATCTTTTCTCACAATCACGGAAACCCACTGCTTTCTCTTGTGTACAGACTCCCATGTACAGTGGCTTGAGAAAGTTTACACACCCATGCTAAGTTGATTAAAAAGCGGAATAAAAAAAACATCTTTTGGAAAAAAAATAGGAAAGTCCAACTTTTTAAGGACACCAACATATTGTAAATAAATAAATGTTCTTCCTTAAAATACAGGGGGCATAAGTATGTTAAATTCCCATGGAGGCAGGCACATATTTATTTTAAAGGCCAGGTATTTCATGGATCCAGGATGCTATGCATCCTGATAAAGTTCCCTTGGCCTTTGGAATAAATTAACCCCCCATCATCACATACCCTTCACAATACAGTACATAGAGATTGGCACAGTTTTATTTAAGTTAACTCAATAGCTAGTTTGTTTTGCATTGAGAGATGATCTTGTTAAAAGTTCCCAATGCCTAGCTCTATGTATGGTGCAGGGTATGTGATGGTGGGGGGGGCTATTTTAATTCATAGGGGGTGTATACTTATGCCCCCTGT
>NC_045749.1:1554232-1554377 GCF_008692095.1 Etheostoma spectabile | reverse complement strand
AGAATATTTATTTATTCACAATACATTATACATTCACAAAGACAATTGGTGTCCTTAAAAGGTTGGATTTTCCGAAATTTTTGTAATTAAGGCATTAAGATCAATTTCCAAAAGATGTTCTTTATTCCTCTTTTTAATCAACTTT
>NC_045749.1:1543052-1554222 GCF_008692095.1 Etheostoma spectabile | reverse complement strand
TGTAAACTTTCTCAAGCCACTGTATACCTGCAGATTGCTCCTTTGGCTACTTTTGTCCTCACAAACACTAATTGCAATAGCTCACGTTGCTATATTGTGTAAACAGTATGTGCTGTCTTCAGTATTGCTCCATAGACATAGCACTAAGGTTAGCAATCGTGGACATGTCAAATATAAGCTTAACACAAAACAACACTGACATCAAACTAATGATATATGAACCTATGCAATCATTTAAAAATGGTCTTGTCTCCTTGTGGTAGTCTGTTTTCCTGTCTTGTCTTATTGTGGTAGTCTGTTTTCCTGTCTTGTCTTATTGTGGCAGTCTGTTTCACTGTCTTGTCTTATTGTGGTAGTCTGTTTTCCTGTCTTGTCTTATTGTGGTAGTCTGGTTTCCTGTCTTGTCTTATTGTGGTAGTCTGGTTTCCTGTCTTAATTTCTTAGTCTGGTTTTCTGTCATGTCTTGTGATTGTGTTATTTTTGGTCTTGTCTTGCATATGTTCTGTTTCCTGTTTTATTGCGATAGTCTGGTTTAGTTTTACTTTCTGCCTTAGTTTCCCTGCCCTTGTGATTGTCTGATGTCTTCCACCTGTTTCCCGGCCATCTTTATATTAGCACAGTAAAAATCATTAACTACGTTATGGGGAGTTTTCTTTTGCTGGGTGCAAATGTTCCACTGTTTTGCAGAGCCACCATCATCGCTGCATCCGGAGACCATTGTGATTGGTTTATAGAAATGCAAACAACCTAGTGTTTTTTAAAGTCTCCTACCCCAGAATGCATGTGGTGTAGCCAGGCTTTACCCTGGTAGTCACCAGTAGTCACTCATGCATTGATTTAAAAGTAGGAGTAACGAAACGAGCAATGTCTCAAGCCTCTGGGAATATGAATGATACAGGCCCTGGTCAAATCTGCCAGAGCAAATGAAAAATGGGCATGACGTGGCAGTAGCTCAGTTGGACGGACCAAGTATGGAGAGCGGACTGGTATCTGGAGAGGTGCCAGTTTACCTACCAAGCTATGTTGATGGTCCCTTGAGCAAGGCACCGTATCCAGTGGCGGCGCCAGGGAGGAGCTAGGTGGTGCTGTAGCTCCCCCTATAATAGCCAAAGCACCCGCCCAGCACCCCCAAGAAATGTCTGGAATTTTTTATATTTATATTTTAATGTGGTGTTTGAATAGTCTTTTTCATGTTGTTAAAAATTGGAATCAAATGATAATTAAAAATATATATATTTTAGTCTAAAATAACAAACATGTGATCTTCTTTGGCCAATGGCCGCAGAGCCCGGTGAACCTTTGACCTTAACACAGGGCAGCTTGTTTTTGGTAGCTAGTTTGGAAATACACCAAAATGGATCGTTTTTTGCTCCCTAAACGTTCACGTTCTGAGTTACAATCTGAAGAGAAACAAGATTGTGAAGGTGGAGACACAATGCTCGTCGTCACAGAGCCCCAGGACCAGGACCAGGACCAGGACCAGGACCAAGAAGATTCTGGGGATGAAGACGAAGGAGAATCGCTAGCGGCGGTTTCCTTTGAGGATGCTAATGCTAACGTTACGGTTTGTGCTGCAGGTGATATTAGCAACCGTCCTCAAGAGGGTCCAAGAAGGCCAGTCCTTCAAAAATACCCCGCACGGCAATTTGGGAATCAGCAGAGAAGTTTTAACAAGAATTGGATGGATCAGTATTCGTGGCTGGAATACAGCGTGGCGAAAGATGCAGCATTTTGTTTTGCGTGTAGGCATTTTCAGAAACGAGGGCACGGATTTCATTTAGAGCCAACATTTACCAGCAACGGATTTAACAACTGGCGGAAAGCATCAGCATCTCTGAAGAGCCATCATGAAAGTATGGGGCACAAATTTGCAATGCAAGGATGGAGTGAGTTCAAACAAAAAGAGAAAAGCGGATCTAAAATAGCAAACATGCTTGATAAGGGACATTCTGCGTTAGTTATGGAGAACAGAAAATACATGAAAGCTGTGGTGGAGAGCCTGCGCTTCACAGCCTGCCAGGGGATCGCACAGCGAGGCCACAGAGAGGGTGAGGAGTCCCACAACTTGGGAAACTTTCGTGAGTTGCTGCATGTCATTGCTAAGTTTGATCCAGCAGTGGACAAGAAGTTAGCTACTAACCCATCAAATGCCAAATACACTCACCATGATATTCAAAATGAGATATTTGCTGTAATGGCAGAAATGATAAGAAAGAAGATAAGTGATGAGGTGAGAGATGCCGAGTGCTTTGCTGTCTTGGTGATGAGAGTAAAGATACGAGTAAAAGGAGCAGATTCTGTTATTGTGCGGTATTGGCAGCCCATGTCAGGGGAAGTGCATGAGGAGTTTTTGCATTTCACTGCCGCAGATGGATTGGATGCAAACTCTCTGCTAGCCAGCATCAACACCACACTCAGTCAGTGTTATTGATATACATCGCTGTGTCGGTCAATGCTATGACGGAGCATCTTTGATGTCAGGATGTAATAATGGTGTGCAGGAAAATTCAGAAGGAGGTGCCGCAAGCCATCTATATACATTGCCATGCACACAAGCTAAATTTAGTGTTAGTGGACTGTACATAATGTCAGCGCTGCAGCAGAGTTTTTTGAGACGCTACAAATGCTCTACAAGTTTTTTTCTGGATCCGTGGTACATGATCTATTCGATAAAACAAAAAGAGCTCGACCCGACAGCAAAACCATGTAACTCAACGACTGTGCGATACTCGCTGGGCTTGCCAGTATAATGCGGTCTGTGCCGTCAAGAAACTCTCCCCTATCCGAGCCCCTTGCGTGATGTCATCACTCAGTCAAACCCACTCGGAGGGCAGAGGCAAGAGCCATCAGTCCATCATCGATGAGAAGTTTGTTTTGCATCTCATCATGTTTGAAGATTTATTTAGAACAACAAATTCATGTCAGATCAGCTACAGGCCCCCATTTTGACCTCGTTGCGGCAGAGGATTTGGCCCAGTCTGTACTCAATGCTCTATCAGAAAAGCGCACGACGCTAAGTGAAAGAAATCCAACACAAGCGGAACTTTGTGTGCAAACACAGGCACAACACATACTTCACGCGAGAAAGGCAGACTCGAAAACTCGACATCTGGAGGATTTATTGTGGAGGCCCCGATAGAGAGAACACAGACAGACAAAACGATGACATGAAAATGCACTCTTTCTATCCAGTTATAGACAGGTTGATTGTTGAAATGAAACGGCGCTTTTCAACAGAGACAAATTACGTATGAGAGGTGTGGCCAACTCCAGCCCAAAACCACATCGTTTTGGACGAACAACTTCTGCTGCCCATGGCCCGACACTATGGTGTCTGATGAAAACCTGTCAGCAGAGCTTTACCAGGTGCGGCGGCTTATACAAGAAAGGAAGACAGGGACATCCATCCACAGCACACAGGAGTTCCTATCCTTAATGCGGCCATATAAGATGCATTTATGGACCTGTACAAGTTAATATGCATAGCCTGGACACTTCCTGTCACATCAGTGGCTGTGAACGCAGTTTTTCTTGCCTGGGCCGTGTAAAAACTACCTGAGGAACAGCAGTGGAGACACTAGGACCAGTAATCTGGCACTTTTGGCTATAAACATGGAGAGAACGAGGACTCTTACTGTGACAACATCATTGGCCTTCGCACTCAATCACGAAACAACGTATTGTTTTGTTGTGAAGACGTCTGTAAGAGCTTGATTCCCCTTTGTTCGCTATTACAATTTAATTATTTGGTGGTTGAAGCACAAACTTGGCTCCTCATAATTACATCTATGATGCTATAACAATAGGAACACTGCTGATTCATCTATAGACAGTGGTGGTAACTGGCTGTGATTTTTCGATCTGAGCATTTTAAGCTAAGCGTGCACAGTGTCTGTTGCTTTTGTTGCTGCTGTTTGCTGCTCCGTTGTATTAAGTCTCGATATGACAGAATCGTGTGAAAATATTTTTTCAAGGTTTACATTTGCAAGCTTGTATGTTGTATCTAAGCCCTTGTGATGATACACAACATATGCTTATAGTCCGCGGAACGAGTATAATAATGTGGGCGTGTAAGCGTGTGTATATAGCATATATATATATATATATATATATATATATATTATATATATATATAGGCTGGTCAGATGCGAACTCCATAATGAAACGCCCCAAAATTCAAAGCACCTCTCTAAGTGTTAAGCATCCCCATAGCACCTGCAACAAAAAATCTCTGGACCGCCACTTGACCGGCTCCACAACTGCTCTGGGTGCCGGTCCATTGCCAGCCCCCTCGCTCTGACGTCTTTACATTGAATGCATATGCATCGGTCCTGTTGCCCAGTGTGTCTGTGTAATAACAGAGTAAACAAACATTTTAATTTCCCCTTGGGATTAGGAAAGTATGTCCTCTTCTGCTTCAGATTGATCCAGCTCCCAGACCCTTCACTCATTCAGATGAATTAGGCAAGAGTCCAAAAGCTTTCTTGGTGTGGTAAAGTTGCTCTTGGGCTCACTTTGGACAAGGATGTGTTACAGACGGATGAATGAATGAATTAATTCATTTATTGTCCGTAACTAAAGGTTAGGGTCAGAAACTTTAGCTTGTATCAGCCCCTCCCCCGTCTCACATTTATAAGAGTGACAGACACATTGTCAAGGAAAACAAATTGACAAGAAAGATACAATTATTTATACAAAAAACTAAAGGACATATACATTTACCCAGATAACTTTCTATATACATGCATTCATACAGTGTGTTTGCATTTGCATGCATACACCTACATTTACAGTACCTACATTCATACACACATACATACATGCATACACGCCTATGTATACCCATAAGTGTCAGCACTTGTATATAGTAAATTGTCACCCTAAGGTGAATAATATCCTAAATAATGATGATAACCATAATGATAATAATGATATTTGTCATCATTGTTGTCGTCGTTTTTGTCATCATCATCACTATTATCCACATTCTCACAGAATAATACTACTCACTACTTCTATACTTATCTAGGGTCATGTCTTTGAACCCTTTTTTTTATTTGAAGACATTCCTACTTTTTTTAATTCCTCTGGTAATGCGTCTGATAACTTCGTCACAAGTCCCCTGCTCCAGATCTGCAACAGCCCCCTGCTTCTGTCGAGCTACAGTCACCCCTGGTCCCCTAAATATACAGCAGCCATCTCCTGATTCATCTGCTGAATTCCTCGGCCTCTGTGCTGCGATCGCCAGCCCCAGATGAGCTGCAGCTCCACATGTAATCACTGGCTTGTTGCTGACCTTGTGCTCAGCTGCCCCTTCAACGAGGACTGATAACACAAAAATAAGCTGACAAGTATAGACACAATACATTTCTACAAGGGAATACAAGCAGGACACGGCTAGAGATACACAGGTACACACAGAAAACTCACACAATGAATAGAACAGAAAACCAAACCCAGAAACAAATACTGTCACAAATGTTAAAAAATGTTCAACAGACAAGAAGAAGTACAAAGACCTCTCCCACATAGTTAGGGCTCCCACATAGTTAGGGCTAAATGACTGCTTCAGACAGTTACTGTTGCACAACTTAATCTTCATCATCTGCTCTGCTCACCTCTTCTTTTCTCCTCAACCTCCTTTTTTTCCTCTTTCTTTGTTCACTCCCAGAAGGATGAATCTTGTTCGTTTTTCTTTCAATTCATAATGTTGACTATCATGTTTCAACAGGAATGGCATGTGGCCCCTTCAAGCAGGTTTCCTACTGAGATGTCTGTTTAAGGGGGAGGGGGTGTTTTGTTCACATTTTGAGACATTGATATGTAGTAAAGGTCGATTTATGCTCTTGCGTTAAATTGGGGCTGTGGCTCCGTACCACAGGTACGTGGACTCCCGACCCGATGCCGGACCCTATGCCGTAGCCTAATGTGCAGCTCTCAAAACATTTACCTACACTTGGCTAGGTAGTCTTGCATTTCCCCGGACTCATTTCCTGGTTCTCTTCCATAAAAACATCATATCAAGGAAGCAGAACTTTTCCTGCTACAGATTTCCCACTGTTGGCAGAAATCCCAGGGGAGACACTTTGTTTCTCCTCCTAACTATGCCTCTAGAGTCGGTAATAACTCCAAAGCTAATCACTGTCGCTCTGCAGTGTTGCCAGCTTAACAACTTTTCAGACCCCCTCGTTCATACACACTGCTGCTGACTTGAGCTGCAAAGAAGCTCTGGCCGCTCTGTGAAGGACGCTTGTCAAATGGTACAGGGAAGCTTTTTGATGCTTTGGCCGCTCTGACATGGCGGCGTTCTATGTTCCACCATGGAAAAAGCACAAGCAGCCACTACACGCCCAATACATTGACACTAGAAACCTTTTATAAATTACATTTATAATGAGGACTACCTACATAATAATTATAACGTAATAATTATAATAATAAAGATCTATTTCCTTCTATCTACCTTGCTGACACTACCACTAAGCTTCATGCTAATTATTGCATAACGACGTCACTGTTACGGGACAGAAGGGCAGACTCATTTGCACAGCTCACAAAGAACAGGTTTATTGTAATTATTGAGGGGAGAGAGAGAGAGAGGGGGAGCGAGGAGGTGGACGTAGGACGCTGAAGCGGAGGACCGGAGGACAGGTGAGAAAACTGGAACCAAGAGAAGCGGCGGGGGACCGAGGAGCCACAGCTGGGGAGCCGGGAGGAGACGCAGTCACGAGGAGAAGCAGAGGAGAGGAGTGGATGCTGGAAATGAGTGGCTGACGGAGACGCTGGCATGAGAAGTCGGGATGGAGAGGGGGAGCCGAGGGAGAGGGTCCGGGGTCCGAAGCCAGCTGACCGGAGGGAGGGATGACTGAAAGGGAAACACAGGAAAGGTAAGTACATGGGAGGCACAAAGAAAACTCTAGGGTCATACACTGACGAAGTTTCACTGGAGTAGCTGAAGCAACGATCAGGTGAAGAATGAGAGCAGGACCGGGGTAGACATACTGTGGGTGATGAAGATTGCAGGCAGGTGTGATTGGCGGGAGCGGGTGACAATGAGCAGGTGTGGAGGAGAGGATTGCTGCTGGCAGACTGGCGGCAGGTGTAGGCAATCAGCTGGCTTCGGACAGGTGAGGGGGAGGAAAAGGGAGAAACAAAAACAGAAAACAGAACAGGAGAAAAAGGCAGGGAAAAATAATACTCACGGCCAGCTGGACCCCAACCATGACAGTCACAAATATTGGTTGGTAGCTATGTGGTTTGTCCAAGTGGTGTTGCCGTAGCTAGCTGTCCAAGATGGCCGTTCTACACATGCGTAACTCATATCGTGTGGGTACTTGTTGTGTATTGACAGGCAACACCAACGCTCTCTCACTCGCTCTACCAAACACTCCCCACACGCACACACATGCCGGCTCTGCTATTAGTGCGCTCCATTTGTACTCAAAGGTTGAAAGTCTGAAGCACGCCCCCTGCCCCCTGAGTTTTTTGTGCTCAGAACTTGGACAACCAGGAGTACCCCGATCTAAAAATCTGAAATGGCTGCTCCGTACATCAATAGTTGTGAAAGCTGTAGGAAAATACAGTTATTAGCACTTCTGTCATATTGTGTTTCACTAAATCACTCGTACACACAGTAGTGTCCAACTTCTATCTGTAGACATGTTAAGCTGTTTGCACAAAAAACTGCTAAATGCATTGTTATCAACTGGCATTGCTAACAACGGCTAACCTGGCTAGAGCTAATAAAAATAATGAAAATGACTTGTAAATGGAACGCTTTCAACAAGTGACGTCATTCCCAGGTTAAGTTTTGTGGAACGCACTATATTCTCTTAAAGGCATCGACGCACAGACCAATCCGCAACTCCAAGCTTCAAATCACTTACGTAGGCTAGGGCAAAAACTCTGCGTGGAGCCTCTGCAGAACCATAAATCAAGTTTAAAGTTTGTAAGTCTTCGGGGGCCCCAAGCAGCCCCGAGCCATAGAGGTTCCCACCCAGTCTTGTTTCTCTATTTCTAAGAGAAAGGTAACAGGAACCTACTGCATGACGTCACTTAGCCTACTCATTGTAGATTGTTTGGGGACAGAGAACAAAACACCAGACATTGGAGTAAGGAACTCATTCATGGTGGGTCCTGCAGCTTGCAAAGGTACGTTTTGAATGATACAAGACAATACACTAATTAAAAATGAATATGCAAACTGTAGCAAGCAGACAGTTTTGGAGTGTTACACTATTCTTACCAACTGTGTTTTGTATTTCATTTGGTGTTTCTTCACTCTCTTGTCTCTAACTACAAGAATGTGACTTTGACAAAGAAAAGCAGAAGACAAAAATTAGCTTTTTTAAAAGACTAAAGTCATGAATGAAATACAGACAGATAAAGACAGTAAGGAAAGAACAGAGGACTACTGTTTTTGATTTTTCAGGATTTGAGCCCATAAATTTAGAATGGTTTTCTGTTTGGTATTTCAATACAACGATTGTTGATATGTCATGTAACCAAAGACAGTCAGTTCATGAGTCACTTAAGATTTTAGAGAAAGCATCAAATGATTGTGTACAGAGAGCCATTCTACTGGAAGTGACGGCAGTGAGAACAGAAGAACGTCCTAAACAAATTCAATTCAATTTTATTTATAGAATCAATTCATGCCAAAAGTTATCTCGAAACCTTTTACAGATCCAGGTCTAGACCACGCGCTACAACTTACAAGGACCCAACAATTCTAGTAATTGTGCATTAACATTATATAATATCATGTAAATATTATATTTCTGAAACAACGGGACAAACATGTTTTCTATGCATTTTCTGAAACTGTACAGTATTATTTAATTTGATACATTACATTAACGTAATGTAGATATACTGTAGGTAGATATTAAACAACATGCTTAATGCCTCTTTTTACAACCTGTTAAACAGGTTTCACACTGAAGAATGGAAGATTTCTACATTACCAACACATCACAAGACATTAGCAATGATTACAACAGCACCTTCAAGGACTATGACAATGATGATGACAAAGCAAAATTGATCACACAAGTGGTGACATACATTATCATTTGTATTGGACTTCCTTTGACCCTCCTGGCCATCTATGCTCTTTATTCTCTGGTACGTACATTATGAGATCTATTTGTGGTAAGTGTCTGTCTGTAAAGGATCTTGATCTGGGTTGGGGGCCACATGTCAGAGGGCTGGGATTTAGTCTCGTAATGACTTGTAATTTTACAGGAATAATTTTATCCATAATTAAAATGTGCATAAAGCTGATTGGACCCTGCAGACAGATTCGGGAGATATTCAGAACATGTTTGCAACTGCTTTATTTACTGTAACCAATGTTTTCAGGTGGGAAAGGATCACGTTGCTCCGATCTACGTCATCAACCTTCTCATTTCTGACCTCATTGAGTTCTGCTGCATGATCGGTTTTGTGGTATCACAAAAGCACACAAAACAACAAAAATACAAGGACAAAGATACAATTCTCAAAATCATTTACTACTCTGGTCTGGTGGCCAGTGTTTGCTTCATGGTCTTAATCGCCCTAGAAAGGTATCTGTCTCTCCAGAATGTGTGGAGCTAATTCTGTGTCTGACCATTGTATTACTATATGATTCTGAAGCTGTGTCTTACATCTTGTATTTACAGGTATTTGGTCATCGCCTGGCCACTGTGGTACCGCTTCAGACGGACCATCAAGATCTCCGTGGTGGTCTGTGTCCTGGTCTGGGTTCTTTCTCTTGTCTATCTCTTCGCTCTGGCTTTCTGGGGTTTTCCAGAGGTCACAGGCACCGTCTTAGCCATATTTTTCCTCCTTCCCCTCCCACTGCTCATATTCTTCCTGGGTGGGACCCTCAAAGCCCTGTCTGCTTCCGTCTCAGTTCCTGCTGATAGAAAACGACGAATTGTGGGAATGTTGGTTCTGGTGCTGGTTATTTACCTGCTGCTGTTCCTACCCAGAATCATATTGTTTCTGAAAGAGGGAAACAGACATGACATTCCCCTCACTGACCTCTCTTCTGTGTTCGTAAGGTTATTTCCTCTTGCAGACTTATTTCTGTATGTTTTCATGAGGAAAGGGGCCATAGACAAGCTTTTGGCCTCTGTGTGTTGTTGCAGAATGGACAGCAATGATGCCAACAGTTCAAAAGTATGAATGAGTAAGCTTCATGGATGCAGGGGAATGGGGAAAGAGAGAGAGAGAGAGAGAGAAAGAAAGGGGAGAAAACAGAAGGAGACATTAAGGCAAATAAAAAAGGATAGAGACAAGAAATATTCTCTCTTCTACGGATATGTTTTACAAGGAAGTATTGTCTATATGCTGTGGGAGTTATGCTTGCCGGGAAATGTTTTTGTAAACTAGCTCTTGTTTTCTGTGATTTTGTGAACAAATGTCAATTAAATACTGTATGCTGTTATTATTTTGCTAGTCTTATTCACGTCTATTGTTACTCGGTGAGCGGTTGTGACTGTTTGAGATAATTTATAGACAACGTGTTTAAAGATGGCCAGATCAAGTAAGAAACAGTGAGATCATCACAGTGATAGGCTGTAACACACCCCAGAATACACACCTCTAAAAGCCTTAATGTATTTGATATGTAAGATTTAGCATTTGGTTCCCCCAGTGTTGGAATAAAAAATGCACTGAAAGCTGTGCAATCTGATGACATCCAAATTAAAAAAAAGAAATACAATAACCTCTGCACACTGTCTAATTTGCAAAGTTAATTGGCAGTGTTTTGTCACTTAACCTTCATCAGGCATATGGTATAACACACTGACAAGAAGTTGTAGGAGGTGACAGTGGGTCTGCACCTATCAACTTCTTTTTGCAACTTACTCGTCCTTCACCAATGCACCTGTCACATGATATATATGTGGAGTGTAAGCATTTTGATGTTCATAAAAATCATCATCACGGTAGAGTGAACGTAGTTAAAACTTTAGTAACTTTTTGATTTTAATGAACATCCGTTACATTCAAGCTGTCGCCAAACGAGTTGCTACACAGCTAATGACGACCATCAGCTCCACACAGCTCTCCCTGTATTTCTCAGTATGACTATGTTCAGAAAATTGTGACGTGTGATGTTTTTTTAATCATCCGTGTCCTCCTTGCCTTCTATCAACGGTGTGTGTGTGTGTGTGTG
>NC_045749.1:1540381-1543042 GCF_008692095.1 Etheostoma spectabile | reverse complement strand
GGGGGTGGGTTTGCGCAATCACAGAAGGCTTGTATCGTGTGGATGCGCCAACAGTGTTGTTGTCATTAGAATTTCTCATGGGCATAGGTACCAAAAATACCCATGTGTGCCAGACTGCCAGTGGGCTACATTCATTTAAAGGTAAACATTGCAGTTGGTTCTAAGTGGACTGTGTGTCATCGTGGGATTGGTTATGTCGCTTTCAGTTTCCCTGCTCCGTTAATTCCCCACGAAGCTGATGGTGGTTACTGTCAGTTAAACTTCTCCTCTCCAGTCCTATCTGTATTTGTGAGAAGTGGCGCTGTCCTGAGTTAAAAGATAGCCTGCTTTACAGCTTTACTATCGAGTTAAAAGGCGTGTGTTCGTGTCGGCAGCTGTCCATTTCCTAAGGTTCTGAAATGCAAACATTTGTTGACTACTTTTTTTCGTAAAGGTCGTCAGCCCGTGAGCACCCACGGAGGAAAACATAAATCTGCGCTTGTCCTCATGGGGGCGACAGAAACTAACTAACTAAAACTGATTTAGCTGGCAAGCACTATCTGGGTATCTAGATTCTGGGTTTAGTTTCACAATGCTGTGATATTCATAGAGCAGAACGCCTTAACTCACAATAGATTTTTTTTAGGGGTGCCGGGATCAAGTTTAGGGGTGTTTTAGCACCCCTATGAAAGGGCTAAAATCGCTCCTGATGATAGGTGATAATGAGAAATGACTGTGTGGGTCTGCTTCTGTCCATCCATAGGCCTCTCCGTCAGCTTCTTTCCATCTGTTGAGGCTCCACTCTCTGCACACCCCAGATTTACCCTCAGTCTGATGGAGCTGTGATGACTGAAGTTCCTCTTCATCGTCTTTACTCTCAGAGACATTGGCCTCCAGTGCTTAAAGTTGCTCTCCCTCCTGACTGATCCAGAGTTCCTCCTGTTTCTTTTTAACAGCCATGGGGCTCAACTCGGGGGGAACACATGCAGGGAACACTGAAACACACAGGAAGAAACATGACAAAACACGTTAGTCTACGACCATTTTTCCAGAACAAAAACAGTTTCCTTTCAATCAACTAATTGATTAATGGACTAATTGTTTCAGCTGTACTTGTATTTACTGTTGGATAGTTTCATTAATAGAAAAACATCACTATAATGGCTAAGCCTAAATAGTAAAGCCACTGAGGGGCTGCTATTCAGACTTAAAACAAACAGTCTATGAAAGCGCGTCTCAAGTCAAGTATGACAGTAAAGGTCTCCTATACTGTCATATAACAACGACCAAGGCACCTGACCAAATGTCCATATTTTACCCCTTTGGAATGAGAACGGGTTGTCTATCCACTGGCACTCTGAAATAAATGGAAAAAGCCCCCCAAAAATCTAAAAAAAATAATAAAATATAACGAATGACAAAGGCCCCTGACCAAGCATCTGTATTTTACAAGATGGGAGTGAGAATGTGTTGAATATTACACTCAGAAGAACATGCAGATTAATAGTGAATAGATTTAATGGGGTTAGTCTTTGTTAAGACATGGTGAATGTGTCAGGACACATTTTGTTCTGTGTCAAAGTCAGAAACGGAGATCCTGATGTTAACCAAGGCCCCTTTTTCACAGAAGCTGTGCTCACTTGATAGCACCAAAGCTATCAAGTGAACCCTTAAATCCTTCTTACAAACCTTAAGAAAATCCATCTCATCTTTTCAGCAGCCCTCGATTCGTGCAACAGCTTACGTGCAAAATGCCTATTAATGTTTACAATACATTTGCAAGCAAACAGCAAGACTTAGACTTAGACTTAGACTTCTCTTTATTGATCCTTTGGGATGACTCTCGCAGGAAATTGAAAGTTCCAGCAGCAGTTTTAGCAAGAACATTGAAATAAAAAATAGATAAAAAGACAGTATAAAGACAACAAAATACCAATAAAAATAAGAACAATAAGAACATTCGTCAAATAAACAAAGAAAAGACCATAAATTATTATTAAAGTGTCAATGTTTAGTCCAGTGTTAAAAATTATTATAAAGTGACCAGGTGTGAATTTAAGTCCAGGTGTGCATGTAAGTATGTGTGTATGTATGTGTGTATGTATGTATGTATGTGTGTATGTATGTATGTGTACTGTGTATGCATGTATGTGTACTGTGTATGTATGTATGTATGTATCTATGTATGTATTGTCCTCTGCCCTATTTCCTCCTTCCCTAGTGAGGAGTTGTAGAGTCTGATGGCATGAGGGACAAAGGAGTCCTTGAGTTGTTGGTCGGCGACTTGGGAAGGAGCAGCCTTCCACTGAACCGGCTCCTTGGGTGCTGATGACGGTGTGCGGGGGGGGGGGGGGGGTCCTCCTCTCTGCCACGTCACCAGTGAGTCCAGCTTCATGCGACCACAAAGCCGGCCCGCCTGATCAGTTTATCCAGCCTGGGGTGTCCTTCTTTGATATGCTGCCCCCCCAGCACACCACAGTGTAGAAGAGGACACTGGTGACCACAGACTGGTAGAACATCCACAGCAGAGATCTTAAACAGACATAATATGCATGTGCTGATTACAACTACCCCCCTCCCTCTCGCACTACTTTATGTTCATACTCATTTTATCTCTCTTCCGTTGAAGAAGAAGCTTAGATTATTATCAACCTATTGCATGTTATGTAACTTTACCATATT
>NC_045749.1:1539876-1540371 GCF_008692095.1 Etheostoma spectabile | reverse complement strand
TGTTTGGATGCAGAGGACAAAACATCATTGGTGTAGGGAACTCATTCCGTGTCTTGCAGCTGTCAAAGGTACATTTTGGGACATTTTATTATGTTGATTGATTAAAAAGGTAATGACATTGTAAGTAGTCATGAAAACGAATATGTAACCTTAAACAAGCAGACAGCTGTGGACTGTACTGTGTAGACCAACTATATTTTATTTGGGTTTTTCCTTGTATCACCTTAAATTGTAAGAACTTTGGATATATGATTGTGTAACAAAGAGTTTAAGAAACCGGCTAAAAGATACAGTAAAACTTCATTACCTGAAGGAAAAATGAGAGAAGAAAAATTAAATAGAACATGCACATTTAATGAGAAATTAAACAAGAAGTAGAACTACTCTGTAGACATTTTAGAAATGTAGTCCACATATCGAAGATGTGCTTAAAAGGGGTATTTCTTACAAATGTATGTAAGTATGTAAGTATGTATGTATGTATGTATGTATGTA
>NC_045749.1:1539607-1539859 GCF_008692095.1 Etheostoma spectabile | reverse complement strand
GTATCATCAGTAATTCGCGGAAACATATTTGGGAAACAGTGATATTAATAAGCTTAGATATGCAAAATAGTTTTGTGTGTCATGTGATGACTCAGGTTATGTAATGTAACCCAAAACAGGTTACAGTCATTTAAAAATGAAATTTAAAGGTGAAATTAGAAAATAATCTTTACACAACACATAATGCAGATGGTTTATCAAGTGGATTAATCAGCCTCATCCTAAACCAGAGGGCAGAGGGGCATTCAACAA
>NC_045749.1:1539089-1539597 GCF_008692095.1 Etheostoma spectabile | reverse complement strand
TGGGGCATCAAGTACAGAAGACAGGCAAACTGTCCTAAACCAATGGACATTAACAATAATCACTATATGAAATTACTGAAACACGGACAAGGTTTTGTGGCTGCAGTAATGACCTCACATCAGCACTTTAAATATTTATATTCATCACCAGAAAATGTGCTATCTGGAACTGTAGTATTTGATTAAATATCATAAGCACATAGGGTAACAGATATTAAGGAACTTTAATACTGAAAGCAAAACGCATTTTGTTTTAAATTCTTTGATTTGTGAGTATTCTATATATGTATACTGCATCTGTGTGACCTGAACAATGCTAGGTAGATATTAAACAACATGTTTCACGTCTCATTTTCTAACCCGATCTCCTAAACAGGTTTGACTCTGAAGAATGGAAGATCTCCACATTAACGCCACATCACTGAACACGAGCCATGATTACAACAGCAACTTGGACTTTGAAAATATTACATTCATCGTACAAGTGGTGACATACATTATCATTTGT
>NC_045749.1:1538530-1539079 GCF_008692095.1 Etheostoma spectabile | reverse complement strand
CTTTGACCCTCCTGGCCATCTATGCTCTTAATTCTCTGGTACGTACATTATGACTGAGATCTATTTGTGTATTGTGTCTGTCTGTAAAGGATCTTGATCTGAGTTGGGGGCCACATGTCAGAGGGCTGGGGCAAAGTATTTGAATGACCTATACATTCACAGGAATAATCAACTGCATAGTTAAAATGTACATAAAGCTGATTGGACCCTGCAGACATATTTGGGAAGATTAGGTTTAAAATTGCTTTCTTTACTGTAACCACTGTTTTCATGCAGGTGGGAAAGGATAATGTCGCTCCGATCTACGTCATCAACCTTCTCATTTCTGACCTCATTCAGTTCTGCTGCATGATCGGTTTTGTGGCAAAACCTGAGGACTTGATTACAATTAGGATTGTCTTTACTATTTACCACTCTGGTCTGGTGGCCAGTGTTGGCTTCATGGTGTGCATCTCCCTGGAAAGGTATCTTTGACGCCATTTTGCTTACTCAGTCTATCACACAATCATTGTCTGTTGTTTGCCTGTATTTCTTGTGTGCTTACTTGTT
>NC_045749.1:1532474-1538520 GCF_008692095.1 Etheostoma spectabile | reverse complement strand
TGTTTTTTGCTGTTATTGAAGAAAATGCTGCTGTAATAACAAAATGTCTCCGTTGTGGGATGAATAAAGTATAATCTAATCTAATCTAATCTAATCTGTGTCTCCAGAATGTTTGTAGCTACTTCTGTGTCTGACCATTGTATTACTATGTAATTCTGAAGCTGTGTCTTACATCTTGTATTTACAGGTATTTGGTCATTCGCCTGGCCACTGTGGTACCGCTTCAGACGGACCATCAAGATCTCCGTGGTGGTCTGTGTCCTGGTCTGGGTTTTTCCTTTTATCTTGTTCTTCAGTGATGCATTTTGGCCTGTTTCAGATGATTCAATAATAATGATTTTGTTCATATGTTTCCTCCTTTCCCTCCCACTGCTCATATTCTTCCTGGGTGGGACCCTCAAAGCCCTGGCTGCTTCCGTCTCAGTTCACTCTGATGAAAAACGACGAATTGTGGCAATGTTGGTCCTGGTGCTGGTTATTTACCTGCTTCTGTTCCTACCCGTATTCATCATGCTTCTTAAAAAACATAACAATAATGACAAGACCCTCAGTATTCTGTCTGATGTGTTTCTTAGGTTGAGTCCTCTTGCAGACTTAGTTCTGTATGTTTTCATGAGGAAAGGGGCCATAGACAAGCTTTTGGCCTCTGTGTGTTGTTGCAGAATGGACAGCGAGGATGTCAGCAGTTCAGCAGTATGAATGATGACAACATGTCCCACAGTCAGCTTCATATAGGCAGAGAAAGAGGGAGGGAGAGAGAGAGAGAGGGGAGAAACAAAAGAAGACATGTAGGTAAATAGAAAGGATAGAGACAACCCAGATTCTGTCTTCTACTGATTTGGTTTCCTATAAGACACCTAACTGTTGATGTAACCCATCTTCTGTAGGAGTTGAGTCTGCACCAGTCACTCTTCTCTTTGCAACTTTAGATCTATCCCCTTCTACGACACACCTGTGTTATGTTATAGATGTGCAACGTATTTTCCCGTTCACAACAACTTTAATTTGCATCAAGACACATGGTACTTATTTCATCTCAATTTGTTTAACTTAATTTTTGAACTATTATCAATCAGAGCCCAGACTCGAAATTTGTATTTTTTTCTATTTAATAATGTTGAGCAACACACTTTTAATTTTGGACTCATTAAGAACCACAGTTCTAAGAACCACAGTTCTTAATGAGTCCAGTTTGTTCTCAATGGGTCCGGTCTTCAGCACTGAGCACTGAGATTGCCTTTATGACCAACTTGTCGAGTCTTGTTGCCTCCCCAACAAACTGCACCATGAAACAGGACACTCGCCACCACAGTCTGATAAAATGTGCAGCAAGTCATTCCTACATCAAAAGATCTGCATTAACGGACAAGTCAAGCTTACTGTCCCAGAGCGCACCCGAGTACCAGTTATCATCACCAAGACGCACGGTAGAGTGAATCAAGTTACTGGAATTTTGTCACGAGAAAACTGATTTGTGTTTTAAGACCAGTTGGTGTTTTCCTGTATAATTTAATACAGTCAGTTTGTGCAACTCAAATATGAACAATCACTGGAAAAACATGATAAAAACTAAAACTTTTTTCAAGATCACTTATTTGATCTTAATTTTCCATTTTTGAACTTAGCTCAGACTTAAAATTTGTATTTTTTTTTTATTTAACAATGATGAACAACACACTTGGATTTAATTTTTTCATTTAGTTTATGCAGCTTATGGTTTCTGTCCATGTATGTCTCTTAATGTTTTTGTGGCTAAATCTTCTCCCAGAAACACTGCGGCCAAATGGTTTCTCTCCTCATGTTCTCCTTCATTATGTTCTTGGAACTAAATTGACTAATTAATGAATGGACTAATGGTTTCAGCTGTATTAACTGTTGGGTAGTTTAATATCTAACAAAAAATTTGATAAATTCTTTCTTTGTTTTGTTTGTACCAATGCTTAATCTAATTTATAAAGCCACTACATTTTTTTAGAGAATTTTTGTCAATGTTGAAAGTGGCAAGAAAATAAAAAACAAATAAATAAAGTACAAGTACTTCACATTTGTAATTAAGTACAGATGTTAAGTAAATGTACTTTGTTACATTCCATCACTGACTAAATCCCCAGAGATGTTCTACCGCAGGGCTTAAAGTACTCCGACCCGGGTATGACTATTTTAGAAAAAACTAAATAATTAAAAAGTCCACTTGGGATTTGTGTTTGATGCGCTGGGTTTAACCAATGAAATGAGTTCTAGCCAATCAGATGCAAAGTAGGGCGGTTCTTTGCCGAGTGTAATTCTGATTCATTATAATCTTCTGTTTTTGCCTCTTGTTTTGGTTAATTCTCACATGCTTGAATCTTTTGTGTGACTTTTGTTTTACGTACTCCCTGCACATTCTGTCTCTCCTTGTCAGTCGAGATAAACGAGATTTGTAACCTCGGCTGAATGGTGTGCAGAGGGGAAGAAGCAAAGTGGCACCAGACTGTCTTCTGTGTTAAAATTGTCTGTCAGAAATGCTGAGTCATGTTAACAAAGGGGAGTTCCTTACACTCTGGGATGTATACAAGCTAGTTTTTTTCTTATACCTCGTTTAAGACTTTTCCACGTTGTGCTGCTGTGCTGTGTGATATTGTTATTCCGATACCTGCAGGTAGAAATAAAATACAAAGACCAAACTTGGTTTCAATTCTCAACTCTCTTATTTTTGTTTCACTCTCATAAACACTTTGTTGCAACAGAAACGTCCACAACACTAGTCCCAATCTTCAGTCTGTACACTCTGTCATACAAGTGTGGTACCGGCAATGACGGCTACCGCTGCGATTGTGCCTTCAAAAGATGTGTGTGCATGTTTATTGCAGAAGTCAATTTGTTATTAAAGGAGAATTCTGGCCAATTGTTTACGTTAATCTTGAACGCTATAAAAATGCATGTACTTTCGAATGAAAAAAACCCCGACCTGAATCGGCACAGGCAACAGGGAGAAGCTGCAGCTACATGTGAGAGCTTCCACTCAGCTAAATCAGCAGTTAACGGGGAAAGTTATAAAGAGCCTTTGTGCCTCTTAACAGCAACAAAATGCAGTTAAAATATGTGTGCAACGTGAACAGGGCCCATATGTGACAACAATATGCATTTTCAACTCAGACATTGTTTAAATTCACCTACCATGTCTGTATCCTGACAGTAGTTGGCTCGCCCTGTTAGCTGCTAGCTGCCGTTGGTGATAACTGTGTTCAGCCAGGCTTCTGTGTGTATTTGTAGCTCATCCATTTTTTTGTGATCGATCTGGTGTTGGTGAGATTGAGGTTTGGCAGTGTTGATTTCTGTGGTAGTTCCTTTAGCCGCACTAGCAGGCCAGGCCGGCATCCTTGCTTCTCAGAGCAATCTGCACACCGGAACTTCAAGGTCTATTCATAGATTTTCAATTATGTTGAGGTCAGGAGATTGTGAAGGTCATGGCAAAACCTTCAGTTTAAGCCTCTTGATGTAATCCACCGTGGATTTTGAGGTGTGTTAGGATCATTTTTCAAAAGGATTCAAAATTTGCTGAAATTTTATTGAAACAATTTTTCCTTCTATTCCTAAAATGTTCCCTGTGCCACTGGCTGCAACACAACCCCAAAGCATGGTTGATCCCCTTATGCTTAACAGTTAGACAGAGGTTATTTTTATTAAATTCCGTGCCCTTTCTTCTCCAAATGTACCTTTGCTCATTCCGGCCAAAAAGTTCTGTTTTAACCTCATTGGTCCACAGAACGTGTTCCCACAATGCATCAGGCTTGTCTGAATGTTCATTTGCAAAATTCAAACGCTGATTTTTTTTGTAGTGAGGAGATAGGACGTGAGTAAACCTGATAGCTGACGTAAGCAAAACGTAAAACAAATATTACACTGGAAGGAACACTCACGGATGAAGTCATACTTCTGTGAATAACATGGCCACCGTAGGAGTTAAAATGTGCTCAGAATGGGAGGGGCTAGAAAGTTCAGTTGGTTGTCATATACAATTTCTCATCGCTAGATGGGAGAAATTCTTACACAATGTTGCTTTAACTATCTGTTTCCAAACGTAGAACACTGATAATAAGATCTGTGAATCATCTTTGTAATGCTGAATAGCAGCAGAACAGCAATAATAAGTACCTAGTCATAAAGATCGTATCATGAAGTAAAAACCATTTGGTGAGCAGGGGTCAACAAGAAAAAACAGAGCTAAATGGAGTGTAGGCTTATCTGGGTGCCTGCTAGTCAACTTCCTGTTTTGTGGTGTCTGACATATCTGACACAGATCACTCTTTATCACACTTTGCCAGTCTGTGATCAACTTGAAACATATGGTCTTGCATAAGGTTACACTCGTAATACACATGATGTAATGTGATGCTGCATACTTGAAGGAAAACGCTGGTTGATAACTAAAGTACCCACATTGAACATCAAGAAGTGTTCAACGTGGTTAAAACATACTTCCTTTGCTCTGGTACATGACACAATCTTTATTTACTTCACTTGATAACACTAAACGTTCACGTTCTTGGTGTGTTTTAAAACCAGTTAAAAGACCAATTTAGTACTGAGCAGCATCTAGACGGGGTTTAACAGGTAGGAGGTTGGTCACAAGTAAACACAAAATGCAATTTGTAAATTAAGGTGTTTATTATTAAAGGTGAAAAAAAACAATCCAAACCATCATGGCCCTGTGTGAAAAAGTGATGCCCCTTGTTAAAACATACTAACTGTGGTGTTCACCATGAGTTCAATTTCTCTAGCCACACCCAGGCCTGATTTTGCCACACCTGTTCACAATCAAGGCATCACTTAAATAGGGCTGCTTGACACAGTAAGGTCCACCAGAAGATCCTAAAAGCTACACATATGCCGAGACCCAAAGAAATTCAGAAACAATTGAGAAAGAAAGTAATTGAGATCTATCAGTCTGGAAAGGCTTATAAAGCCATTTCCAAAGCTTTGGGAATCCAGCAAACCACAGTGAGAGCCATTATCCACAAATGGCAAAGACATGGAACAGGTGAACCTTCCAGGAGTGGCCGGCCGCCCAAAATTACCCCAAGAGCGCAGCAACGACTCATCCAAGAGGTCACAAAAGACCCACAACAACGTCCAAAGAACTGCAGGCCTCACTTGCCTCAGTTAAGGTCAGCGTTCATGCCTCCACATCAGGAAAAGAACTGGGCAAAAATGGCCTGCATGGCAGAGTTCCAAGGAGAAAACCACTGCTGAGCAAAAAGAACATCAAAGCTCGTCTTCTTTCCACAACACATCTTGATGATCCCCAAGACTTTTGGGACAACATTCTGTGGACCGATGAGACAAAGTGGAACTCTTTGGAAGGTGTGTGTCCAAGTATCTGGGTAGAAGGAACACTGCATTTCATAAAAAGAACATTATACCAACAGTAAAATGTGGTGGTGGTAGTGTGATGGTCTGGGGCTGTTTTGCGCTTCAGGACCTGGAGACTTGCCGTGAGAAAAGGAACTATGAATTCTGCTGTCTACCAAGAGATCCTGAAGGAGAGTCCGACCATCTGTTTGTGTACTCAAGCTGAAACGAACTTGGGTTCTGCAGCAGGACAATGATCCTAAACACCCAGCAAGTCCACCACCGAATGGCTGAAGAAAAACAAAATGAAGACTTGGAGTGGCCTAGCCAAAGTCCTGACCTGAATCCTATTGAGATGTTGGTTTGACCTTAAAAAGGCCGTTCATGCTCAAACACTCTAATGTAACTGAATTAGGACAATTCTGCAAAGATGAGTGGGCCAAAATTCCCCCAGGACGCTGTAAAAGCCTCATTGCACGGTATCGCAAACGCTTGGTTGCAGTTGTTGCTGCTAAGGGTGGCCCAACCAGTTATTAGGTTTAGGGGGCAATCACTTTTTCACACAGGGCCATGATGGTTTGGATTTCTTTTCACCTTTAATAATAAACACCTTCATTTACAAATTGCATTTTGTGTTTACTTGTGTTTTCCTTGACTATTGTTTAAACTGGATTGATGTTCCGAAACACTTAAGTGTGACAAACGTGCAAAGGAA
>NC_045749.1:1532338-1532464 GCF_008692095.1 Etheostoma spectabile | reverse complement strand
TGAGGAAGGGGGCAAACACTTTTTCACACCACTGTATGTACAGCATATTATACAGTTTATTTCAGAAAACCTCTGTCAATTCACTTGTTTTAAAACCCCAATAACAAAGTTAATCCGGCACACCAC
>NC_045749.1:1527651-1532328 GCF_008692095.1 Etheostoma spectabile | reverse complement strand
TCCCAAAATCATACAAATCATATATATTACATATATTATATTATTGGTTCTTTGCACATAATAACATACTTCCTTTGCTCTGGTAAATGACACAATCTTTATTTACATCACTTGATACTCAATGTTCACATGGTTCCTGGAGTGTGTTTTAATGTGCTTTATTTCTCAAGACTAGTAGTAGAAAGGCATGTCATGAATGCAGAAGTTGGGCTGCAGGCTCCCAAAGGTGCAGTCAGACGTGGCCATAGCACAGCGGCCGCAGTGGCAGCTCAGAGCCACGGGGTAGGTGACGGTCGGGTCCACGCCGGGAGAACAGTCCGGGAGCTTAAAGGTCTTGTAGTATAAGTCCTGGTACATGCACACATTCTGGTACACGTTGCTGTACGGTAGCTTAAAGACAGGGTCCTGGAAGAGAGCAAACATGGTGGGAAGTCATGGAAGACAACATGCTGATATTAACGTCCTTTTTTTAATTTTCTTGGTTCATTTTAATTTTTTGCTTTTTTAATTTCAGGTTTGATTCTTTTCATTCCACATTCCTATTTAGTCACATTTAGTACATTTTTCTTCTTAAAGGTTTATGTAACTAAATGATATGAATTACATGTTTGAGAATATTTAAATCTTCAAGAAACTCATCAAAACAAACAAAACAGAAAGACATTAAACAGACTTAACACATGTCATTTGACAAGATCAGTCTGGCCTATGAAGTAAACTTATAACTGAAATACTACAAAAAAATATATAGTCTAGCCAATAACTAATAATTACTGTAATTATTTGGCATATCTAAATAAAATCAACAGTTACCAGTCATACGCCTGATGACCTTAGCTGATGTTTGCAATAACAGTTGGATGTTGTTGCAATATATTAATATCTGCCTTTCATGCAAATATTCACCTTTTGCGTTATCATGACCACACAGTGATCCATGTAAACCAATGGAGAACATTCAGCACATCCTCATTCAAAGCAGCCGGCTGAGCTCTGTAGAGATAGGGAGGCTCGTCACTGCAGGAAATGGCTTCGAAGAAGACCTGATGCAAACACACACACAGGCCAGGACTTACTTAGGAATATGGGCATTGCTAATCAGACAGTAACGTTGTTTTTGTGGGAATATAGAAATTTGAAAAGGATGCAACACTTAATCCTCTCAAGGTTTTCCAGCAGTCTTTGAAAACAAGGTGGAATGACAACTGAGGGCGTTTTTCACAGATGAAAGTTGACTCAGCGTTTATTGCAGGTAAGCTAATGGTTCAAGATAATGAATTCTGCTTTGGCAACTAAAAACAACTAAAAACTAAAAAAAGAACTTATGCAACATTTGAATTGAAATAATGAGTAAATGAAGATGGAGCGTTGGGCTTCAACAGATGTGGATATTTAAAGCTATTGCCTTGAAAGGAAATTTAAACTTGCAATATCCTATTTTTTTATGTTAACATGAATTTATTGTGCTGCTGAAATCAATGTTGTGAATTCTCACCATGCTATTTTAAGCCTCTTTTAGCTCATTGTTTAGTTGCTGTGACACACTTAGTGCTCCGGCCCACGGCCTGCGTGGCGTGAGCATGTCAGCTGCGTGGCGTGTCCCTTTTTATTTCGGCTCCCATGTTAACAGGTCAGAGCTTGAACACTGCCTGCGTGACACATGCTCAAGCCATGCATTATACCACGTGCATGCTAGAAATAGGATGCCACCCATTTTTTATTATTAATTTTATCACCTAATCCTACCTCATGTCTGCCTTATTCTCATATCTTATTTTATTTTAGCTATGTTTATATTTTGAATTGTTTAAATTGCTCTTTAATGTTTTGTGTAAATACATTATATACATTACATGTTCAAGGATAATTAAACTCTCAACAAGTTCAATTAAACAATCAAAACAGTAACATTTTTAACAGACATCTTCGTATGTGGCAATTATTTCTTGTGGTGTTTTTCTGCTACACCCCCTTCCCCCACCAAACCCTCTCACACTAATTTATGTTCATACTTATTTCATCTCTCTTCCTTCGAAGAGGAAGCGGAAATTATTACCAACCTCCTGCATGTTTTGTAACTTGACCATATTTATTGTAGACTGGATGCAGAGGACAAAACATCAGACATTGGTGTAGGGAACTCATTCCGTGTCTTGCAGCTGACAAAGGTACACTCATTTGGGTTTTTGCTTGACTTACCTTAAAATGTCAGACTTATGGATATGTGATTGTGTAACAAAGAAGGAAAATGTAGTTTCAGAAAGTACTTTTTGGCTGGAGTTTGCACTTTCAGCGTTGAAAGCACTTAACTGGAAGTTGCTGTAGATGAATGTGACAGCTAAATAAAGTGTAACGTTATAATTGTAACAAAATAGCTGAAGGAAAAATGAGAGCAGAAAAATGGGATAGAACATGCACAATTAATGTGAAATTTAACAAGAAGTAGAACTATTCTGTAGGCATTTCAGAAATGTCATCCATATATTGAAAACCAAAACAGGCCTACAAAGGCAATTTCTTACAAATGTGTATATGTGTGTGTGTGTGTGTGTGTGTGTGTGTGTGTGTGTGTGTGTGTGTGTGTGTGTGTGTGTGTGTGTTCTGAAACATCATTTATCCACGGAAAGATATTTGGGAAATTTTGATAATGACAATAATAATGAGCTTCGATATGTAAAGATGTAAAATTGTTTTGTAACCCAATGTAACCCAAGCCCGGTTACTGTCATTTGCTGATTCAATTAGAGATGTTTAGTGAAATAATAAAATTAATCTTTACACAACAGACAATGCAGATTGTTTATCAAGTGGATTAATCAGTCTCATCCTAAACCAGAGGGCAGAGGGGCATTCAACAAGTAGTGGGGCATCAAGTACAGAAGACAGGCAAACTTTCCTAAACCAATGGACATTAACAATAATCACTATATGAAATTACTGAAACAAGGTCAAAGTTCTGTGGCAGCAGTAAGGACCTCTCAGCTATTTGAAACTGTAGTGTTTGATTAAATATCATTAGCACATAGGGTAACAGATATGAAAGAATTTTAATACTGAAAACAACATGGATTTTGTTTTATATTCTTTGATTTGTGAGTATTCTATGTACTGTATGTATACTGCATTTGTATGGCCTGAACAATGCTAGGTAGATATTAAACAACACGTTTCACATCTAATTTTCTAACTTGATCTCCTAAACAGGTTTCACTCTGAAGAATGGAAGATCTCCACATTAACGCCACATCACTGGACATGAGCCATGATTACAACAGCACCTTCAACAACTTTGACTTGGAAAAATTAGGATTCATCACACAAGTAATGACATACATAATCATTTGCATCGGAATTCCTTTGACCCTCCTGGCCATCTATGCTCTTTATTCACTGGTACGTACATTATGACTGAGATCCATTTGTGTTAAGTGTCTGTAAAGGATCTTGATCTGAGTTGGGGGCCACATGTCGGAGGGCTGGGGCAAAGTATTTTAATGACCTATACATTTACAGGAATAATGAACTTCTTAGTTAAAATGTACATGAAGCTGATTGGACCCTGCAGACATATTTGGGAAGAGGAGGTCAGATTATGTTTAAAATTGCTTTCTTTTCTTTAACCAATGTGTTCCTGCAGGTGGGAAAGGATAATGTCGCTCCAATCTACGTCATCAACCTTCTCATTTCTGACCTCATTCAGTTCTGCTGCATGATCAGTTTTGTCTCAAGACATAGGGACCAGAACGTAGACCCAATAGGCAGTCGCATTTATGGCTGTAGTCTGATGGCCAGTGTTTACTTCATGGTGTGCATCGCCCTGGAAAGGTATCTGTCTCTCCAGAATGTGTGGAGCTACTTCTGTGTCTGACCATTGTATTACTATGTAATTCTGAAGCTGTGTCTTACATCTTGTATTACAGGTATTTGGTCATTGCTTGGCCACTGTGGTACCGCTTCAGATGGACCATCAAGAGCTCCGTGGTGGTCTGTGTCCTGGTCTGGATCATTTGTCTTGTCTATTTCTTTTCTTTTAAAGTTTTTTTGGAAATTCATGTAACCATCTTAGCCATATTTTTCCTCCTTCCCCTCCCGCTGCTCATATTCTTCCTGGGTGGGACCCTCAAAGCCCTGTCTGCTTCCATCTCAGTTCCAGCTGATGAAAAACGACGAATTGTGGCAATGTTGGTCCTGGTGCTGGTTATTTACCTGCTGCTGTTCCTGCCCAGAATCATAATGCATCTGAAAGACCATGACCATGTCCTCGTCATCCTGTCTGATATGTCAATCATCAAGCTTCTGAAAGAACATGACAGATTTGACATGACCGTAGACATCATGTCTGATGTGTTCCTTAAGTTGAAACCTCTTGCAGACTTATTTCTGTATGTTTTCATGAGGAAAGGAGCCATAGACAAGGTTTTGGCCTCTGTGTGTTGTTGCAGAATGGACAGCAATGATGCCAACAGTTCAGCAGTGTGAATGATGACAACATGTCCACAGTCAGCTTCATGTAGGCAGAGAAAGAGGGAGAAAAGAGAGAATACATGTACATATAGAAAGTACAGAGACAACACAGGTTCTGTCATCTACTGATTTGGTTTCCTATAAGACACCTAACTGTTGATGTAAGCCATCTTCTGTAGGAGTTGGGTCTGCACCAGTCACTCTTCTCTTTGC
>NC_045749.1:1525803-1527641 GCF_008692095.1 Etheostoma spectabile | reverse complement strand
CTATCCCCTTCTACGACACACCTGTGTCATGTTATAAATGTAAACTTTGTTCTTAACTGTAACCACTGTGTTTTTGCAGGTGGGAAACGATAATGTTGCTCCAATCTACATCACCAACCTTCTCATTTCTGACCTCATTCAGCTCTGCTGCATGATCGGTTGGTTGGCACAACCTGAGGAGAGTAACAATACTAACATTATCCTTACTATTTACTACTCTAGTCTGACGGCCAGTGTTTACTTCATGGTGTGCATCTCCTTGGAAAGGTATCTGTCACTCCAGAATGTGTGTTGTCCACAATTGTTCCTCTTTTTCCCCAAAAACAACCACCTCAGTTTTTTCTTCATTTAATGTAAGACAGTTCTGGCCCATCCAGTTGTTAATTTGTTCATTTCACTTAGTCAGTTTTTGTAACGGACTATAGTCCCAATAAGGTTGTGTAAATTTGTGTGTGTGGTCTGCATAACTATGGTAACTTATTTTGTGATTTTCCATATTCTGAGCCAGTGGAAGCATGTGGATATTAAACAGACAAGGCCCCAGAACGAAGCTTTGGGGAACGCCACACGTCATATTTGTGTGCTCAGATGCTTAATCACCTAGTCCCTTAAGTAGTCCCTATTATTTAAGTAGGATTCAAACCAGTTTAGTACTGAGCCAGAAAGGCCAACCCAGTTTTTCAATTGGTCTAGTAACATGTCATGGTTGACCATATCCCCTGCAGCACTGAGATCAAGTAAAACTAAGAATGAAATTTTGCCACCATCTGTGTTAAGGTGGATGTCATTAAAGACTTTGACAAGAGCCGTCTCAGTGCTGTGGTGTGGTCGGAAACCCGACTGAAAGGTATCAAAACTGTTGTTTAGTGACAAGAAAAGGTTCAGTTGTTGAAAAACCTCTTTTTCAATGATTTTACTTAAAAACGGAAGGTTTGATATTGGCCTAAAATTGCTCATTAGTGACGTGTCTAGATTGTTCTTTTTTAATAGTGTTTTCGGGCTTGTGGGAAGATACCTTAAAGAAGAGACATGTTCACAATCTGTAGAAGATCAGAAGCCAAACAATTCGGAACAGTTTTGAAAACACCGAACTTTCACCCAGGAGAGCGGGGTTTGTGTCGCACGTGTGTTCTTTACGTGATTGCCGCATGGCAGGGAAGCCGTTTTCTTCTTTAACCGGCGAGTTATTTCCATGTGTGATGGAACCGTAAGCCAACCCACGACCTTTTCATTAACCTAACTGTGTCAAAAAGGACGCCAATAGTCCCAACCAAGCGCATGTCACATGACGCTAAAGGAGACATCCAAGCGTGTGTTGTATGATAACAACGACAAAGGCACCTGGCCAAACGTCCGTATTTTACCAGATGGGAGTGAGAATGTGTTGGGGGTCATAATGGACCTGGAGATTAGTTTTTTGCCTTCTGCATTCAGCTTTTTGACACTCTTTTTTTCTGTTTTTGTCTGTTCTCATCAGTATGACATTTCTCCGTGGAGATCTTTTCTTACGAGAGACAGCTTTGACCTTACTGGGAGCAATGGCATCAATAACATTTGTAATTTTACAGTTTACAAATTATCTACAAGCTCAGTGACTGAGAACCCAGAGAGGGTGGGTGTGGAGGAGAAAAGCTGAATGAATGTTTCACTGGTGTTTTCAGTGATATACATATACTGTATATGTACATATATATTCAGATTTCCTGATTATCTGTGTTTGAACAACTTATGTGCACCGAGATAGTGCCGTTCAAGAAAACACAGGAATGATCAAAGAGAGCAACATCAGTCACCACAACCTTGGAAATGTTCAGACCCTTGGAGACTATCAGGTCCAG
>NC_045749.1:1525455-1525793 GCF_008692095.1 Etheostoma spectabile | reverse complement strand
TTATTGTGCGTGGGCTCTGTCACATGCTGAGTCAGTCCATAGTTCTCAAAAACAACAAAGTTCTTTAGTCCCTTTGTCCTGGGGGTCGGAACATGGATGTTAAAATCACCTGCAATGATTACACAGTTATTATTAATTCAGATTATAGACAGCAGTTCAGTGAAGTCATTGAAGGTTGCACAGTATTTAGGTGGCCTGTAGATATTTAGAAATATAGCTCAAGGTGAGGACCTTAGTTGAAGAGACACAAATTCAAAATAAGCAAGATTTCTTGAGATTTGAGTACTGTGGAATGAGTCAATAAACAAAGAGGCAACTCCACCTTCTTTCTTATTTAC
>NC_045749.1:1524800-1525445 GCF_008692095.1 Etheostoma spectabile | reverse complement strand
CTCATAAAACTGAAAACTTAGGGGGTGCTGACTCAATGAGAACAGCAGCACTGATGCAATGCAAAATTTGCATCCATTTGAGATTGGATGTCAAATAATATCTATGTCATCTACATTGACTCTTAACTTAAAATATGGCATTTTTCTCTGTTGACACGTGCATGTGTTGACACAGTTCTTGATGGGCATATGTCAACAGAGTTCTGTAACTAAGTTCTGTAAGAAGTCTGTAAATGTTCACAAGGCCAAGAAGATTTGTGTTTTATGCTTGTATAGAATGCCAATGTTTTTGTCTTTTTGAAGCACTTTGTGCACCCAAAAAGTGCTAAATAAATGAAATCAACTTGCAACATATGTTCTTGAACTGTTTCTCCCTTGCTTTTTTGATACAATTGTAACAGGTGTACACTACTGATTGTTTCCAGCAGGTTTGGCCTTTTTCGTCAATTAAAGCAAAACTGCATCATAGAACTGCTGTTGAAATAACGTGAAATATACATGGATTTTATTTAGTTTTATTGTAAAACACCAAAACATCTATCTTAAATGTTACTATGTGTTAACTTCAACTATTATACAGTTTATTACAGAAAACCTCTGTCAATTCACTTGTTTTAAACCCCCAATAACAAAGTTAATCCGGCA
>NC_045749.1:1523911-1524790 GCF_008692095.1 Etheostoma spectabile | reverse complement strand
TCCCAAAATCATACAAATCATATATTCAAAGATGACTCAGATCTTACATGTCTGGTGTAATCAGAGTGACGCTGCTTATTGCAGAAAACGTCTGATTGAAAACCAAAGTACCCACATTAAACATCAACAAGTGTTCAATGTGGTTATTGGTTTATTGCACATAATAACATACTTCCCTTGCTCTGGTAAATGACACAATCTTTATTTACGTCACTTGATACTCAATGTTCACATGGTTCCTGGAGTGTGTTTTAATGTGCTTTATTCTCAAGACTAGTAGTAGAAGGCTGTCATGAATGCGAAGTTGGGCTGCAGGCTCCCAAAGGTGCAGTCAACGTGGCCATAGCACAGCGGCCGCAGTGGCGCTCAGAGCCACGGTAGGTGACGGTCGGGTCCACGCCGGGAGAACAGTCCGGGAGCTTAAGGTCTTGTAGTATAGTCCTGGTACACGTTGCTGTACGGTAGCTTAAAGACAGGGTCCTGGAAGAGAGCAAACGTGGTGGGAAGTCATGGAAGACAACATGCTGATATTAACGTCCTTTTTTTATTTTCTTGGTTCATTTTTATTTTTTGCTTTTTTAATTTCAGGTTTGAGTCTTTTCATTCCACATTCCTATTTAGTCACTGATAAAGGGTTGAGATCAGGAGACGATGATGAAGACTTTAAAGATGACGAAGCCAAGGATATCAGAACATTTGCAGCTTTATTCAAACAGTGAAAAACTTTAATGACACAGTGAGTCACCTCTGTACACACACACGGATGTCACTACAAGAGTGACCCAGTGACCATCAGAATAACTGTGTTTCTTATAGTCTTCTTGTCCTGCAGTGGTCAGTTGATCACGTGACTCCTCATTTGTGAGACACTTCTACTCG
>NC_045749.1:1494036-1523901 GCF_008692095.1 Etheostoma spectabile | reverse complement strand
CTGATCTATTCCTGCACCCTAGTGTCCACTTCATGCTGACTCTGCCCTGAACGCTCCCTCTGACTACATTTGAACTCTTACATGCATACATATCAACCTATCAGTCACATGTTTATTATTAATTTTATCACTTAATACTACCGCATATCTGTCTTCTTCCCATATTTTATTTTAGCTGTGTTTATATTTTGAATTGTTTAAAGTGTAACTCTCACTTAAATGCAACCTAGGATGTTTTTGTGAATTTTTCTGAGTCAAACTTTCATTTCAAAGCATAATTAGGACAGAAGCGCCACTTTTAAGATTTACTGTATTCTCGTTTTCAGGTCAAATGGCCTTTTGAATGGGAATGCTAGGGGCACTACTATGCTAGCATCAAAATCGCTCTTTTTAAAACACTAAGAAGGCTCGACACAACATGAGACTTTGCTCCGAGTATCACCAGGGGCTCTGCACGTGAACTCAGCATGGAGAACATTGGTTGTGTTCACAGAGTTTACTAAAAATAACAACTCACTGTAGCTGTTTGTTTTTGCGGTCGTCGTCTATCTAGCAAGTCAAAAAGAGTCGACCTCTAAACGCGGATGACTCCACAGGGGGAAATGTTATTCTTGTACGAGGCGCCTTTATCAAATACAAGGCTAACATTGTTTTTCACTAATTACAAAATAACAAATTATCCGTATCATTTACATGTAACTAAACTTTAGGAGCTTTACATCTTTACTCTCCTCCCTGTTACGTTGCATTCAGAGGTTGACTCTTTTTGACTGCCAAGATGGCGGCGACCAAAAAAACCAACAGCTACAGTGAGTTGTTCTTTTTATGTTCTAAATGCTGAGTTCACATGTAGAGCCCCTGGTGATACTTGGAGCAAAATCTCATGTTGTGTCGAGCCTTCTTAGAGTTTCAAAAATAGTGATTTTGAGGCTAACATAGTAGCGTCCCTTGCATTCCCATTCAAAGGCCATTTGACCCAAAACGAGAATATGGTACATCTTAAAAGTGTCATTTCCGCCCTAATTATGCTTTTAAACGAAAGTTTGACTTGGGTACACAAAAAAACCCTAGGTTGTATTTTGGCAAGAGTTACGCTTTGAGTTGCTCTATTACTATTTTATGTAAAGCATTTTGAATTACCTGAATTGTGAATTATGAATTGTGAATTGCTGAAATGTGCAATAGAAATAAAGCTGCCTTGCCTTAAATGTTGTGTGAATCAGTCTCATTTGTTTCACTTCACATAAATGAAACATAAGTGTATCATCTTCAAACTTTACAATAATAATGTTTGTGAGTAGAGTTGTAAGGATTTAACTTGACAATTTCAGGAGGGTTGCCACTACACCGCCTCTCAGCACCTCTCCATGACCGGAAGTCAAGTTTAATCTTTGAGTAGAGACAGAGGTTACAAGGGTTCATCCTTCAAAACTATTTGCAATACTACCTTGGTGATGCAGTGGCCACTGCAGATGGTTGTTTCCACTAGGTGACACTTTGGACAGCCCTCCTTCTCTAGAGACACCGTCTGGTTGATGAGCCTGCAGGACGGAAGCAGGAAGGCCGCTGGGGATGGAAGACGACATGGGAATGGGAGTGAGAGACTTTCATGTAGGGGGAGAAAAGACCTTCCTCCACAGCGCCGCGGAGGAGGGTCTGGCTATTCCACACAGCATTACGGGATGGGAGAAAAACCTGCTCTGGTTTATTAACATTTCTTTAAAACTCCATTCAATCACAATCATCTTGGGGGGTGCTGAGGGCCGGACGGAGCCACGGTGCTGCTGCAAAATAAACTCGGGAAGGAACTGGTTTTGGTGGAACATGTGTACGTTAAAGATTTCAAGTACAACACAAATCTTTTTTTGTTTTTTACAGGCTTTTTAGCCTTTAATGGACAGCTAGGTGAGAAGACATGAAGGAAATCGTCACAGGGTGGACTCAAACCCTGGACCTCTTTGTTGAGGAATAAACCTCCATGTGTATGTGCCCCTGATCTACCAGCTGAGCCAACCCAGCCACAAAAGTGCAATACAATTCTGCATGATTTAGCCGCTATAACTAAATTTGTCTGATTGTTTAATTTACCTGCAGGGGCCAGGGGCCAAAGTGAAGATGAGGCTCCCAGAAACAAAGTCAACATGAAGGAGAACATCCCTCTTCTGACCTTTCTAGCCATCATCCTGCAGGAGACAAAGTGAGTGAGTGACATTGATAACTGCCGTCCTCACGGCCTCTTTAAAGCGTAAAAACACACAATTTGGTAACCCATTCATAAACAATTAATACATCATCTTTTTAGCATTCATAAAGTTTTTTAAAGCAACCTCCAAACTCTTTTAAATATACTTTTTTTTAAATATGCACTTACTGTTCTAGTATTAATATACCCAGCCATTATTTCCATTTATAATACTGAGTATAACTGTGAAACTCAAAATGAAACCAAACAAAACCAGCTAATGTAAAAAAAATACAGTTTAATGACACAGTTAATGTTATTTTTTAAAGACTCAAATTATTCTAAAACAAGTTTGCCACATTAAAAACATGAAATGAAAAACAAAACCCATTCTGATGAATTGAATTGAATAAGTCAACAGGTGGTTGTCGGTGTGAAGGAGGCTGACGTACCTCTCTGGTGTCTGCAGGCAGTGTCCTCAGGCCGGGGGTCTTGCTCAGTCTTTTTATTCGACACAGCGGGGCCCGGTCTCCAGGATGAAACTCGCTCATATTGGATGTCAACCCTGGTTACCTCTTTTTGTTAAAAGGGGGGAACATATGGCAGTTTTAATCTTGATTAAAACAGAGGGCTTAGTCTCTCTCCGGGTCACTTCTGCATCCTGTTACACTCATGAGAGCTGCCAGGATGATACGGCACAACAAGGAGCAGCGGTAGAGGGTCAGGGTCTTTCTCAAGGCCGCTGGGACAGTCGTAGTTTTGGAAGGAGGGATGAGGATCCATGACCTGAGGCTGAACTGTAAAGTTTGGAATTGGAATCACAAACAACAAGGCAACAATTTAGAAATATAGTTGGTATATAACAATGTTGATAAATAACATTTTTGGGGTGTGATAGACATAGACTTGATACATCCATGGTTTAACACAAGAAATTGTACCAAAATGTGTCTGTTATTAACAGTCATGAAAAAGCCTTCGTTGTGTGATAAATACAGTTTCTATATTCATTATTTCTGTAACATCAAGTGACAATGGAACATACGATAACAATACTTGACTTTGTGTCCTACAGACTGTGGTATTTGTTAGATTTTGTTGTGGAAACCTTTCGGTGTGGTCAAGAGTTTCATCTTGACCCCAGAGCAGGATGAGGACCGTCAGTAATCTGCTGCTGCCGGTAAATGATCCTGTTTTCTCAGCGCGGGGTCACTGTGACACGCTGACTTCCTCCAGACATGGTTCATCCATGACTTTGATCTGGTCACAGAGAATGAAGGTTGTTGGTTTTTTTAAGTGGATTAAGATGACACAGTATGATTCAGTTTTCCTTCGATACACTTTTCTCTTTTCCACATCCATTGTCTGGATCACAGTGATCCACTTGGTAGATCACAGAGTGGACGTCAGGGTCGCAGAAGCAAAGACACACACAGCAGACCGACTAAAACAAATAAATTGTCTAATGTTACTGTTTTACTGTATTTTTAGGCTGGGTGTTTACATGTTATAGACTATAAAATTATGATGATATTATATTTATGATATTTATACGATATGATATTTAATAATAGGCACACTTATATTGCAGGATTTGTTAGTTTGCGTAATTCCTCATTTGGAGAAAAAAATGTTGTTATATAATAGAAAATGTATACTTTCATGTAAGACTTTATCTATTTTCTTTTGGTTCAACACATGTAATTGCATCTCTAAACAGGAAGTGACAGTAACCCCATAAAAAAGAAATAACTTAAACAACTGAAATCAAATGATAAATTTACAAACAAACAAAACAAAACATGAAAAATACACAATTCATACAAACGTTATTGCCATCTAGCAAACATAATCGTTTGGCTAAATTCTTTTTGGATTTATTTTTCAAAGGTTGACATTTAATAGAGGAACTACTGTCTACATCAACAGTGTTCACAAATGAGTCGGCGGTTAATAGCAGACGGACCCCTTTGGTAAGTAGTGCGCATGCGCAGATACAAACGCTTGAATATGATTGTTACATGACCGTTTCAGTCGCGATAGATTGAATAAATTCAGTGTAAACTTGGCAGAAGAAGACGAACACGGTGGTACAATGGCAGAAGAAGAGCAGGAGGGCAAGACCAAGGTGAGTGTCTCATGTAGCTGTGACGTTACGTGTGAGGACGCATTTTAAATGGAGATAAGAGACGTTTTTAGAAGGTCAACAAACGGGGAACCTGGTTCGGTCACCGTGAAGAAACCTTAGTGAGACGTTCAGCTAATACAACACCTAAAACTGCGTACATGCAAACACAGAACGGTTGTAAATGTCTTCATTGATTTCCCAAGTCGGTGTCCGTCTGAGTTGTGTGTTGACATTAACAGATAACACTCAGCTAACGGTCGTTTTAACTTCTACAGTGAGTTAAGTTAACATGGCGTCATTTCAAGTGTCGTTGACGAGCTGTTACTTTAGGCCACTAGCTAGCCAGCAGTTTTCATTTTTTTTTTTTTATCAGTACACAGCAGAGGAAATCTGGTTAATTATAATAACAATAATGTATACTTTATTAATCCCACAAGCTGAAATTAAAATATACAATACAATTATAATTTATACTTTGTTGTTATTACACACAGGCCTGATATACACACTGGCCTGATGATGATGATGATGATAATAATAATAAATAATAGAACTAGAATAATTAGAACAGTCTGATACGTTCAGAAAATTACATCACTTTACTGTAATGCAGCCTTTAAAACCAGTAAAAGACACAATTTATGACATATTACGATATCCAAAATCTAAGACGATATCTAGTCTCATATCTCGATATCTATATAATATCGATGTATTGCCCAGCTCTAACTTAAGGTGTTTGGGCGGAGTTAGAAAAGCTTTCAGCTGGGTTTGCAACAAGGGGCGGGTTGTTAGTGTGCTATCCCCCTGATTGGGCTTTGGGTGCAGACATCTATTCCAGTGTGCCGTAGTGGAGCCACATGTGGGTAATAAGAAGTAACATTTAAGCTTTACGTCTGTCTCTTTGTGTCTTTCCTGTCTGTCCTTCAGGGTTTCCGGCTGCTGGGGATTCTGGATGTCCAGAAAACTCCCTGTGCCAGAGACGCCGTGCTGAATGGAGCTGGGGGATCTCTAGCTGTTGGCCTGCTACACTTTCTGGCCACTAGTGAGTCTTAATGCCTACCGTACACTAGAAGACTTTGAACAGACGACACCACCTCCCATCTAAACACTACGGTGGCCCTGAGGTGCAAAACACAACGGCAAGTCAGAAAACAACGGCAAATCAAAAAACACAACCGCAAAAGAGAAAACCCAACACAAAAAGAGAAAACCCAACACAAAAAGAGAAAACCCAACACAAAAATAGAAAACACAACGGCAAATCAGAAAACACAACACAAAAAGAGAAAACACAACGCAAAAAGAGAAAGCACAACGACATTAACCAAAACGGAAAAGGTAGGTAGGTACCCTCGGGCAACAGGAATCGTCGCTGATTGGACAAAAGAACTGGTCCGTCCTTTGAACCGGAAAGACGGGTTGTTTCCATTTTTCAAATCAGAGCGCCACAAATGAAGAGGTACACGCTGCTATAAGCAATACTTGATGCGGACATGAATATGACGTGATACTGGATATGCTGTCAACAGTACCTACCTTTTCCGTTTTGGTTAATGTCGTGTGGTTTTCTCTTTTTGCGTTGTGTTTTCCTTTTTGTGTTGTGTTTTCTGATTGCCGTTGTGTTTTCTCTTTGTCGTTGTGTTTTCTCTTTTTGTGTTGTGTTTTCTCTTTTTGTGTTGTGTTTTCTGATTTGCCGTTGTGTTTTCTCTTTTTGTGTTGTGTTTTCTCTTTTGCGGTTGTGTTTTTTGATTTGCCGTTGTTTTCTGATTTGTTGTTGTGTTTTGCACCTCAGGGCCACCGTAAAACACAGACGTTTTGAAAAAAATGAACCAAGCTAGCTAGCTACGGCTAGTTTTAGATGGTAACTTAAGGAAAAGTGGGCCTCTGTTCTGTCCTGCCGTCCATACAGATTAATAGCAGCCGTACCTGGAGCTCCGTGTTTATCCGCCGTTGGATGATGCGCTTCATAGTGGATGAAAATTGGCAACTTTTGCGCTTAGCTTGGCGCCATAGCATCCATAAATAACACAGACTAGCTGTTGCCGCTTCCTGTTTGGTGCTGGAGGGAGCGCACCCATTTGTTGTTGACAATGTTCACGGTATTTAACTTCACTACCAAGACTTAAAACTCAGGATAATAAAAATAGAAATCAAAAAGTGACACCAAAAATGGCATACGAATTGGCGTGTCATACATCCGCCGTTTCATGAGATCAGCCTGGAGGAGGACACAGGATTAAAATAACATGATGGACTCTTTAGAAGAGGTCAGTAGCTTCACTCAAGTTTCTGTGCGGGAAAGTCCCCGAACGCCACAATCTTCTGAACATCGTCATACTGAGAAATCCAGAGAGAGTTCTGTGGAGCTGATAGTCTTAATTAGCTTTGTTCCAACTCATTTGGCAACAGCTTGAATGTAACAGAGATTCATTAATATCCAACATGCATATTTCTGATGTCTCTTTTCGTTAGTTTGATTTCTGAATTGTATCCGTGAACCCCTTGACATTTCAGCAGCAGTCTTTCCCGTTGTCCACAGGTCGGGTGAAGAGGTCTTTTGACGTGGGATTTGCAGGCTTTATGCTGACCACACTTGGGTCCTGGTAGGTCTTCATGTTGACTGGCAACTCGTCCTTCTCTTGTCCGTCTTTCACCTTCTGACCAGAACAAGCTCTTGCTTGCATTTCTGACTTGTATACTTTACAAATACCCATCAACTATGGCTGTGCAATATACTGTATCTATTTAATATTGACATCTATATATGAGACTAGATAAAAGTTTGGATCTTGTAATAGTAAACTGACTGTATTCATATAGCCCTATTCTGGTCTTATGGCGTTTTTCCATTAATGATACCTGCTTGACTCGGCCGCGGTGACCCGTCCTCCTTTTTCCATTGCTTATTAGTACCGCCTCATGCGTGAGGCGAGCCGTGGCTGGTCGTCATAGCACCCGGCACACACAGAACGTTGAAGGTGTGTTGTTGATTCAGTGTGTGTTGTGATTGATTATGTGTTTGATTCTCGGCATGTGGCCGTTGCCTCAGCCAGAAGACAAATTTAGTTTCAAAAGAAGCTGGAGGCAGCAAAAAGGTCTGTCGCTAGCAATGATGACGCAGTGGTTAGTGACAATTCTCTCCAACCAATCAGTAGTCTGCAAGTTTTCACGTCACCTTTTGGTATCGTCTCAATGGCCTCAATGGAGGTGGTACTAAAAAAAAGTACCTGTTAGCGGGTACCAGGGACTTTTTTTTTGTAATAGAAAACCAAAAAAGGCGAGTCGTGGAGGTACCATGCAGTGGAAAAACGCCATTAATGACTACTCACATTTTACATAGTACCATAGAACCATTTAAACACATTTGTACACTAGTGTGTATCTAATAAATCAGATACACACTTCTCAGTCCCTCTCCCCTTTCCACTTAAGCCTGCTTACCTTACAGTCTTACCTACTGCACCTTTATTGTTTCAGCACTTTGTAAATTTCCCTTTACAAATAAAGCGGCTCTGCTTTGTAACGGAACGCCTGCCGTGTCTCTTCCAGGTGTTACTGCCGGATGAACAACGCTAAGCTTCGTGTGCAACAGAGGATGATCCAGGACGGCATCAAGAACAAGGTTGTGTATGAGGGGACCAATCTAGACCCAACAAACAAACCTGGAGCACCTGGGCCCTCGTGACCCTGATGGGCGCAAAGTGAGGGCCCGGTCAGGGTCCTACAAAGACGTTTTTTCAAAAGACTGATTTTTGGAAGGAACTAAAAATCCATTTTTTTTTGTGTTGGTGTTTTGTTTTGTCTGACAACGTAGGATACAGCAAATCCAAAGTATTGGATCTCATATTCCGGACCCCTGCATGTGGACTTATTTAATAATTTAATAGGACTTTTTGTTCCTAGATGGTATCCTGATCCTGAAACAACAACAACAAAATGTGGTTATTTTTTATGTTGTTCCACCAACATATACCAAGCTACTGGACAAGTTAAATCCTCACTCTCCTTTTAAGTCTGTGATGCATGACGTGTTGTGATCTCTGAAAGTGTGTTCCGGACACAGATCAACCGCTACATAGTGACACGCAACCAAGTGACACGCAACCAAGTTTGAATCGAACCCGGGACGTTGAGGTTGTGCACTAGAGAACTCTGGTTACTTACGATTTAGTGCTCCGCTAACTTGAATTGGGGTGAAATGATTAATATGAGTAATATAAATTAAATATAAATATGTGCAGTGTATTAGCAGTTACCTTTTTATAAGAGAAGAATAAATATGTCTGTGTAATATGAACAATGTGTTAACAACATATACAGATATGTGCAATGTATAATTCCTAATGGGGGCAACAGGAACTACAGCTGTAATTCCACTGCCTTGACCGCAATGTCATATCCGCCTTTAATTTTTGATAGGACAATTAGGTGAGAGAGGTTGGACTCGAACCCTGGACCTCTGCTTTGAGGCATAAACCTCGGTACATGTGCGCCTGCTCTACCACTGATCCAACCTAGTAATCCATCTTTATAAATCCCACCTGTTCTTAACGACCTTGCATCATTCACAATTAGGACTATTTGCATTCAGAAATGCCTTCAGTTAACCATATACGGTAAGAAAACGTCCCTTATCAACCACATGACTGTGTTTTTCCCCTCAAAGCGATAATGACAAGGAGAGCAAAGAAGAGGAACTTCTCCAACACAGAAATGGGAGATATAGGTAGACAAGGTTAAATCCAACCAACACATATTGTTTGGTTCACTCAGTGCAGGAGGTTTTGCAAACAAAAGGTAAAATACTGCATGGGAGAAGGTCCATGACACAAATCCACATCTTTTGCCAAATCTTCCCATTACTCTATAAGCCATTGCCTTTTTTAAAGTTTGTCACAGCTGTCTTTTATAGGATCCAACACCAATAATGCAACTTCAAATCTGTTTAAAACATACGTCTTGAGTGTTATTGAATAAAAAGAAACAGCACATACGTTATGTGGATGTTGATTGCGTAATGCCTGCTGTAACACTCTCAAATGCTTTTTATTTATAGTATCACTATTCTACCACTAGATTCTGTTCGTAAGCACTGTTGATAAATGAGGCCCCTCGAGTATCAACTGATCAGTGAACTGATTTCACTGTAAGTCAACCAGATTTTGATTTGATTTATTTAATTGCATTAAGAATGCCTTACACAGGAAAAGACATCCAATATAATCGAGGATAAAAACAAAGTCCAGGACTTACTTCCATCATGGGCCTCAATGCATAACAGGTCAAGACAAGACACTTACAGAGTGTGTAATAAACATTGACATGATATATTTTACTTAAATAAAAATAAAACGGTAGTTTGCCTTTTGTTCTGTTGCGCAACACTAATAACCAGGCCATGACTGCCTTTTTGAAAGCGTTCAGTATGGAAATGACTTTAATTTGCCGATCTAATTTATTCCACTGAACTGCCCCTATACAGGCAAAGGTTCCTTTCTCTAACGCTGTCTTAAATCTGCAAGGACACAGGTCAGATATGCTGCCTCGTGTGGAAACATTGTGTGTGTTCTTTACCTTAGTTATAAGGCACGATAAAAACATTGGGACACTACCAAACAATATTTTATAGATCATGGTCAACAAAACTCAACAGGGAGTCAGTTGAGCTCAACAAGCTGACCTACCTAAATGAGACCTATGCCCCAAGCTCAGAAACACTCGTATTAATTTATTCTGTGCTGTTTGCAGCCTCCCTTTAAGTCGGTTTGTTAGGCCTTCAAACCAGGAAGTACATGCAAATTCACAATGATTTAAAATAAAGGCTTTGGCTGAAATGATAAAATCGTTGTTGACCGATGTAAACATTTTTGAATTTCTGGCTAAAAACTTTGAGCCCTGTGACTTTACTTATTACCTTGTTGGCCACATTCCTGCAACCCTGGATAAATGTGTCTGCTACATGTCTATCTTTATTTCAGACTGATCTCATAAAATGGCGGATGTACGACATGCCAATTGGAATGCCCATTATAGGCGTGTTATCAAGATGCATACTCGCTGTTTAGCTTGCGATAGCGTGTGAATTTACGCCGTACCGAGTAGTATGAAAGGGTAAAAATCTGCGTAGGGAGGTTGGTCGGGTGAATGTTTTTTTTGTTTTTTTTGTTTCCTAAACCCAACCACGTGTCACGGTTACCTAAACTCAACCGTCATTTTCTTCTTTGACTAAAGCCAACCCCGTTCTTCATTCTGGGAATTTGAAATTGGCCAATATCCTGAGTAGCACGATGGCCATGTAACCGTTGGAGACGCTGAAGAAGAGAACACTGACGAGCTGCTGCAGCATGACGAGCTGCTGCAGCATGAGGGTGTAGAGGAGGTCTGAGATGGAGCCACCGGATCATGCGGGCGCGGTTGTCCATGCAGGTGAGAGAAGTACTTGGCCAGGCACACTGCCACCACTGAGATCAGGATCACCCTGTTGATCTCCAACAAGGTGCACACTCTATTTACCTAAGAAATAATTGCAAATAATTTATTTATTAACTCTCTGCATGAATTAACGTTTTTAATGCATTCAAGGATGCATCATTTTTTTTAAACCTCAGTCATGTGACACAGATAATGTAACAATGCATACACAGCCTATGCAACATGACAGCATTATTTACGTAAAAATACACGCCGACTTCCAGGTGGCGTGTTATCTGTACGCATTCTGAGCCATCCGCGTTTATGTCTGCTTTATATAGGGGACGTAAACATACACGCTACTCGACGTGTTATTGGCACTTGGCATGGTATCTTGAAACCTGACACAAGGCTGGGTTTAGGAAAAGAAGAACAAGGTTGGCATATATATATATATATACACAATCCCCTGTCTCCTGGGTGAAAGTCCTGTGTTCTACCCCTCGACCACCCTATCCAACCTCCTTATTTAGATTTTCGCCCTTTCATGATACTCACTACGGCGTAAATTCACACGCTGTTGAAAAGTAATGTAAGTCAATGGAGGCCAAACAGCAATGATAAACAAGCTAAAAAGTGAGGAACACGCCATTAATGGTATGCGAATTGGCGTGTCATACATATGTCATGTCATGAGATCAGTCTGGACTATGAAGTAAACCAGGCTCTCTGTTATCATGATTTCTTTCTCAACCTGTATCCTCCCCTTGTCATTTTGGCTGCTATGAAGATGTTTAGTGGTCAAGTGCCAACAACTAATGATTGAAATACTACAAAAGATATATAGTCCAGCCAATAACTACTCATGTCATTATTTGGTACATCTAAATAAAATCTACAATTACCAGTCATACGCCTTATGACCTTGGCTGATGTTTGCAATAACAGTTGAATGCTGTTGCGATATGTTGATATCTGCCTTTCATGCAAATATTCACCCTCTGCATTATCATGACCAAACAGTGATCCATGTAAACCAATGAAGAATATTCAGCACATCCTCATTCAAAGCAGCCGGCTGAGCTCTGTAGAGATAGGGAGGCTCGTCACTGCAGGAAATGGCTTCGAAGAAGACCTGATGCAAACACACACACAGGCCAGGACTTACTTAGGAATATGGGCATTGCTAATCAGACAGTAACGTTGTTTCTGTGGGAATTGGGATATTTGAAAAGGATGCAACATCTAATCCCTTCAAGGTTTTTCAGCAGTTAAGTCTTCAAAAAACAAGGTGGAATGACAACTGAGGGCGTTTTTCACAGATGAAAGTTGACTCAGCGTTTATTGCAGGTAAGCTAATGGTTCAAGATAATTAATTCTGCTTTGGCAACTAAAAACAACTAAAAACTGAAAAAAGAACCTGGCTCTGACACAAAAACATTTGAATTGAAATAATGAGTAAATGAACATGGAGCTTTGGGCTTCAACAGATGATGATATTTAAAAGGAGTATATTGTATATCCTATTTTTTTATGATAACATAAATTTATTGTACTGCTGAAATCAATGTTGTGAATTCTCACCATGCTCTTTTAAGCCTCTTTTAGCTCATTGTTTAGTTGCTGTGACACACTTAGTGCTCCTGCACACTGCCTGCGTGGCGTGAGCGTGGCGTGTCCCTTTTTATTTCAGCTCCCATGTTAACAGGTCAGAGCTTGCACACTGCTGCGTGACATGTGCTCAAGCCATGCATTATATCACGTGCATGCTAGAAATAGGACCAGGCCTATTTTTTCACGCGGCAAGCAGGCATGTTGGAAGTATTTCCACACAAATGCATTTAATAAATTACATTTTGATATTTGAAAGTTTAAGTTTTGACATAAATGCAGATATAAATGTAATTCGAAAAAGTAGTAATTATCGATTTTCAAGTATTGCACCTGTCAATACAGATGGTAAATCATCTACAACTGTTTGATTTTGATTTGTTCTTACAAAGGACTGATCTGTGGACTGAAGCTAGACTGAGGTGGTGTTTGTGACAATCTACTGCATCGCCAACATCAGCTGAGGTTCTCAATGCTAATCTGAGCTGCTGAACAACGTCATTTACACTGTGTGGCCTCTTATGGCTAACAGCAACACAGTGACAACCACTGTCCATGTCCTCATCAACGCCACTGGCAATACCACCACGCCCACTTCCGTCCAAATAGCCAATGTGATCAACTGGCTGACGTTCTGCATTGGGCTGCCCGCCATTGGACTGGCTATCTACACCCTCAAGAATCTGTCCAAAGGTTTGTGTCACTGCTCTATGTCCCTTTAACTTTACAACATAATCAAAACATGTTGAATCAGAGGTATCAGTAGTGTGTTTGGTGTGTGGATTATTTTCCAACCCTATGTTTTTGTGTCTAAGTGACTGATGGAAACAGTTTTTGAAATTGGTCCAGTCCAGTATTAATTAAGAGTGCTGCAGTCGGAGTCAGGAGACAGGAAGGAAACTGCAGACCCTTCAAACCCGGGACCCAAGCTGCTCCAACTTCTCCCCTCTGGTAGACTCTATAGGTCCCAGTACGTCCAAACTACCAGACTCAAGAACAGTTTCATCCCTGCAGTCACTATGACAAACACTTAACCCTTGTGTTGTCTTCCAGTTAACCATGCACTTGATTTTCATTCTGGGTCAAAATTAACTTTTTTTTCTTCCTTTTTACTGTTTAAAAAAAAAAAAGTTGACACATTTTCTGACATTTTTGTCCCATTTTTAATACACTTTGTCAATGTTTTGTCACTTTAGGAGCACATCTCGCAAGATTTAAAGTGACGCTTTTGCATGATTCTTTGTGGTGAAACTCGGTTTTACAGATTATATATCATTATACCAACTAATCAGCACAAAATCCCATAAGTGTTAGTCGAGACAAGACTTATTGTTGCAAATACTCACTGTTGTTTTACCATGTGATATCATCAATATCAATAGAAATATACGCATATATACTGAACATACTGTCACATACAGCACCTCATGACTTGAACCTGTCACATTAATAATTCCATATTTGTTCAAGCACCCTTTTGCACACTGCACCATGGTGCTGTTTGCTAATTTCATTGTGTTGTTGCTTTAGTATTCAAATGTCATAGTTCACTGTGGTTTAGCTTTGTTATCCTGGGGGTGGTGGAGAGGTGGAGGGTTCCACTCTTTGCCTGCAACGACAGCTGATAGCAAAGGGAGAAACAATTATTTAACCCTTGTGTTGTCTTCCCGGGTCAAAAACTGACAAAAATGTTACATTTTCGTCCCTTTCTCAGACTTTTTTTTTAGTTTTCACTAACACCACCTAAAACTACGAGTTATACATTACTTTTTGGAATTCATGGTCAATAACCCTCATTTATATAGAATTATACCTAATATTTGAGTTAAAAAAGCAGAAATTAAGAACTATTTTGACTAATAGTTAAGATCAGAGGACCATTAAGATGAGTTTAGTCAGGAATGAAAGTGATCAATCGTAACAAAAGAGCGTTGTATGGAAGCCAATCCATTTTTTGTGTAATTAGTTTAAAAAGAAAGGTATATTTCCGATATAGACATTTTTTAAAGGGTCAAATTTGACCCGAGGACAACAGGAGGGTTAATGCAGGGTTGTGACTCTGTGATTGGCCCTTGCCATTTGTGTATGATTCTGATTGGTTAAGCAGGAAGGTGAACGCCTCCACCAGCTGATTGGAGTTAGGTGGAGCACTGATTAAGAGTAAGGTCTTCCTGAAAGGATTTACACTGAGATACATTTCAATCAGGAGATACTAGTTGCAGATATGTGACAGTTATACACAACATGATAACATATACATTTATTAGGATAACAGCTGAATTGATTCTGGAGTTAGGTCATCCTTAAAATATTTACGCTGAGCTACATTTCTGTGTATTAAAGCATCACCAAAGAACTTCTCCTCTTCGGTCCCCCTACAGGTTGGAAGCAGAAGTGTCCATTACAGTTTTTTTATGTCTCATTGGAACTACAGATCCTGATCTGGCAAACTTGCATAGTAGAGAGCCGGTAGAGAGCCGCGAAGCGAATGAAGAGGTGCCGATTGCCCTGTTATGAGTTGATGAACCACTGAAACAATTTTTTGAAACATTATGTTAAAGTACAAAAGAGTCTTTGGTGTTGCTTTAACTTTGAGGGCAACAAAAAGACAAGTTCCTTGCTGATTCTCAAATGAAACATAACAGTATTTCATTAATCGTTTCTACTCCTTTCTGTTCTCATTCCAGGTGATAACAAAGTTCCTATGCATGTCATGGTCCTCCTGGTCTCCGACGTTATCAGTTTCTTTGGCCGTCCCAGTGTGAACCAGGACATGGGGACTGGGACCGTCTTGTCCTCCGACACCACCAACTTCATCTTCTACTTTGGTATCGTCACCAACATCACCCTCATGGTGTTCATAGCTCAGGAGCGCCACGTCGCCTTGGCCTACCCGGTGTGTCTTGGCTTCTGCGGCACCATCAAGCGGTCTCCTCCGGTCGTTTTGTTGACGTGGGCCACTCCGTTAGCCGTCCTCGCCCTCGCCGTGCTGCAGTACAAACTCTGGTTCGCGGTGTGTTTGCTGGCTCCTTTCCCCTTCCTGCTCTTCTTTGCCGTGGACTCCTGGAGGGCCCTGATCTGCTCCCGATCCAACCCTAAAACCATAGAGAGGAGGAGGGCGGTCTGGGGGATGGGTGCAATTTGGGCCAATTACACCCTACTCTACGTCCCCTTCATCCTCAGCATCCTCCTGGACGCGCTGTTCTTCACGGAGGCGGTGACGTACCTGGGGCTGGTGTCTCACCTGCTGCTCTACCTCAGCCCTCTGGTGGACCCCTTCCTCTACATTTTCATGACCAAAGGGTTCAAAGAGGTCCTGCAGGCGCTGCCATGCTGTCAAAACATACGGCGGAGAGAAAACATGAGACCCACTGTGGATACTGTGGCTGAGACAGTGGGGACTAGGCTTTGAAGAGGACATACAGTTTTGTCTGTGACAAGTGACACAAATTTGTCTTTGACGGAGCAGTCTCAAATGACATAAGATTGACAATACAAACAGTTCAAAATGGTGCAAAAAGAAGACTGAATGGGGTGGGATACGCATGTGTGACTGTTCAGTGATGTCAGGGTATTTATTGATTTTTTGTCATAATTTTTTTGACATAGAGTACTGCACTGTGACTTTTTTAACATGTTATACTATGACTTTTTTAACATACTTTACTATGACATTTTTGACATACTGTACTAGGACTTTTCTGACATGCTATACTATGATTTTTTTGACATACTGTACTGTGACTTTTTTGACATACTGTACTATGACCTTTTACGACATACTGTACAATGACTTTTTTGACATGCTGTACTATGACTTTTTTGACATACTGTACTATGATTTTTTTGACATACTGTACTGTGACCTTTTACGACATGCTATACTATGACCTTTTTTGACATGCTATACTATGACTTTTTTGACATACTGCACTATGACTTTTTTGACATACTGCACTATGACCTTTTACAACATGCTATACTATGACCTTTTTTGACATGCTGTACTATGACAGTTTTTGACATGCTGTACTATGACTTTTTTGACATGTTATACTATGACCTTTTTGACATACTGTACTAGGACTTTTTTTGACATACTGTGTTATGACTTTTTTGACATGCTGTACTATGACTTTTTTAACATGATGTACTATGACATTTTTCGACATGCTATTCTATGACTTTTTTGACATGCTGTACTAAGACATTTTTGAATGCTGTACTATGACTTTTTTGACATGATGTACTATGACATTTTTCGACATGCTATTCTATGACTTTTTTGACATGCTATACTATGACTTTTTTGACATGCTGTACTATGACTTTTTTGACATGCTATACTATGACTTTTTTGACATGCTGTACTATGACCTTTTTCGACATACTGTACTATGACTTTTTTGACATGATGTACTATGACATTTTTGAATGCTGTACTATGACTTTTTTGACATGCTATACTATGACTTTTTTGACATGCTGTACTATGACTTTTTTGACATGCTGTACTATGACTTTTTTGACATGCTGTACTATGACCATGCTCCCTGCTCTGCTACAGGACAAGCTGACCCAGCTGCATGTGCCTGACTCCACCTGCTGGGACAATGTTGAGTCCATCCTCACCTGCTCCATCACCATCTGGTACACTGCTGCCTCTGCTAGGGACAAGATTTTTTTCTGTATTTATTGTTCCATATTAATAATGTTATTGTTTGTTTGTTTATTTATTCATCTTTCACCAAGGCTTATTTCATTAAAGTGAATTCATTGTCTTTTCATCACTTTTTTACTAACTCATCCTTCTTTTTTTCACTTGTTTGACATACTTGCTTAGACTTTTTTATCAATTTATCACAGACATTTTTCAACAAACTATACTAAGACGTTTGCATCACTGTTTTCAACAAACTATACTATAATTTTTTTTCTAATTTTTTTGACATGCTGTAATAGGACTCTTTTCATCTGACTATATTATAAACTTTTTACAACATACTGTATGACTATGCTGACTTTTTTTCAACTCACTACACTGACTTAAAAAAGTAACAAACTATACTATGACCATTTAATCACTTTTTCCAACATACTATACTATGACGTTTTATTACTTTTTTCGACGTACTATATTATGGCTATCTATCACTTTTTCAACAAACTATACTATGACTTCTTTATTCTTTGTTTTCAAAATAATATACTTTTACTAATTATCACTTTTTTAACGTACTACACTATGACGTTTTTTATAATTTTTTCAAAATACTATAATATTACTTTTTATTACTTTTATTAACATACTATACTATGACGTTTTTATCGTTTTTTCGACACACTATACTATGACTTTTTATTACTTTTTTCAACATACTATACTATGACTTCTTTTATTGTTTTCACACATACTATACTATGACTTTTTTATACTTTTTTCGATTTACTATATATGATTATTTATACACTTTTGACATACATATTTATGACTTTTTTTCATTTTCTTCGAAATACTACAATATGACTTTTTTCAACTACTATACTATGACTTTTTATTACTTTTTACAACATTCTATACTATGACTTTTTTGAAATTTTTTTCAACAAACTATATCATGACTTCTTTATTTGTTTTCAACATGCTATACTTTTACTATTTATCACTTTTTTAACATACTATACTGTACTTTTTTATGCTTTTTTGAATACAACTATTACTTTTTATTACTTTTTTGACATACTATACATGACGTTTTATTGTATTTTTGACATACTATATATTACTTTTTATTACTTTTTTTCATCATTCTACATTATGACTTTTTCGACATACATACTCTGACTTTTTTATTACTTTCAACATACTTTTATCGTTTTGTCGACATTCTATACTATGACTTTTTATCACTTTTTGACATAAAATACTATGACTTTTTTTACTTTTTGAACATACTATAATATGACTTTTTTATCATTTTTTTGAAATACTATAATATGACTTTTTTCAATATATCTCTCTCTATCTCTCTCTGACGCATTATGCTATGACTTCTTTTATCGTTTTTTTTGACTTACTATACTATGACGTCTTATTACTTTTTCCAACATACTATACTATGACGTTTTAATACTTTTTTCGACGTAATATTATAATGACTATTTATCACTTTTTGAACATACTATACTATGACTTTTTTATAATTTTTTCGAAATACTATACTATTACTTTTTATTATTTTTTTCAACATTCTACATTATGACATTTTTCAACATACTATACTATGACTTTTTTATCATTTTTTCGAAATACTACAATATGATTTTTCATTACTTTTTTTTGACATACTGTACTCTGACTTTTTTTAATCGTTTTTACAACATACTATACCATGAATTTTATTGTCATTTTTTTCAACATACTATACTATGACTTTTTATTATTATTTTCAACATACTATAGTATTACTATTTATCACTTTTCTCAACATTCTACATTATGACATTTTTCGACATACTATACTATGACGTTTTATTACTTTTTTCAACATACTATACTATGACTTTTTTGTCGTTTTTTGACGCATTACACTTAAACTTCTTTTATCACTGTTTTGACATACTATACTGTTACCACTGATTTATTTTTCCTTAAAGATAATTTTTGGGCGTTTCTGCCTTTAATTTTTGACAGGACAGCTAGGGGAGGGGGGGAGGGAGACAGACAGGACATGTCTTTGAAACAGTGCTGTATACATATATAAAGTTATGTGTCTGTAAGTAAATGAGTAATACAGAGACTGTTATCACCAGAGAGCTGACACATCACAGACCACAGGCTAAAAGTGAAGGAGGTCCTGTTGATCCAGGGAGCGGTGCTGCAGTCATGTTTCCGTCCTGTAGATGGCGACGTAGATTCATCTTGAAAAGGAAAATTAACTTCATCATGTTGCAGGTCACTAAATGACAGCATTCAAAGACAGTAGCTGTGTAACAAAGGGACATCTGGAATACTTTTTTCCCCAGTGAAAGACAAGTTTCTCATTATTATTTCATAATCTCAACTTTCTACCTCCTGTGATGAGAATGTGTTAAGCTATGGTGCGTAGTTTCTGTCGCCCATGTGAGGAATTGACAACAAAATGGCAACAATGATAACAATGATAATGACATCAAAACTGTTGACGTGTCCATGTGATACAAGCCTTCCGTGATCGAGTACGCGCTCCCAACCCTCCTCCACGCAGTTGCTAATAGCCAGGGAGAACACGGAGGATAAAAAAAAAGATGGACTCAGTCATACTGAGAAATCCAGACAGAGATGTGTGGAGCTGATAGTCTTAATTAGCTATGTAGAAACTCCTTTGGCAACGGCTTGAACGTAACAAACACTCATTCATTTTTATCTTTTTTTTTGACATATTATAAAATAACTTTTTTATGAGTCTTATCGTCATACTATACTATGTCTTTTTTCGATATACTATACAGTGACTTTTTATCCCTATTTTCAATATAGTATACTGACTTTTTCAACATAGTATGCTATGACTATTTTGTCTCTTTTTTGGCATTTAATGAGTCTTAACTATGAATTCTTTTATACATTTTTCAACATACTCTACCAGACTTTTATCACTTTATTAAATTACAATTGCATTCCTTTTTTTTATCACATTTTTCCAAAATACTGTACAATGACTTTTTAATCCTTTTATTCAACATACTATCTATGACTTTTTAACAGTTTTTTTCTTTTTTATCCCTTTTTCAACATACTACATTATGACTTTGTATCACTTTTTGGGCATACTGAGGTATGCCCTAACCCTAACCCTTTTTTCAACATACTATACTAAGACTTTTTGAATGACTTTGAAGTTTGATTGGTGCAACCCAATTTAGTTTGTGTGACTTATAGATGCTACTAGTCTGGTTATAGCTCAATAACTTGGATAAAAAAATACATGTCAGTGACTTAGAGATAACCATCACTCTTTCGCAGAACTCACACTATTGCATAACCTATTACCCAAACACACAAACAAAGAGAGAAGAGGTCTGAGCACACAAGAGGGAAACATTCTCATGAGAAAGCTGATGTTTACCCTCCGGAAGCTATACAGCCCGCGCTGTCTGTGACTTTCACTTAAACACACACACACTCACACAGACAAACACACACACACACAATCACATACATACGCTGAAGGATGAAACGGTGTCTCTCCATATGTCTGTGCGCTTCCCCTCCACACAGGAAGTGCTCTCGAGGTCACTGAGGCAGACAGACACAAGGTCCCAAAGTCCCCCAGAGATTTTTTTTGTTACTATTTTCTGACACTTAGACTAAATGATCAATAAATGATTCAATTCTCTGATTATAGATTAATTGATGATCAAAATGATTATCAACTTCAAATGATTTATGGATCTTCCTCTAGCATGTGCACACTGAATCAAGAAGGTGTATGCGTTTGTACTTCCTGTGTAGGATATGAAAGGATTTTTGTGCTCCCCCCAAGTGGTCAAATTAGTTATTGCAGGTTTTTGTGGACAGAAACAGATTTATGTCTCAGAAACCTGCTATGAAATTATGATGCAAGACAGACTTTTATCAGCTAAAAACACTTTTTGTTTTGATATTGCCCTTTTCATCTGCTGTCATGTGTATAAAAGATGCACATGAAAGAAGATGAAAAGGGTTTTACAACTACATGTTTAAAATGTCAGTAGAAAAATAAGAGCAAGAGGCCAATTAAAACATTCTCAGATAAAAAGATTAAATGCTGAAATATGGGGATAAAACAAAAGTGGAAAGTATTACCTGTGTCTACACTAATACATTTGGTGATACACAAATTTCCCAAACAGATTTTGAAGTATAAATTCTTTTTAAAATGTTGTGTTAACTATCTTAACTAGACTATTTTAGGAATCTAACAGTCCTCTATTTGTGAACCTATAACTTTTACAGACAGCAGTACCATAAAGAATATAAACCAAAACAAGCATGTATCGTCATCTGTAAATCACAGCTGATACCAGTCCGGTCCCACATTTAGTCAGCCCTTTAATAAAGGAGCAAGAGAAAACAAAAACACTCTAAATCCTGACCGGTAATCACATTATTGAGATGTAAGGATCTGTGTATTTGATATGTGTGAAGGATGCCCTATCCTCTAAATGTAGTTTGTCTACGTCTTAATAATCAATAATCAATGAGCCTCTCTCCACCTCGGCCCTTCTGAAGGCTTAATTTTGCCAGATCAAGCCTAACTGGGATCTGAAGGGGTCAAACCGTGAGGAGGATTGAGTAATCATTGCATAAGCTCTTTGTCTTTGTGCTTCCCAGGTCAGAACAATTGCCGAGAACACAATTGTGGGCTGGAGAGGCTTGATTTGGCCAATAATTGTATATCTGAATAATTTCCCACAGAAAAACAAAGACCAAAATAAGATTCAGATTGTCAATACTTAAGATACCCATTGTGTTACTGTATCACAGAAGTATTCTGGTTCCAGTGTCGCCCACATTGCAAATTTTGTTGACTGATTCACAAAGGTCTGCCGTTGTTTTAGTGAACGTCCGTTTCCCCAGATGGAGAAACAACCAAACTAATCAGGGTCGCCAGCGTGATCTCAGAGGAAGGCATGTATATAGCACGCCGCTTTTAGGAACATTTTGTTTGTCTTCTCTACGCATTTTAAGCTTTCAACGTGTCATTTAAAGGCCCGTTCTCAGTCCGAACACGATAAAGGTTGTGAATTCAAACAACACTACTTGGTTATGTTCATGGAAAGATTTGGGTTTGGTTACTTTAAGGATACTTTTTTGATTTTATACCAGCTCTGTGACATCTTTGTGTGGGCAGTAGATGAACAATGTTTGGCTTCCTTCTCCTAGTACAGGTTCACTGAGATTCAAGATTAAAAATCTTTTACTCATCCCACAACAGGGAAATTCACAATTTTGTAGAAGCAAGAGATGGCTTGTTTTGGGCCATCCTCTGAGAAGTACGTGCTATCCTAAATATTAAAACACTGTTAAACTAAACACACTGCCCACACTGAGATGACACAGAGCTGGATTTAAATCGGCAAAATAGCTTAAGTTATGTACGCAAGTTATTTATGCAAAGTAAATAAAGGAATTTAACTGGGGACTTCGCAGGAACCAGCCTTTCCCTTTTTATTGTTCAATTGAAAAAGTATAGAGTTTCCAAAATAAAACGGTTTTGTCCTCCGGGGAGCAAATGTGCTCAGCAAATGTCAATATAACTATTACATTTTGACATTTTCTTCTGTGCCAGTGGACATTTTGGATAAAGCATTAGGCTTCCCCCCTGGGGATTGGTGAATATCTTCTCTGTGCTCGTAAAGTATTCTCGTCCACTGCTTGTTTCAGAGAAATATTTCAAGACAAGACCATTTTGATTGCCACCATGACAAATTGACTTGTATATCAGATAACAAACACAGTATTCTGAATATTAAAACTAAAAGGCATATGTACTCTCATTCTTTATGCTAAGTAGTCTCAGATTCCAACATGGGAAACTGGATGTTTGTTTACAGATGATTACATTGGAGCTGCATCAGGGGTCAGTCCCAGTCGGAGACGCTCCAGTGTCCTGGGACTGGACCAGAAAACAAACAAACTGTCCTTGAATCAGTGTTTGACAATTGCCCTGAGCCCTGCTGAGGACAGACAGACAGACAGAAGGACAGATGGACAGACAGACAAACAGACAAACAGACGGACAAACAGACGGATGGACAGACAGACGGACAAACAGACAGACAGACAGACAGACAGACGGACTGACAGACTGACGGACAGACAAGACAGACAGACAGACAGACGGACTGACGGACAGGACAGACAGACGGACGGACGGACGGACGGACAGACATGACCGACAGACAGACAGATGGATGGATGGACAGACAGACAGACAGACAGACAAACAGACAGACAGACAAACAGACAGACAGACAAAGAGACAGATGGACAGACAGACAGATGGACAGACAGACAGACAGACAGACAGACAGATGGACAGACAGACAGACAGACAGACAGACAGATGGACAGACAGACAGACGGACAGAGAGGCAGTGGTTTGACAGAGAAATGAGTGGGTCAGCTCACAGCGGGACTGTTTGTGTTACTGTCTCTCAGCTGTTGAGTGTTTCTCAGTAGTAACACAGCAGGTGTTCTGTGGCTCATCATTGTCCTGGAAAGTATTAAAAGTTATGGATTTTATAAAAAAAACAAAAAGTTGCATCATAAAAACAACAACTCAAAGGGCATCAGGTCATTTCGTTAGTTCTCAGATTCATAGAGATATACATGATAAAAAGCAGGAACAGTAAATACATGACAGCAATAAAACCACAGCTGAGAGGTCTGTGTTGTTGTTGTGACGAACCATTCTGCTGTGACAGAGTAGATGCAAAGCTTGATTGGGGTTGAAAGGTGGCGACTAATAAGTAGGGGTGTGTACTGGGGCTGCTCGATTATGGAAAAAAAACATAATCCCAATTATTTTGGTCAACATTGAAATCACGATTATTTAACACAATTACTTACTGATGTTTGAAAAGATGTTGCACTCGATGAACTTAAAAAAACAACAGTGAAACGGTTAAACAAATCAACAGTGAAAACACCCTGAGCTGGGAAATTTCCCTTAATACTTTTCCTGTTTCACTTTATGAATTCCCCTTGAAACAAATAAATATAAAAAAACATCCTACAATGTTGGCTGAGAGAGTTTAGCCCCCAGTGGGGAGTACGTGTCGTGCACGTGTCATTCAGAACACAATGACGTAAAGTGCAACATTTTCTTTCTGGATTGCATTGTTGTGATCGTCAGGAGCTGAAATCAAAATCACGATCAAAATTCGATTAAATGCACAGTCCTAGTGCACTGATCTAGACTCATTATGTGAAGTTTATTAGAGACTGTCCCTTGGATAAAAGTTTGAAGCTTTAAAACCAGACACAGAAAGAAAGGATGATGCCTAATAAGAGAGATAGAATAGATCACAATAGTGAAAGAAATAAGTTGTATTACCACTCTGAAACATGTCAACACTTTCTGCTGATCTGTTTCTTTATTAGAGAATATTTCCTTGAGAATCTTTCACACCATGCTCCTGCATGCAGCCAGGCTCAGGTTTGTCTATCATTGACTGATAATGTCCATACTACTTAATAGTGTGATAAGTGATCTCAATCAATGTTGGCAGATATGCAAATAAGATTTATTGTACAGCTCAAATAAAATGTACAAAGTCTTTGTACAAAGACTCTGTGATTGGCCCTTGCCATTTGTGTACGATTCTGATTGGTTTAGCAGGAAGGTGAACGCCTCCAACAGCTGATTCATGTTGGGTAGGCATTGATTAAATTAGGTCTTCCTGAAAGAATTTCCTCTGAGATGTATTTCAATCAGGAGAGACTAGTTGCAGATATGTGACAGTTATACACAGCATGATAACATATACTTTGAATAACACCTGAATAGATTTAGGAGTGCAGTGATACAAGTTAGGTCGTCCTGAAAGAATTAACGCTGAGTTACATTACATGATGATCACATTGGGCCCATGTGTTGTGTTATATGCATATTTACAGAAAGAACTGAGCCACTGAGTTCAGTCTTTTGTAGCACATTTACTTAGTGTGTGTGTGTGTGTGTGTGTAATGGAGATTAATACATCTACATTAGTAAATACTGGCTGCCGGTTGTTCCCATAGAGGCTGGACGGCTGTGGGTTATTTTGGGGCAGCATGAATTGTTCTGCAGCAGACACTGGATCCAGACTCTCCCTGTCTGAAACCAGAGGAAGTTGTTTGGCCTGAGACGCCGGTTTCTCCCATTTTACCTCCAGCATGTTTACCTGACTCCCCTGAGGAAAACAAAGCCTCTGAATCAGTTGGAACAAAGGGATGCTAGACGTGTGTGTGCATGTGTGAGTGCTGTTTACTTCCATTTCTGTCTGAATGTCCCACATGCCCGTTTCTGTGTGCCAGGACAGCTAGGGTTCCTGTCCTCCTGCAGAGGAAGGAAGAGGCAAAAGAAACTCTGATGTATTTCTGTATTTCGGCAAATAAACTGATAGCAAGATCAATCAAAATGTGTTGGCACAATCTGTTGACTGTTGACTGCTGAAACCTCTGCCAGGGGTTTCCCAGATTTCCCCTAATTCTCTGTGTTGGGATCCGGTTTAACCAGAAGTGATGCACTGCCTTTTTAACCAACCACCGCAGCAATATGTTGTTGTTTTTACCTAATGTTTCTGTGCTTGTGTGCGTGTGTGCGTGTGTGTATGTGTGTGTGTGTGTATATATAACGTCATTGTAAAATGTGGTCATGGAGACACCTACTGTAGTGGGAACTACCACGGAGGCGGTTCTGAGCACTTTGCCAGCTGTTGATGTTTTTGTCTGTCTGTCTTTGGCCAGATGTTGGCACAGTGATAGCGTCACAATCGCATGCAGTCAAAAAACTCTACAGGTGTGTAGTTGACCTCTAAATGAAGCCAGAGTTGGAAGTTTGGTGTGGCAGTAGGGGGGTAGGAAGTAAGGACAGGGACATCTTACATCTTCAAGGTTTGTGGAGTGTTTAAAAACTTTAATTAATATATGTGGACATGAACATAAACGCTTACAAAACCATTTTGCAGGTTTGTGCTGCTGTAAGTCAACTGGTATCACTCAAGTCAAGTCAAGTTTATTTCATCCATAAAAATGGAAATTAAAGTGCTCATACCCGCCGTAATACCCATAAAAACTAGAGCATAAATGCAACACAATAAAGACACTATACAGTACAATGCTATACATAAATACAATAAAATAAAAAATGTTACGTTTATAGTGCCATGTAATAATAAAAACTAGTTCATTTTTAAAATTATTTTTAGTGCTTCTAGTTAGAGTTGGCAAACTTGTCTGTTAGTGACAAAGGACATTTTTACTTACTTATTGTTTACAGCTCAGTATCGTTTTGTTTAAATGGACTGTTCTTATAAAGCGTGTTTCCAGTCTTGACGACCCCTCAAAGCACTTTTACATAGTACAGGAACCACTCACCATTCACACACTGTGACAAGGTGTACAAGGTGCCATCAGATACACACTCACACACACTTACACTCTGATGGGGAAGCATAGGGGGCAACTCGGGGTTCAGTGTATTGCCCAAGGTCACTTTGACATGGGACTGCAGGGCCAGGGATCGAACCTCCAACCTTTCAATTGTCAGGCGCTCTACCACAGAGCCACGGCTGCCCTTTGATTCTGGTAGTCCATGAAGGAACCATCGTGGATGTTGTATATGTTCAATATTAAAATAAAGAGAACTGATTTAGCGAGTGGGGGTGTGGGGGGTTAACACTTTTGCAAGACCCTGTATCCGTGTCTCATTCTCATTAGGGGCTGAGCCCCCCTAAAGGTCGGCTCCTAGAATGCTGAGCATTATCTGCAGTCAGCTCTTTGCAATGTTTTCAAGTGCAACTGTTAAAGTTGAATCAGTCTGCTTCTGTCACTATTTGTCTCGGGCTCCAATTAGTGTGATGATTGTCTTCACCAACCTGAGAGTTGGCTGTGCCTATTTAAGATTTATTTATTTGATTAAAAATAATGCACAACATTTCTGTAAATGCAGTTACCTAGCATGCATGTCTTTATGGTGGGAGGAAACCGGAGCACCCAGAGGACACCCACTCAAACACGGGAACTCTGCAGCGCCAACTTGCTGTGAGGCGGAAGTGCCAACCACCGAGCCTCCGTGCTGCCTTGTCTCTTCCCTCTCTTGCTTTTGTGCTTTGTTTGCTTCTGTAGGCTATCCTCAGCTCAAGTTGTGTCCTAAAAGAATAACCAGTACCTGGATGAGGCTTATTTGGCTAATGTGGGCCTGTCCGTCTGTCCAAGTCAAATACGGGATGTGCGTCACACTCAAAAAACAAAAACATATAGCACAATAAGAAGGTGGAGTTAAAGCTTTGAACCATGTTGACCATTGAACAGGGAAACAGACCAGACCTTTATCAAAAAGCTTTTTCATCACTGGAAAACATTTGGCTTTTCTTTTACTCCCATCGATCCTCGCAGTGTTACAGGAGGTTACAAAGATTTACAACAGATCCCTTTTAATGGTCAAATGTCAAAAAGTTCAAAAGCTCTACATAATATGCATACATTCATTTAAATGATTATGAATTAAAACAATACCAGCACCTCAAGAGCTGTGATCACAGTTGACTTGTTGCAGGCATTATGTTGAAAGCCATTGATAAGAAACCCTAGTATTCTTTATTCAAATGATCATTATTCAAAAATTAATCAAACCTTTCAAGTGCTTAGATATTTTTTGAGTCAGTATTGAAATCGTTGAAAATACAATTGTCTTTGGAGTTGTCATTTAACTTTGTTCTGTTTGTTCAGTGTTCAAGAAATTAATACATTATGGAATTTTATGAATGCAATCACAAATTACTTTTGATTGATTACTAAGTCAACAGCTGGGCTACAATTTGTTTGACAAATCACCCTTTTTCAGGCCAAGAGCAGCAGAGTCGTCTCTCTTTTTCATCTTTTCATAATTAGTCTCCCTCAGATGAATCAATAGTGACGCTGTTCTTCAATGATCATGTTTGAAAACAACTCAAACTCTAAAAATGCACACATGTACACTCACACAGGCCACTCAAGGCTTTATTTGTAGAGCACATTTCAGATGAACAGACTTGCTTGTGCAAACTTGACTCATCTGGAAATCACCATCATCTGTCGGAGAGATATGTTAAAGTGGATAAATGGATGAAAAGGGCTCTGCTGGCACACCGTCGGAATTGGAAAGTGCACTTACTCGAAAGGGCAATTTTGTGGTGCATGTACAGGTCATGCAGGTCTACTTTTAGTGCAAATGCATTGGATAAAGCTGCTGCCACATCCCAGTTCCAAAATATCCACTTCTCAGGAATCATGAGAACACGCTTTGATGACAAATGTGCTTTTAGAGAATTTACTCAACTGAACTCAATTTACCTTCAACTGATTTAAAATGGGACAATTGGAGATGCAAGATTTTTACCCAATAGCAGCGCTTAAATAAAGTGAGTGGGTGACACAGGCACCTCTGTTATTTGCCACTTAGTATTAGACTATTTTTTCATGCTTTTGTGCAAGTGATGGGAACTTTTTTTTTGTTTTTGTTTTATTAGTCCAGTACTAAACAAGACCCTTGCAGTCGGCAGCAGCGAAACAAGCTGGGCAATTGCGTACCTTCAATTTGCATCCACTAAGAATGCTTGTTTTGCCACTGACAGGCTCAGATTATTATTATGATATATAATTAAGTGTCCGAGGACATTATGGAAAGGATCCCTACAATGATAGACCTCTCTTTAAGAGGGTAAGATCCTTTAAGAGGGTAAGACCCACCAGACTCCATTTACATAAACAGGCCCTTTATTATTGTAAAATACACTTCATTCACATTCAACAGAAACAAAATACAAACTCAAAGCTGAAAATCAAAAGCTGTCTTTCCACTGTCCCAACCATCACCACTCTGCTTTGATTGAAATAAACCCTCAATTCACTCATTTACATGTGAAACTACGTTGGCTCTATACCGGTAAAAGTATTGTTTATTTAAATGGAGTCTGGTGGGTTTGGTGATGGCGACTTTGGGGCTGTTCATGGTTAAACAAAAAGGATCTTACTCTATTTTAAGGTCTATCTCTGTAGGGATCCTTTCCATAATGCTGTCAGACACTTAGCATAATAATTGGAGCCTGTCAGCGGCAAAAACAGCACAGCGGTAAAAACAGCACACACAATTGACGATGCGAATACAAAACTACTGTCCATAAATATAAAAAAAACTTGTCCTCCAATAAAATCGTTAGTATTTTTTTTTTTTTAAAGCTTCATATTTCTTTAGTCATTTACAGATTAGTATCAATGATCTAAAATCATCAACATTGGTTGACTTGCTACTTGAACATGTCACTAGTAATTGATTTTTACACCAGTGAAATACAATCCTTTAACTTGTATTCTTTGATTATGAATGGATTGTTCTCCATCACAACTGGTTATAATATTTCCATCAGAACCAATGCAGGAACATAGAACGTCAAGTAAAATAAAATGAACAATAGCCATGCATGAAGCGGTTGAGGGAGGGTAAGATCAGTATGCTTTAATAATAAGGTATCAGTGCAGAAAAAACAAACTTCTTATTGGGTTAACTTCCCCATATAGTAATATCAATATATGATAATAATAAGATCAATATGAATATTTTAGCATATGAAAAAAATACAGAATCGGATAACATAAATGTACAGTATGACGACGACAAAAACAGAATACATGTAGCTGAACATGGATCCCACAAGGAAATACAAAAACCCTGACACAAGACAAGATGCTGACATTTTCTTTAAAGAAGAAGTGCAATGAACGATTGGATAACGTTTCATCACTTTTATTCTGGGGGTGGGT
>NC_045749.1:1489807-1494026 GCF_008692095.1 Etheostoma spectabile | reverse complement strand
GGGGGGGGGGGGGGGACCCTTCAAGCGGCACAGTATTGGGCACTAGCACTGGTGAGAAGTCTTCTAGGGATTGAATCAAGATCTGAAACCCCGCCCCTTTTTGGGGGTTAGCATCTGTGCTACTACTACTTTTTCTCTCAGGGAGTTGTCTTTAATGTATCGGATCTTCAGGTTTTTCTATCAATATTCTGAGGATATTAAGCAGTTAAATGTTCACATTTCTTCATTTTAGCAAAGATAAAACAGTGTTAGGATCCAACACTACACCTCCTTAGAAGACTACCGGAGGTGTATTTTACATATGCCGACAAAATAATACTTGTTTTGTCTTGGTTAAAATTACTATAATTTATAAACCATTTTATTTTTATTTGTCTGGTCGAAGCTAGTGAAGCGGGGTCTAAAATGGGGGCGGGACTTCCCTTTTGCCTAGATTTGTATTTTTAAAACAACTTCCATCTGGCCAACTCTTTCCACATACATTAACACAATTTAGTTCTCATCAGTTGCTCTAATGTCCATCTGGGGTGCTGTTCTTCTTCCATGTTCATGTTTCAGAACATTAAAACGTAGTCCTTTAAAAACTCTTTGGTCTCTTAAATAGTCTTAAATATACTTGATCCTAAAAATATGAGTCGCTCAACTTGGGCAATGATACGAATGCCCTCTTGTCGAAAGTAACTGTCGACATGTAAGGAGAGAAAACTAAATTTGGCTTTTGAGTCTTAAAAGAAGGCAAAGAAAGGGGGAGTGAGAGTAGAAACCGATGAGTAGTTTGTCGAGCGGAGGAGTTGAGCGCTATGTGTCAGTGGACAGGCTGAGCAGGATGTATCGCTCAACCCGACAGCACATCTTTTCAAATCTCATTCATAACTGTTTCTCTCCCCTCTCAGGATAATTTTAATCTCCATTTAACATGTGCCTTCGCTAGAGTAAAGATTTTTTTTTTGTTCTCCCTCTGTATTACCATCAGTTGTGATGACATTGGAGTCACCAATATTGCGGCAGAAGCACAGCTTAGATAATTTATTTAAAGTGCAGATTTGGTTATATCCTCTCGAAATGTCTTGAATCGTCTGCTCTAAACTTCCTTCCTGTGGTCTCAGTCCTTAAGGACCAAATAAAGTAATTAGCAACTGGTAGAACTAATGGCCAAAAATCACTAAAATAACCCAATGTTTGTGGAATATTGAATTTTAAAGCTTCTGTGCACATGTGCATTTAAGGCCAACTGTATGTTTGAAGCATGTTGAGCCACTATTTACCAAAGTAAAAGTAAAAAAACATCAAATTTGGTTTGCAGATGACAGTAACGTGACTCTCAACATGTTTTAAACCATGTTGAGCCATTATTTAGCAAAATAAAAGTAAAAAAAGGCTAATTTGGTTTGCAGATTGACTCTCACACTAACACATTAAACCTTTGAGTCTGAGTCAAGCAATCTGCTAAAGCAAGGCACTAACTTTGTTGGACACTGCTGTCCCCTCTGACCCTCCCAGGAAAACCGTTACTGACAAGTCAAAACTTCTTTTTTGTCTTGACTAAACCAAAAATCCCTCCAAACAGCTTCATTAACAAACAGACTGTCAGGTCGTTTTAATGAGCTGGAGAATCCTTTACCTTAAAAACCTTTCACCAATTTTGAATCGTCCTCACCAGGGGGTCTACAATGAGTTCTAATAATGCGCCATAGTGTGGTTCCAGAAGTAAAAATCCCATTCATTTTTACTTCATAAGGATTTTTGATTATCCGCCATAATGTCTAAACCATCTGAGGCAGACTGACCACGAGCTCCGAGGTTGTGTAACGAACATTTCAGCTGCTGTAGAAGCTAGAAGTCCGAAAAAGTGACCATAAAAAATTCTGATTAAAATCTCGCTGTTACCATGGAAATGTTTACCGAACTTGCAACCAGTTAGCATGCTTCTACCACTGAAGTCTATGATAGTTTCTGTACACGGTCTTTGACGTTTTCATCTTTTTCAAAAGGTTATTTTGCGCCGGATCAAATATTTTATGGTCACAGTTGCTCTCGGAGACGGCTCTATACACAAATTTAACGAGATGTCAATGGAGATTTTGAATGAGGAAAAACACTTTGAGAACCAGAGGCGTTTATAAAGTGGGCGGTGATTGTTAAGCTCTACTGGGTTCTACTTGAATGTAAGAGGCTTCTATTGTGTCTGATGCTCCCTGACTAGATGCTGCTGTTCCATGTGGATTGAGATGAGAGGAGGCTATCTTGAGGGATTATGATAATCATCCCAACTGTGACACTGTATTTCCAAAGAACAAAAGGTAAGTGGACCCAATAAAGCGGGCTCTGCTAGTGGTCGTTAACTGACGACCAATGCTGGGAAACACAGTTAAGGTGTTAATACACAATGTCAAGTTAGGATTTATTTCAATAATTGCCCCTCAAGTCGAAGGAAGTCATCTACAGGTTGCAGCGAACAAACTTGTGCACTTGAAGGGAAAACGCAGGAAATGTACTGAGACAAGCATAAGGCACATCATACGGATTAAAATGAACTTTAAAGAAAATGTCAGCATGAAAACATCAACATATATTGTTATTGGATCCAGGGGATGTAAAACAATGTTCTAGAAATGACAAATACATGGTCTATGAAGCACCATTGCTTTTAAATGCAGCTTGGAAACTATGTGATTAATTATGTGTCATCTTCACCTTCTTTACAATATTCAAAATGCTACATATCTGAAAAGTGAAACCGATACTCATCTTTTTTTTTTTTTTTGCCGTTTTAAAGCGAGAACATAAAGAGTACTGCCCAACCAACAGATTAAATAGATATTTTAGGGATAGGATATTTTAAGGATAAAACTCTGTAGAGGAAAAAAAATAAAAAAAAATGCAACAACACTGAAACAGCACGAGAGGAAACAGCACTGTGAGGGATGTGATCCATCTGCATCTACAGGGGTAGATAAGGACAAAGTACCAGAACACATAAACACTAAAAACACAAGCATCAACATTAATTTTGTCTTCTTCTTTTTAAAAATACGCAACGTATATGTGGACAAAGCTCTATAATTCTTACTTTTAAGTGGTCACCACACAAAGACAATTACCTCGACATCAAAGAAAAAGAGTGAGATTAAGAAAAATACTTTGAGAGTACAGGAAAGAACAGAAAAACGTGTTTTCACAGATGAAATTACAGTTTCTAGTTTAAAAAATAAGAACTCTGACCTTACTCTGATAATATTCAGTTTAATAGCTTTCTGATATTGGCAGCTGCTCCGTGCCGTGTCGAGAATTACAAGAAAAACTGGCCTTGTCCTAATCTTAAAGAATAATACATAAACTCCACATTCAAGTCACTTCACCGGCGGCTGTACTGCACTGAAACTACGGCTGCTGCTACGTACACATGTACGGTCGGAATGAGAGATTAGGCAGTGGCTGCTGTCTCACTTTACGCTGGCCATGTTTCCATCCACACATTTTAATGTCAATTAAGTAATATCAAATGAAAAACGCCCCATGGAAACGGTAAAATATGACATGTTTCATGAATATTGACACAAAGTTTGAATGGTCAATTTCATTGGATTTTACGCAAATAACGCTGGGAAACATTATTTGCCGAATAAATAATGAATTGTGATTACGTTTTAGGTCATTTAAGTCTACTGCCATAAAACAAAGGAGTAGTTTTAAGCCATACTTGCCACGTTCTTCCGTTTTCTTTGCAGACGTGGCGGGTGTCAACAAAGACAGATATAGATGGACGATCGAGGAGACGAGACTTTTTTTAATGTAATTTACGAGCGAAATATAACGACTATGTTAGATAGCAACCTAACGTGCATTTGCATCATCATAGCGATATTTTCACAATGTAGTTGTTATCTTATTAAAGATTGAATAGTCGCTATCAGCTGGCACATAAGCACTATTACAACTTGTTAAATATGAATCGTTTGTAGGAAGTCGATCCATCTTGGCTAGCAAAACCTTCTTTAGCAAATCTTTGCTTGAATGTTGTGCGATTCAAAAAGGGCAAAAATGAATGGAAACACCTTCAAATGTCTCAAATCTATTTACCAATCTGACCGTCGGCATTACAAATAGGTTGTTATTTGCTTCAAAGCTGTTGTTGGATGGAAACACACTTTTTTGGCCAAACTTCAGATAATTCCATTGACAAGTGGATGGAAACATAGCTTCTGTCGAGTTTGTGGGG
>NC_045749.1:1483398-1489793 GCF_008692095.1 Etheostoma spectabile | reverse complement strand
GGGGGGGGGGGGGGGGGGGGGGGGGGGGGAGTGGCCCCTCGCTGGCCTTCTTTATCTAAAAGCTGAAGCAATTGCCCTTCTGATTGGCCCCTCTGATTGGCCAAAACGCCCCTTAACCCACCAAAATATCCTCCGGTTAGCACACCATTGACTTTGCAGGTTTTAGCCCCTTTGCTACAAATCTCACGTCCTTTTTTTATGTTACAGCTGACCATAATGCAGTAGTTCAGACATTGGTTTCTATTTATGTCTGCACTGTGCGAAGTGAAATTACAAAGTTAAACCTTATTTAGGAAATAGATAAAATAATTTACATTTCTAAAATGTGAAGAACAAAATTCGGAATTATGAAGCTGCTCCGCTTTTGCATGCGCAGTTCTAAGTCTTTGTCATGTACGATCGTAATCTGAATATCTTTTGATTGACTGATGGGCAGATTCTGATTTGCTACCTTTGGCTCTCAGATACAATAACAGGCATTGTTCACTATCTTCTCACATTTCATGGACAAAACAGCTGTTTTACACATGTTTCAATTCTACAATTTCAATCTGCACAGAAACAAATGGAAACCAATGGCTGCCTGCAATGGTACAAAGAATACGGTAGTACTTTACACAGCAGCTCGACACTAACATTGTAATAGTAGGGTAACTAATAAGGGAATACAGGTCGAAGTTTACACAATAATACAAATTCATCAATATATTACCTCATAATTATGAGGTTATTACTCACCATATTACCGTTGTTAATTCCAAATATTGCACTGATATAACCATTATATTGTTAGCAGGTTAGTGTATTCTTACCAAGATATTACTAGTATACTATTACTAAAACGTTTTGCCTCATTGCTATCTTTAAGTGTGTTTTCCCAGTAACGCCCTTTGTTTTAAAACCCTCAATACCCCATTGGATTTTAGTCAACATGCCATTACCTAATTTTACCTTCTTTTATTTATTTATTTTTTTTTTAGGTAAGTAGGATGGGCTACCGAGAACCGGCTCCAACTTGGGATTGTTTAAAAAAATAACATCCCATATGGATTTGATTCTTTATTGGAATCGTCTGGAATTTTTGGTTTGGAATCTGATCGGTTCCAAATTTAACATGCAACAAGTTTTTAGTTTCCGTAGATGCCAGGCACTTTTTGTGTTGCAGCCATGGAGCACAGTAAGCGGCGCTCTAAGTGTGGCTGAAAAAGCCCAGTAAAAAAAATATTACTATTTACTGAAAAAAATACTAATTCTAATTTATCTGTGAAAAAGATGTGACCCGTTCAAGATCACAATCAAGAATCAATTGACAGAAGATTGGAATCAGAATGTTAAACTGGGAGCCTTGGTAGTCACTGGTAGAATGAGCACCTATACACACACACACAACACACACACACACCACTACATATTATATAATATATAATTATATATATATATATATATATATATATATATATATATTATATATATATATTTATATAAATATATATATAAGAGACAAATAGGTTAACTCTCAACACAGCAACCACAGGTTCACTCTCCGACCTGCGGCCCTTTGCTGCATGTCATTCCCCTCTCCTCTCCCTTAATGTCTTCAGGTGCCTATAAATAAAGGCCTGAGATGGCCAAAAATCTTAAAAAAAATGACTGACAACCCCCACCCTATTGCAAGGTATTACTTTTACCTCTCATTGTCCTTTAACCCCACTATGACAGAGCTGTAGCAAAGTGCGACCCAAAATACATAAGTTAAGAGGCCTACAACACGTATGGTCTTTTATGGCAAATATTACTGTGACTAAAACTAAACTTGCATGCAGGAAAGCCCCCCCGCCCCCCGTTCCTTTTCATGCTCTAACCTTAACATAGTTCGTGCACAACATTGTTTTTTATGGTTTTCTGTATTGCATGAAGTGTGTGAATTCTACAATCTAATCACGTGAACCTGTAACGGTGTGTGTCAGTCAGATCCTCTGTACAATCTATCAGTGTAGTGAGTAAGGCAGGCTTTGTGGCTGGCTATATTAGCTTAATGAAGTAATGGCACAGTAAGATTGTGATCGCACAAGCTACCCGCCTGACCGAGAGAGGCGGGCGTGAGGACAAACATGTTTAGGACAGACTAATGAATAGAGAAGATAGAAAAACAAAAACAAAAAATCAAACACTATTCAACTTACAGTAGAGTACATGTATTACAATATATGTGTATTAGTGTGTCCGTGAGTTGGACACAAACAAAATATATTTTTAAAGACTCTGGTAGGTAGAGTAAGAATATGGCAAATAAATGAGGAGAACCAAAGCAGAATTGTAAAGTATCCCGTCGGTTTGGATTCAATAAGGTGTGGGGAGATCTGCTAAAAGCTAAAAATGTCTTAGTTCAATAACAAAAATAGACTCATAATAACTAGAAAATAACAATATCATGCACATGTTGTTACGTTTGACCCAAACTGAATTAATGCTACTGTGAACCCGGTGAGAATCAGACTTCAAACTGCAGGCGGTGATGTTGCCGTGACTCCGCTGGGATGGATTGGGTAAGAAGAGGCAGGCTGATGACTGTATAGAAGAGTTTCTGTCTGTATACAGTCTGTGGAAGAGGCTTGAGCCGAGGTGGGTATCATTTAGTATTTGGATTCTGCTTATTGATTCTGATTCTCAGCTTGTCTTTTGAGAACGAAATGAATGAAAACACACCTTAAGTTGGCTTAAAGGTAAAATATGTAACCATCTGGCAGTAAAATGTCTGAAACCGACTATGTTATAGTCTTTGTTAAGTTGTGTACTCACACTATCCCAAATGTTGCCAACAATGTTCAAACCAGTTCAATGTTCAAATAGTACGGCGCCAATGTTTTTTGTTGTTGTTTTGGTCTATAAAAATATCAGTTATCCACAAATCAAATATATTCAGTTTGCTGTCACAGAAGAGAAGAAACAAGAACATATTCACATTTAAAGCTGTAGTGCGTAGTTTCTGTCGCCCCCATGATGAATTAGAAGTAATGACAAATAAACTGTTGTTGTAATCGCGCACACCGCCCTCAACCCACACAGTTGCTAGTAGCCAAGGAGGACATGGAGGATTTGAAAACGTAACCTCAGAATAATGACCTCAGAAGAGCTTTGTATCAACTCATTTGGCAATGGCTTGAATGTAACGGACGTCCATTAATATGAAAAAAGTTACGCACTAAAGATTTTAAGAGACTGGAGTCTTTTTAATTTTTTCATAAAAAATTACTCAAACTAGTTGGCAATTAATTTAATAGTTGACAATTAATGGATTACTCCGTGCCGCTCTAGCCCCATGTGATTTGCATCTGGATCGTCTTGTTATCTTTTTTGGGAATCAATAAGCAGAATTAAAGTATGCTTTACAAAGGATTCTTGTTTTTCTACATGTATACATTTAAAATGGCTACAATTCAGAACCACTTCATGATACCCAACTCTTGTTTGAAGTTTTGCCTGGGACTAGGAAAAGTGGGATGGGTCTAATTGCTGGTCAAATGCACAAGGTGAAAGAACAAAGTGTCTAGGTAGTATGTTACTTCTCTGAGCTAAAAGAGTTAGCCTACAAAGAGAAGGTCTGGGAACTGAGCTGCATAGAGTTCATATCAGGGTGTAGGGCTGCAATAGAGACAGGGCCAGGATAAGACACAGGTTGTAGGTTTAAATTCCCCCCGCCCCTCCCCCCCACCACTAATACCCTTTTTACACCATAGACCCGAGTTCAGCCGGTGTTTCTGAACACAGAGAGACGTTTACACCGAATCTGATAACCGGCAGTAAATCCCAGAGTCCAGACTTTTTGACACAGGTCAGCCAGAGTGGTGGCATTACTTTGCCTTTGTTAGTTAATTGTCCCGCGTTGACCTTTTTATTTATGTGGCTCATGTTACATGTGGGTCGTCTATGTGGTTGTCAATGCAGGGCAACTTTTCAACCTGCATCTGATTTTGCAAGTGGCTTGACCCTGATAGCTTGCTTTGTTTAGATGTACAGACGAACAGGACAGGGAACAGAGAGTGGGGCTGAGCTCTGGAAGCTAAAATAAGGCAGAATGGGATTAGGAATACCATTCGTTATAGGTAGCTCGGCCTCAGGGCTCTCAGACGGCCCCGAGGTTACAAAGGAAAAGACAGGCTTAAGTCTCGGGCTGGGGATTTAAGTCCGGGTCTATGGCAGATTTTAAATCTGGGGCTCTAAGAGGCCTGGTCCAGGGCTCTCAGCAGGTCACAGCCCTGGAGGAGGTGCAGGTTGCCCTGCAGCGGGACGTTGACTTCGCAGTCGTAACCGGTCAACTCTGGCAGACAGGAGGTGTCAAAAGAAGGGCCCACTAAACGACTCGCAATACCTGGAAAGTGAATTAAAGAGAAGGAAAGAAAATCTGCGTCAATGATTCAATACGAGCAGGCAGGTAGACAGTGAGCAACATTTAGCAACAATCTTAATTTTAAGTTATTTCTGTCTCTTATTGAGACCTAAACCTTTTCTTCCTAAAACAAGTTAAAGTGGACATATTATGCTTTTTTTTGTATTTTCTGTCATATCTATAATGTTACAATGTCAGATTTTCCTGTTAAACGTGACCGAAACAAAATAATGAGATCAAGGTATTTGAGAATAATCCCTATGAAAATAATTTGAAAATAAAACGCTGGGGTTGTAAGCATCGAAGTCAAGTCAGCTCACCCTCCGTCTTGTTGGAAGGCAGCATGTTGTAGGTGTAGTTGCAGCTCTTTCGGGGAAAGGGTTTGTCATTTGCACCACCTATCCAGTTTCCTGGATTCTGAGACTTCCTGTGTTGCTGCAGAGAACTGAGACCTGAAGACATGCTGCCCGGCATCGTCCTCCCCATCTCGGACGCTGAGACAGAGGAAGAGACGAACAGTTGTTGAGTGGAACAGAGCAGTGGCGGAAGAAGTATTCACATCTTTTACTCAAGTAAAAGTACTAATGCCACACTGTAAAAAATACTCTGTTAGAAGTAAGGGTCCTGCATTGAAAATGTTACTTAAGTAAAGTAATGTAAGAATCATCAGGAAAAGGTACTTAAAGGATAAAAAGTAAAAGTACTCAATGCAGAAAAAAATCTGTTTTGTCAATTAGCTAAGTGTTTAATGGGCTAATCATTGTCATCAATCGGGTAGGAAGTTACATTTCTGAGTAGTTTAATTTATAATAAAACCTTGTATTTTATAAACTGCATGTGTTTTGTGTGCAAACATCGTAATTTGTAAAGTGACTAAAGCTGTCAGATGAACATAGCGGAGTAAAAAGTACAATACTTGTAGTGGAGTAGAAGTAGAAAGTGGAATCAAAAGAAAAGAATCAAGTACCTCAAATTTGTATTTAAATACAGTCCTTTTCACACACACACACACACACACAAACCACACACACCCCACAACCACACACACACACACACACACACACACACACACACACACACACACACACACACACACACACACACCTGCCAGAGATCCTGCGCTGAGGGAGCGATCCATGGCGGCACAACCGTCACCTCTCATCTTCTTCCAAATGATTTCTGACGGCGTACTTTCACCCTGAAACACAAGTACTCGGTTACTTAATTAGCTGCTTGACCATAAACTAAGGAATTTAGTTCCCAATCAATTCAAGGCACACAGCTTTGTTAAAGTATAAATAATTCAAAAACCTGTATCATTGTGGTAATGAAAAAAACTGTATGTCAACTATTCACTTCCTCAGTGTTAGTGTTGAAGAACCCTCATTATGCTCCTCTTCCTGTATTGTATTTGTAATGGGGTCGCCTAGAATAAGTTTACAGGGTGGGGGAGGGGAGGGGGGCTGTGTTCGCTCAGGCAGCACCAATGGGCAGCACCTATGAAAAACTGGGCTGGCTTTTTTCATCAATGACATCATCAATTGAGTAATTTCTAACAAAAATGTGGGCAAGGCGTTTTTAGGCAGTCAAAAAAAAGCGCTGCATGTGGAGTTTTTTGTACTTCATACAACTATTACCTTCCCATAAAAATATAATACACACTTAAAGCATAATAGGTGCTCTTTAAACGAGTCGATCTTGTTTTTCAACACTTGTTTTGAACTTTTTCTTACATCTTTGTTCCTTTTTTCAACACTTTTAACACTTTTTTTCAATGTTTGTCACTTTTTTGACGTTTTCAACACATTGAAAAACTAACTTATTAACTTCTGCTTTACAGTTATTTTTGGAATTTATGGTCAATAAACCTCATTTGTGTGAAATTATAATGTAATCACAGACTGGAATATGTCAACTTTTACTTGAAACCACTTTAATTTGTTTTCCAAATACTATCAAATTGAATAAGATGAATGAAAGTAGAGATGTGTGCTTGCCAAAGAGCGTT
>NC_045749.1:1482905-1483388 GCF_008692095.1 Etheostoma spectabile | reverse complement strand
AATCATGTTATTTTGGGAAGTTAAAAAGAACATTGACAGAGAAAAACAGGTCAATTTTCACCCGAGGACAACAGGAGGGTTAAATCACACCTAATAAAGGCTTTTAAATGTGTGTGTACTTGACACATTTCAGGGGCTTTGGTCACTGTCAGTTACTCCTTTCTGTTCCATTAATTAGCTGAAGACAAGCTAAAGTAAAACGAAACGCAAGTCTCCTGTTACTAATGGACAGTTAACTGGATAATCTGCCCTATTTTCATGGCGTAATGATTCTCAGGAATAGCATAATTTTTAACCCCTTTCAACTGAAACCTAACTTGCTGTTTGATAAGTTCCTGCATGTTTATTAGAGATACTCACGATAGCCATCTGAGTGAAGGAGCGCTTGACACTGTTGGCCATGGCCACTCTGGCTGGACTCATGTCTCTGTAGGCTTGTACGAAATTGTCAATGGACCTGCGCGTACACACACACACACACAC